>NC_092713.1:205031116-205353255 GCF_047496885.1 Scyliorhinus torazame | reverse complement strand
ACCCTGCACATGTTTGGGTTGTGGGGGTGAAACCCACGCAGACACGGGGAGAATGTGCAAACTCCACATGGACAGTGACCCGGGGCCGGGATCGAACCCAGGTCCTCGGCGCCGTGATGTAGCAGTGCTAACCACTGCGCCACCGTGCTGGCCATAGATGTGCTGCATTCACGTAGTAACATTTGAACTGACAACACTGAAGGGCCTTTTTAAATGTGTCCGAGTCGCCAAACCTGTACCAGGTCTGCCTCTGACGCCTCACCAGTTTCTGGGTGGCCCATCCCCAACTGCAATTCCAACCTGCAACTCCTTGACTGAAAATCAGACATTTCAGGCGGCCATTTTACAGGTTGGGTTCACAAAGTCGGGAATTCTCTTGTCTCTGTATGCCCAACCTGGGACGGTGGAATTCGGGGCCAATGATTAATTGACAAGCAGTGTAAGGTGACATGAGTTGATTACCACACCCTATGCTGTGTCTGATAAATAGACAACTCATTGGAAATAATAAGCTAAGAATGCACGGTAGAATGGAGGGAGGTTGGGCTTTTCGGTTCATTCCCTTCCGATAAGGTACTCTTCCTTATTTCCATAAACTAGTTAGGAATACGAACAAGTGGGCATGGCTTCCAAGAAGAGAAATATAAAACTTTCCTCTTGATCCCAGAAGGTAAATGAGTAAAGACTCCAATACATGGATACAACATGAAAATCTTTCTTACTTCACAGAATCCCAGGATTGTGACAAAGCAGAAGGTCACTCAGCCCATTGTGACTGCACCGGCTTGCTGAATGAACAATTCATTTCGGACATTGCCCGTTCTGCTCCCCATAACCCTGCACAGTTTCACTTTCTGAGTGCATCAATTGAATCTGCCTTCTCCACACTCTGAGGCAGAGCATTCCACAGCCCAACCACTTGTGTGGAAAAGTTTTCCCTGCATGAACTTCATGTGCTGCCTGACCCTCACATTCCACAAACTTGCCTATATTCTTTTGGAGTTCTACACTGTGCTCTTCACAGTTCAAAATAATGCTATGTCACTGTCAGTCCATCAATCCCAGTGTTTGGTGCAGATTACCTACCTCTTGTCAACACTCGTCTGGCCAATCGCTATCATGGCAAATAATCTCCCAAATGTTTCCTAACTTTTTCAATTAAATCTGCTGGAAATCAATGTCATTGGAACATTATTCCATTTTGCCAAATTATAGAAGACTATCATTTTATATTTTCCCCCATATCTTTGTGACTACCCTGAATAATGACCAAACCTACAACTTTCAAGGCAATTGAGTAACTCATTAAAAAAGGCTTTGTTTTTTAACTAACTTTGTTGTTAATAAAAATGATTCCTCATTAAAAGATTTCAAACTGTAATATAGTCGATTAACAATTTGTATCCATAATTGCCCCACTGTTTATTTATCTCTGCTTCTTTACTAATTGTAGTGATCTCTGTATGTGCATGTACATAAGGGGTTAATGTGTAATCAGTAGCACCACATCACTAGAGGGACAGCAGTGGTTTAAAAAAGCAACCACATTGTGTCTCTCCCTCAGTCTCTTGGGTGCACTGTGCCCAGGGCAGTATCAGATTAGTTTAGATGGCTAGTGGAGTTACCTACAGTTACTGTAGTTAGATCTTGTCAACCTTATCACTAGTATCAAAGTTAAAGTAAAGAACTCATGCAATTATTGTTATAGTTACTCAATAAACCTTTTGTTACTACTGGATGAGTTTGAGTCTTCTTCATCAAGATTCAGAAGACCTCATCATTTACCAAGGATTGAGTAGCACATGTTACCTACCACACAGGCATGTTGGCTTTAACAGAACTAGTTCGATTAGGTTAGACAAAAAAGAGAGAAGAAAATTCTGACTGGATATTCGACTGTGGAAGACTTCGCAGGCGATGGATCCGACAACTAAACGATTCGATGGACCGCGTTCAAGTATCAATGCAGCTGAAAACTGACGGTAACTTAAGTAATAACTGGAAAATGATTATACAAAAGTTCCAAGTATATGTGGCAGCTAATAATTTAAACACGGTCTCTGAAGAAAGGAAAATAGCGATACTACTCGGAAGAGCAGGACATGAAGCTATAGAGATCTATAACTCCTTTAATTTCTTGGAAGGTGAAGACAAAACTAAATTTAAAGTGATTATCGCAAAATTTGTAAAAGTCAGGCTGGTGAGATGCTGGAAAGATTTATCTTTTGGCTTAGATGCCAGAGAAACGGGGAGCCCATCACTGATTTTATTACAGGCCTCCAGGTACCAGCACAAGGCTGTAATTATGCTAATTTCAGAGATACTATGATATTGGATCAATTAATTTACGGACTATCTGAAAAGAATTTGAGGGAAGAACTTTCACAAAAAAAGTATTTAACATTAGAAATCGCTATACAAAAATGCCTTGCTTATGAACAAAAACAAAATCAATACTTTGAGTGTTTACAAAGACAGAATCATTATCTAGAAAACAAAATCGATAAAAAGGGCGCAAATACTCACCACGAGGCAGAGGCAGAATCTCATTCGATGCAACAGCACTTTTTGATTGTCAGCCATCTTGAACGAGAACGTTCCGGCCAGTACGTACATGCGCACTACCCTAAAAGATGCAAACCGGCGAAACAGTGTTCGGCATATGCGCAAGAAGTTGCGCATGCGCAGATGCGAAAAGAGCACACAGTAAAGGAAACTCGGATTGCACATGCGCAATTGAGCCCTGCGCATGACGTCACGAGCGGCATGATGTCAGAGGACTCGGACCACGCCCACTTAAAAAGGAAATGCACGAAAATTTAAAAAAGAAATTTAAAGCTGCAAAACCCAATTTTCTTACCTCAAAAGACAGACCAATGCCCGAACTTACAACAGCAGTTGAAAATAACTTTCACAACACCCTGGCACAAGCAGTCTGCACCACCCAAAGTGAAGAGCACGATGACAACTCTGAAACAACAAGAGATGATTTGTCTATCGAACAATACACACAATGCTACTCAGACATGGCTGAGTTATCTGGATATGCTGATCACAGGATCAGCAACACGGTTGAAAAGCTCAACACGACTCTACTCATGGTAGATGAATCCAATACCATGATGCAATGGCAGATCGTCGATACAGTGGATGACAGTAACCTGTCAAATACCCAAGAAGAAGACGACGCCACAGAGAGAGCACAGAACGACTCCATTGAGAGAGCACAGATCGACGCCTCAGCGAGAACACTGCATGACTCCACAGAGAGAGCGATGAAAGACTCCACAGAGAGAGCAATGAAAGACTCCACAGAGAGAGCGACTCAAGCTTCCACAGACATCTCGGTGACAGACTCCATAATAGAAGCAAGCAAACACTCCAAAGCGAACGCCATGCATGAACAAGACTATGACGGTCTATCCATCTTATCTGAGCAACCAGCAGCAGTCTATGAAAGTCTACCAAGCTCACGTGAACAACAAAAAGACTATGAAAGTCTACCCAGCTCATTTAACCAACAAGGAGACACTGAATGTCTACCCACTCTATGTGAGAATAGTGACAATGTGATCACAATTGACATACAGGATGTGCAGGATCACAGCGAGACAGATCTTAACTCGTCTGTACAGAAGCACTCGACAATCAGAGGAGGGCTACTCATGAGTCCAGAGAGACCATGTCAATTGAAATCTTGAAGATTTTGACTCCAGAAGAGGAGCACCAAGAAACCACAGGTGATTCAAATGAACCAGAAATAACTCCAGAAGAGGAGCACCACAAAATCAATGATGATTCAAGTGAACCAGAAATGAGCTAGATGAGGAGTACCAAGGAAGCAAAGAAGAGGAATCAAATCCACCACAAATGACTGATGTCACCAACATCAATGCAACATCAGATCATTCTCACAATTCTCAAGAAGATACGCTCAATGTAGCAGATACCACAAAGGGCACTGACACCAATAACTGTGACAATGACTCAAATCATCCACACGGAACACTCATTGAGCGCAACAAGAACAATAAACACCGCAAGACGCACAGCAGAAACAAGAACAACAACAGCAACAACAAAAACAACATGCAGCACAACAAGAACAACAAAGACAACAAGAAGCATAACAGAAAGAACAAGCATAATAAGAAAAACGACAAGAACAGCGACAAAAACAACAAAAACAGAAACAACAAGCACGACAAAAACAACAAGAGCGACAACAACAAGAACGACAACAACAAGAACAACAAAAACAACAAAGACAGAAACAACAGAAACAACAATGAAACAACGACCTGTACAACATGGTACAACTCTATACAACATGAAGGACAATGCCACAGCACACTGCAAAACAATGACAAGAGTACAAACATGCCATGGCATGACAAAAGATCTCACAAATTCACATCTGCTCCAGAACAAGCAAGCACACCAGCTTTCAAGGCAGATCACACATTAGATCAATACCACTAGCACAGGAAAAAGTCCAGGTCAGACAACAAAGATGACATACAGAATCAATACCGCAAGCACAGGAAAAAGTCCAGGTCAGACAACGGTGTAACACAGAATCGCTACCACAAGCATAGAGAAAAAAGAAAGAAAGTCTAAATCAGACAACAAAGTGATTCGACCATTCGAACACCTCATGATGACTTGTTGGTCACTCAAATGCAAGAACACTGACAACGCTCACAAAGAAATGACGACATCAACATCACCACTTTGACAACAGAAGAAGAAAGCAACTCAACCAAACAAATTCATAAAGTTTGATCTCACAATTTGTTTTATTAAGGTTGGACTCATAAATATTAATTGGCTTTGTATAATCATCAATATCATCATAACTTGTACATAACATCATTTGTCTACCTGTTTCAGGCAAACGAGAAGAAAAACATAAAAGACTAAATGTATTAACATTTGACTGATTAACTCATTGATTTTACGTAATGCAGTTGCAAACTGCATCCATTATGTTTGTTCAATTTTCTTTACCACATACAGAAAATATGTAACACAAGAAAACAAAGGGGATGTAGTGATCTCTGTATGTGCATGTACATAAGGGGTTAATGTGTAATCAGTAGCACCACATGATCATTCGAGGGCCGGACCAACAGGGATATAAAAAAGCAACCACATTGTGTCTCTCCCTCTCTCTCTTGGGTGCACTGTGACCAGGGCAGTATCAGATTAGGTTAGATGGCTAGTGGAGTTACGTATAGTTACTGTAGTTAGATCTTGTTAGCCTTATCACTAGTATCAAAGTTAAAGTAAAGAACTCATGCAATTATTGTTATAGTTACTCAATAAACCTTTTGTTACTACTGGATGAGTTTGAGTCTTCTTCATCGAGATTCAGAAGAGCTCATCATTTACCAAGGATTGAGTAGCACATGTTACCTACCACACAGGTAACAAAACACTAATGTTAACAAGAGCAGAATTAAAATCCCCATTGGGACAAGAGGGGTTGTAACTGCACAGAGAGGTAAGAAGATTTCTCTTCAGCTATTCTTCCTGTCATGTACAGGAATTCAACAGACACTCAGTCGGCTCAGATATTGGAATGGTATTCCATGCTTCGGGAAGTCTTCTGGTGTAGTGGGTAGCGTCCCTCCCTCTGGGCCACAAGCTCTGGGTTCAAGTTCCTCTTCAGGATTCGATGGCCATGGAAGGTGTGTGCATACTGCGGCCAAACAGGTTGATTTTCAGTCTGTAAATCCTTCCAATTGAGACATGTTTGTTTGGACATGTGAGCTGCATGGGGAATGGCTTCAAAGACGTTTGCAAACATAACAAGAAGTCCTGTGACATGGACCACAAGTGTTGGGAGCATGTTGCCAGCGTTCTCCAGAGCTGATGGACGGCAGTGAAGGAGGGAGTGAAAAGAGGCAAAGAGAAGAGACGCTGTGGCTGTCAAGACATGAGGCGACACCGCAAAGAGAGAGCCAGACGCTGCCAACAATCGGCGACCGACTGGCACATACCCATCATCTCGCAAGACAGGGAAGCTAAGAAGAAGAGATCCCTCCAATAGGCCTGATTGCAGGCAGTAAAAAGCGGGTTAGCCATACTGCAGAAGGCAACAGCAAACCACTGTTGTATTTTGCCAAACATAAACATGCGCCAATCAAATGGAAGCCCACGGTCACCAATCCCCTCTGAGGGCACCGTACTTGAAGGAGTAGGACAATTCCATGCTTAACTGGACTCAGACCTTTTAGAAAGTGAAAGAATTTTGAGGGGAAAGAAGTGATTGGCAGGAAGGAGAAAGTGAAATCTTTGGAAAAAACTGAAAGTAAAATTGCGTTTGGTTTTAGAACATTTAATGTTAATTAAAATATATGGAGTAAATAGTTAAAGACAATTAGGCTACAGTGTCCTTACCATTTATTTTCCTCAAACTGTGCCTCATAGGAAATGATAGTGAAACATGTTGAATTTCACAGGTGTACACAGAGCCAGTCTCCCACTCATCTACAGCAACTGTTAACTCACTCCTGGAAGTATAGCTCCCATTTGTATTTAGAGCCGATGGTAGAGTTTGCGATCTGGAAGCTGCTTTAACCTGGCTATTGACAAGCCACCGAAAGAAAATGCTTTCAGGATAAAATCCAACAGCCAGACACACAATTGTTGATGTCTTCTTCACATCAATCTCTTCAAAGGTTGGTGGCAAAACATAGATGGATGGCGGAATCGGGTCTAAATGAATAGAGACGGTTAATGGTCAAAGTAGTATTTTACAGAACTTAGATCATGGTAAAAGAAAAACATACATTTACATACCATCTCTTCAGAACATCCCGAAGCACATCAGAACAAGTGAAGGCATTTGTTGACAAATGTGGGATTTTAATTTGCACACAGTGAAATCCCACAAATAATAATGGGAAGAATGTTTAGTGGTAGCTCAAGAAAATAAAATCTTATTGGTTTGAATGATTATTCCAATACTAAACTTCGGTATAAATAATAAAGCAATATTTTCTAGGCGGCTTCTGTATGTCATAGTAACATAATAGCAGTTCCAAGCAAGGGAAGGTCTTGGTTCCGTCTAGTTTATCAATTCAGTATTCCTATGCTGCATTTCAAACAACCCTGAATCACATATGTAGAGATGGAACTGCCGCACTTTCTTAAAACCGATGCAGGTTTCTTGTTCCACCATGCATGCCAGTAATCTATTCTACATGCTTGCACTCGTAAAGAAGAAGGTTCCTCCTGCATTCCCCTTTTTATGTTGTCCTTAATTTGTACATGTGACCTTGTGCTTTAATCCTGTGCATGACAGATAAAGTTACTTGGACTCAATTAGTTCAAACCTTTCCTAATTTTAAACATTGTTTTCAATTAGCAACAACGCATTATGAATAGCATCAAAATATACTTATGGTGCAAGTAGATTATGTGAGTGAATCAATCATTTTTTCAGTTGGCACAGAAAGGGGAATTCTCTTCAGACACATTTCCCATTTTTAAAAATGTTTTACACAAAGAACCGTATTTATTTATGTATTTAATTTAAAGTACCCAATTCTGTTTTTTCCAATTAAGGGACAATTTCGCATGGCCAATCCACCTACCATGCACATCTTTGGCTTATGGGGATGAGACACGGGGAGAACGTGCAAACATCATATGAACAGTACCCAGGGCCGGGATCCAACCTGGGTCTTCGGCGTCATGAGGCAGCAGTGCGCCACCGTACCGTTAATAACGACACGAGAATGTGGAATGGTAAATGAAGGCTTTAATAAGCAGAGAAATAGCCAGCTACAGAGATGGGTGCTCACTGAGTGCTGCCTACAGGGCGTCACCTTATATACGGCTCCCTGGTGGGCGGAGCCAGAGGCGGAGTCCCCCAGGGTTCCAAACCCGGTCTTAAAGGGGCATCACCTACATGGTGTTAAGGGTACAGTAACCATTCATTACAGTATTGAAGCATCTCAGAGTACAACGTGATGCATGAAGAAAACCTGAACATTATCACACTTTCTGTGATGACCATTTTGAAATGTTTATCATAATTATTAGCCTCACAAGTAGGCTTACGTTAACACTGCAATGAAGTTACTGTGAAAAGCCCCAAGTCGTCACATTCCGGCGCCTGTTCGGGTACACTGAGGGAGAATTCAGAATGTCCAAATTACCGAACAGCACGTCTTTCGGGACTTGTGGGGGGAAACCGGAGCAGCCGGAGGAAACCCACGCAGACACGGGGAGAATGGGTAGACTGCACACAGACAATGACCCAAGACGGGAATCGAACCCGGGTCCATGGCGCTGTGAAGCAACAGTGCTAACCAGTGTGCTACCGTGCTGCCCCATTGTAATGTTCTTTCAGATACTTTACAAATAAAGTATAATTATGCAAAATGAAAATGATTGCCAGCCAGGCCAAAGGGCCAGGCAGATAGTGCAGGAGTCCCTGAGAGAGTCCTGCTCTCTAGCTGGTATTGAGCTAGTAGTTGTCAATAATTAATATGTAAGAGTGGGTGGGGGAGGGTAAGGTCAGCAGGGAGCCTTCTTCCTCGAGCTGAGGAGTGGGGGGAGAGGAGGTCATTGGTAGGCGCCTTTGGGCAGGGGCTGTCACGCTAGCAGGTGTTGCTGGTGAATGGAAGTGAGGTGGTGGGGAAGAAGGTTGAGAGCGGTGGCCGGGTTGGGGAGGGGGCGGGGGGTGAAGGGGGAAGGGGGGGAGGTTGTTGCGACGTGGCAGGGGGTGAGAGATGACATGGTCAGGAGTGGAGAAGGGGGTCATCTGGGATGGGCTAGGTATAGGGTGCAATTAAAGGGGTGGGCGGCAAGTGGGGAAGATGATGGACAGTAGAGGGGAATGGAGGCGTAAGCCTCCGGTAAGGCTGGTAACGTGGAACGTCCGGGGACGGAATGGGCCGGTTAAAAGGTTGTGGGTCTTCACATCTCAGGAGCTTAAAAGCGTGGGTGGTCTTTCTGCAGGAAATTGGGATGATGTGGGCTTTATGAAGGGGTTGTTGGCAGCGATCCCAGATTTGGCCACGCACCAGTTGATCATGGGAGGCAATTTTAACTGTGTCCTGGAGTCGAGGGTGGATAGGTCGAACCCCAGGTCGATAGGTAGGGTACGAATGGCAAGGGAGCTGGGGGGGTTTATGGAGAGAATGGGTATGGTGGATCCATGGCACTTTCAGAACCCAGGGGGAAGGGAGTATTCCTTCTTTTCACACGTCTATAAGGTGTATTCGAGGATTGATTACTTTGTAGTGAATCTGGGATTTTGGTTGGGGTGGAGGGGGCAGAGTATGCAGGGATAGTTATCTCGGACCATGCATCCACTGGCTGGAGATTCGGTTTTGATTGGGACGAGAGCAGAGGCCGGGTTGGAGGTTTGATTCTTGATTCGGGGTTGTTGGCGGATGGAGGTGATTGTGATAACGTGCGGGCGGTGATTAAGGAGTATGGAGCTGAAACAGAATGGGGCAGTGTCGGCGGCCATTTTTTGGGAAGTACTGAAGGAAGTGGTCCGGGGGGGGGGAAATTATTTTGTTTAAGGCTCATGAGGATAGGGAAAGGAGGGAGGAACATGACCGTCTCATGAGCGAGATAGAGGAGGTGGTGATGCATTATCAATTACCACAAAGACGAGAATAGTGGAACAATCGAGGCTTTATTGAGCAAGATGTTGTGCCTCCTGTAGCTGGAACCAGAATGGCTGCAGCACAGGAGAGCACACACATTTATACGCCGCCTACTGGGTGGAGCCAGCAGGCAGGGATTTACCCCTGTACCTCTAATATAATGCCGTAATACATGTAATATACTACTAGTGGTGACTACCACATTCACCCCCTGTTAAAAAAAAGAGTCCGGCGGGTGTGGTGGAAAACATTACAAGTTAAGTGTGTCGGGGGCCTTGACCCTCCTCTGTGATCGCCTCAGTCCTGGTGGTGATGTGGGCACCGACTTGGTCACCTGTGACTCCGGGAGCGTGTTGTCCTCGTCTTCGTCACCCCTTAGTGGAACCAGTGGGAGGACGGAGCCTGCTGGGGCGGGGCTGCGGTGAGGTTCGCTGGGGGGAGGGTGAGTGGCGCAGGGGCGAAAGAGGCAACCGGGGGGGGGGTCAGGTCGTGGGTCGTGGGTGGGGATCCAGCGGGTGCCAGGTCCCAGAGGGAGACTGTGTTCTGGCGCCCGTCGGGGTGTGCCACGTACTGCGGGTTCACATGTAGGAGGTGTACTTTCTCGACCAAGGGGTCTGACTTATGGGTCCACACATGCTTCCGAAGGAGGATGGGTCCAGGAACTGTCAGCCATGTTGGGAGCGAGACCCCGGAGGTGGACTTCCTGGGGAAGGCAAACACACGTTCGTGAGGGATCTCGTTAGTTGCGGTGCAGAGGAGCAATCGGATGGAGTGGAGCACGTCGGGGACGACCTCCCGCTAACGGGAGACCGGGAGATATTTAGACCGCAGGGCCAGCAGGGTGGCCTTCCAGACTGTCCCATTCTCCCTCTCCACCTGTCCGTTTCCCCGGGCGTTGTAGCTGGTCGTCCTGCTCGGGGCAATTCCCTTGCTGTGCAGGAACTGACGCAGCTCATCGCTCATAAAAGAGGATCCCCGATCGCTGTGGATGTAGATGGGGAAACCGAACAGAGTGAAGATGCTGTGCAAGGCTTTAATTTCCGTGGCAGAAGTCATATCGGGGCACGGGATGGCAAAAGGGAACCAGGAGTACTCATCAATCACATTCAGAAAGTACGTGTTGCAGTCGGTGGAGGGGAAGGGCCCTTTGAAGTCCACGCTGAGGCATTCAAAAGGGCGGGAGGCCTTCACCAGGTGCGCTCGATCTAGCTGGTAGAAGTGCGGCTTGCACTCTGCGCATACCTGGCAGTCTCTGGTGACGGTCCTGACCTCCTCAATGGAGTACGGCAGGTTGCGGGCCTTGATGAAAAGGAAGAACCGGGTGACCCCCGGGTGGCAGAGGTCATAGTGGAGAGCCCGGAGTCTGTCCACTTGTGCGCTAACACATGTACTGCGGGATAGGGCGTCAGGGGGCTTGTTGAGCTTCCGCGGGCGATACAACATCTCGTAATTATAGGTGGAGAGCTCGATCCTCCACCTCAATTTCTTGTCATTTTTGACCTTGCCCCGCTGTGTGTTATTGAACATGAAGGCAACCGACCGTTGGTCAGTGAGGAGAGTGAATCTCCTGCCGGCCAGGTAATGCCTCCAATGTCGCACAGCTTCCACAATGGCTTGGGCCTCCTTTTCTTTTTTGTTTTTTGCCTTCCTTTTTTTTTTATTAAATATTTTATTGAAAATTTTTGGTCAACCAACACAGTACATTGTGCATCCTTTACACAATATTATAACAACACAAATAACAATGACCTATATTATAAACAAAAAATGAATAAATAATAAATAACAAAAATGAAAACTAGCCCTAATTGGCAACTGCCTTATCACAAGTAACACTCTCCAAAAATATAATTTAACAGTCCAATATATAATTATCTGTAGCAACGACCTATACATATTATACAGTATATATTAACATCCCTGAGAGTCCTTCTGGTTCCTCCCCCCCCCCCCCTCCCCCCCCCCCCCCCCCACCCCTCCCCCCCCCCCCCCACCCCCCCCCGATCCTGGGCTGCTGCTGCTGCCTTCTTTTTCCCATTCCGTCTTTCTTTCTGCGAGGTATTCGACGAACGGTTGCCACCGCCTGGTGAACCCTTGAGCCGACCCCCTTAGGACGAACTTAATCCGCTCTAGCTTTATAAACCCCGCCATGTCATTTATCCAGGTCTCCACCCCCGGGGGCTTGGCTTCTTTCCACATTAGCAATATCCTGCGCCGGGCTACTAGGGACGCACAGGCCAAAACATCGGCCTCTCTCGCCTCCTGCACTCCTGGCTCTTGTGCAACCCCAAATATAGCCAACCCCCAGCTTGGTTCGACCCGGACTCCTACTACTTTTGAAAGCACCTTTGTCACCCCCATCCAAAACCCCTGTAGTGCCGGGCATGACCAAAACATATGGGTATGATTCGCTGGGCTTCTCGAGCACCTCGCACACCTATCCTCCACCCCAAAAAATTTACTGAGCCGTGCTCCAGTCATATGTGCCCTGTGTAATACCTTAAACTGAATCAGGCTTAGCCTGGCACACGAGGACGACGAGTTTACCCTGCTTAGGGCATCTGCCCACAGCCCCTCCTCGATCTCCTCCCCCAGCTCTTCTTCCCATTTCCCTTTTAGTTCATCTACCATAGTCTCCCCTTCGTCCCTCATTTCCCTATATATATCTGACACCTTACCATCCCCCACCCATGTCTTTGAGATCACTCTGTCCTGCACCTCTTGTGTCGGGAGCTGCGGGAATTCCCTCACCTGTTGCCTCGCAAAAGCCCTCAGTTGCATATACCTGAATGCATTCCCTTGGGGCAACCCATATTTCTCGGTCAGCGCTCCCAGACTCGCGAACTTCCCATCCACAAACAGATCTTTCAGTTGCGTTATTCCTGCTCTTTGCCACATTCCATATCCCCCATCCATTCCCCCCGGGGCAAACCTATGGTTGTTTCTTATCGGGGACCCCCCGAAGGCTCCAGTCTTTCCCCTATGCCGTCTCCACTGTCCCCAAATCTTCAGTGTAGCCACCACCACCGGGCTTGTGGTGTAGTTCCTCGGTGAGAACGGCAATGGGGCTGTCACCATAGCCTGTAGGCTAGTCCCCCTACAGGACGCCCTCTCTAATCTCTTCCACGCCGCTCCCTCCTCCTCTCCCATCCACTTACTCACCATTGAAATATTAGCGGCCCAATAATACTCACATAGGCTCGGTAGTGCCAGCCCCCCTCTATCCCTGCTACGCTGTAAGAATCCCTTCCTCACTCTCGGGGTCTTCCCGGCCCACACAAAACCCATGATGCTCTTTTCAATCCTTTTAAAAAAAGCCTTTGTGATCACCACCGGGAGGCACTGAAACACAAAGAGGAATCTCGGGAGGACCACCATCTTAACCGCCTGCACCCTCCCTGCCATTGACAGGGATACCATATCCCATCTCTTGAAATCCTCCTCCATCTGTTCCACCAACCGCGTTAAATTTAACCTATGCAATGTGCCCCAATTCTTAGCTATCTGGATCCCCAGGTAACGAAAGTCCCTTGTTACCTTCCTCAACGGTAGGTCCTCTATTTCTCTACTCTGCTCCCCTGGATGCACCACAAACAACTCACTTTTCCCCATGTTCAATTTATACCCTGAAAAATCCCCAAACTCCCCAAGTATCCGCATTATTTCTGGCATCCCCTCCGCCGGGTCCGCCACGTATAGTAGCAAATCGTCCGCATACAAAGATACCCGGTGCTCATCTCCTCCCCTAAGTACTCCCCTCCACTTCTTGGAACCCCTCAACGCTATCGCCAGGGGCTCAATCGCCAGTGCAAACAATAATGGGGACAGAGGGCATCCCTGCCTTGTCCCTCTATGGAGCCGAAAATATGCAGATCCCCGTCCATTCGTGACCACGCTCGCCACTGGGGCCCTATACAACAGCTGCACCCATCTAACATACCCCTCTCCAAAACCAAATCTCCTCAACACCTCCCACAAATAATCCCACTCCACTCTATCAAATGCTTTCTCGGCATCCATCGCCACTACTATCTCCGTTTCTCCCTCTGGTGGGGCCATCATCATTACCCCTAACAACCTCCGTATATTCGTGTTCAGCTGTCTCCCCTTCACAAACCCAGTTTGGTCCTCGTGGACCACCCCCGGGACACATTCCTCTATTCTCATTGCCATTACCTTGGCCAGGACCTTGGCATCTACATTTAGGAGGGAAATAGGTCTATAGGACCCGCATTGTAGCGGGTCCTTTTCCTTCTTTAAGAGAAGCGATATCGTTGCTTCAGACATAGTCGGGGGCAGTTGTCCCCTTTCCTTTGCCTCATTAAAGGTCCTCGTCAGTACCGGGGTGAGCAGGTCCACATATTTTCGATAAAATTCGACTGGGAATCCATCCGGTCCCGGGGCCTTTCCCGCCTGCATGCTCCTAATTCCTTTCACCACTTCTTCTACCTCGATCTGTGCTCCCAGTCCCACCCTTTCCTGCTCTTCCACCTTGGGAAATTCCAGCCGATCCAAGAAGCCCATCATTCTCTCCCTCCCATCCGGGGGTTGAGCTTCATATAATTTTTTATAAAATGTCTTGAACACTCCATTCACTCTCTCCGCTCCCCGCTCCATCTCTCCTTCCTCATCCCTCACTCCCCCTATTTCCCTCGCTGCTCCCCTTTTCCTCAATTGGTGTGCCAGCAACCTGCTCGCCTTCTCCCTTTATTCGTACTGTACACCCTGTGCCTTCCTCCATTGTGCCTCTGCAGTGCCTGTAGTCAGCAAGTCAAATTCTACATGTAGCCTTTGCCTTTCCCTGTACAGTCCCTCCTCCGGTGCTTCCGCATATTGTCTGTCCACCCTCAAAAGTTCTTGCAGCAACCGCTCCCGTTCCTTACTCTCCTGCTTCCCTTTATGTGCCCTTATTGATATCAGCTCCCCTCTAACCACCGCCTTCAACGCCTCCCAGACCACTCCCACCTGGACCTCCCCATTATCATTGAGTTCCAAGTACTTTTCAATGCACCCCCTCACCCTCAGACACACCCCCTCATCTGCCATTAGTCCCATGTCCATTCTCCAGGGTGGGCGCCCTCCTGTTTCCTCCCCTATCTCCAAGTCCACCCAGTGTGGAGCGTGATCCGAAATGGCTATAGCCGTATACTCCGTTCCCCTCACCTTCGGGATCAATGCCCTACCCAGCACAAAAAAGTCTATTCGCGAGTAGACTTTATGGACGTAGGAGAAAAACGAGAACTCCTTACTCCTAGGTCTGCTAAATCTCCACGGGTCTACACCTCCCATCTGCTCCATAAAATCTTTAAGTACCTTGGCTGCTGCCGGCCTCCTTCCAGTCCTGGACTTCGACCTATCCAGCCCTGGTTCCAACACCGTATTAAAATCTCCCCCCATTATCAGCTTTCCCATCTCTAGGTCCGGAATGCGTCCTAGCATCCGCCTCATAAAATTGGCATCATCCCAGTTCGGGGCATATACGTTTACCAAAACCACCGTCTCCCCCTGTAGTTTGCCACTCACCATCACGTATCTGCCCCCGTTATCCGCCACTATAGTCTTTGTCTCGAACATTACCCGCTTCCCCACTAATATAGCCACCCCCCTGTTTTTCGCATCTAGCCCCGAATGGAACACCTGCCCCACCCATCCTTTGCGTAGCCTAACCTGGTCTATTAGTTTCAGGTGCGTTTCCTGTAACATAACCACATCTGCCTTAAGTTTCTTAAGGTGTGCGAGTACCCGTGCCCTCTTTATCGGCCCGTTCAGCCCTCTCACGTTCCACGTGATCAGCCGAGTTGGGGGGCTTCCTACCCCCCCCGCCTTGTCGATTAGCCATCACCTTTTTCCAGCTCCTCACCCGGTTCCCACGCAGCTGTATCTCCCCCAGGCGGTGCCCCCCCGCCCATCCTCTCCCATACCAGCTCCCCCCTCTCCCCAGCAGCAGCAACCCAGTAATTCCCCCCTCCCAACTCCCCCCCCCCCGCTAGATCCCCCGCTAGCGTAATTACTCCCCCCATGTTGCTCCCAGAAGTCAGCAAACTCTGGCTGACCTCGGCTTCCCCCCGTGACCTCGGCTCGCACCGTGCGACGCCCCCTCCTTCCTGCTTCTCTATTCCCGCCATGATTATCATAGCGCGGGAACCAAGCCCGCGCTTCTCCCTTGGCCCCGCCCCTAATGGCCAACGCCCCATCTCCTCCACCTCCCCTCCTCCCCCCATCACCACCTGTGGGAGAGAGAAAAGTTACCACATCGCAGGATTAGTACATAAAACCCCTCTTTGCCCCCCACATTCGCCCCACCACTTTGTTCGAACGTTCTTTTTAATAACCCACTCATTCCAGTTTTTCTTCCACAATAAAAGTCCACCCTTGCATCCGCCGTCTCAAAGTAGTGGTGCCTCCCTCGATATGTGACCCACAGTCTTGCCGGTTGCAGCATTCCAAATTTTATCTTCTTTTTATGAAGCACCGCCTTGGCCCGATTAAAGCTCGCCCTCCTTCTCGCCACCTCCGCACTCCAGTCTTGATAAACGCGGATCACCGCGTTCTCCCATTTACTGCTCCGAGTTTTCTTCGCCCATCTAAGGACCATTTCTCTATCCTTAAAGCGGAGGAATCTCACCACTATGGCTCTGGGAATTTCTCCTGCTCTCGGTCCTCGCGCCATCACTCGCTATGCTCCCTCCACCTCCAACGGACCCGCCGGGGCCTCCACTCCCATTAACGAGTGCAGCATCGTGCTCACATATGCCCCGACGTCCGCTCCCTCCACACCTTCAGGAAGACCAAGAATCCTCAGGTTGTTCCTCCTTGCGTTGTTTTCCAGTGCCTCCAACCTTTCCACACATTGTTTCTGATGTGCCTCCTGCGTCTCCGTCTTCACCACCAGGCCCTGTATATGGACCTCATTCTCGGCTGCCTTTGCCTTCACGACCCGAAGCTCCCGCTCCTGGGTCTTTTGTTCCTCCTTTAGCCCTTCGATCGCCTGTAGTATCGGGGCCAACAGCTCTTTCTTCATTTCCTTTTTGATCTCTTCCACACAGCATTTCAAGAACTCTTGTTGTTCAGGGCCCCACGTTAAACTGCCACCTTCCGACGCCATCTTGGTTTTTGCTTGCCTTCCTTGCCGCTGTTCTAAAGGATCCACTGCAATCTGGCCACTCTCTCCTCCTTTTTCCATCCGTATCCAGGGGGGATTCCCTTCTGGTTTACCGCACAGTGTTTTTAGCCGTCAAAATTGCCGTTGGGGCTCCTATCAAGAGCCCAAAAGTCCGTTTCACAGGGAGCTGCCGAAACGTGCGACTCAGCTGGTCATCGCCGCACCCGGAAGTCTCTCTTGGGCCTCCTTTTCGACAGACGATGCCGAATTTTGGAGGAATGGAGGGTGTGGGAAAAGAAGGCCACGGGCCTGCCCGCCTGGTTGAGGGTGGCGGCCAGAGCTACGTCCGATGCATCGCTCTCCACCTGGAAGGGGAGGGACTCGTCGACCGCGTGCATTGTGGCCGTGGCGATGTCTGCCTTGATGCGGTTGAAAGCCTGGTGGGCCTCAGCCACCAGGGGGAAAACTGTGGTCTGAATGAGTGGGCGGGCCTTGTCCATGTAATTAGGGACCCACTGAACGTAATAGGAGAAAAACCCCAGGCATCGTTTCAGGGCCTTGAGGCAGTGGGAGAGAGAGAATTCCAGGAGGGGGCGCATGCGGTCGGGGTCGGGCCCTAGGACTCCATTTAGACATAGCCAAGGATGGCTCAGCGGTTGGTGCGGAGCACGCATTTCTCCTTATTGTATGTGAGATTAGGAGTTTGACGATCTGGAGGAACTTTTGGAGGTTCGCGTCGTGGTCCTGCTGATCATGGCCGCAGATGTTGACGTATTCTAGGTACGGGAAGGTGGCCCGTAGTCCGTACCGGTCAACCATTAGGTCCATCTCTCGCTGGAAGACCGAGACCCCATTAGTGATGCCGAAGGGAACCCTAAGAAAGTGATAGAGGCGGCCATCTGTTTCGAACGCAGTGTATTGGCGGTCCTCCGAGCGGATGGGGAGCTGGTGGTCCACTGTGGAAAAGACTTGATACTGCGCAGTCTGATTGACCATGTCAGATATGCGTGGGAGGGGGTACGCGTCGAGCTGCATGTACCGATTGATGGTCTGACTGTAGCCGATGACCATCCTGTGATTCTCCCCAGTCTTCACTACCACCACTTGAGCTCTCCAGGGGCTGTTGCTGGCCTCAATGACCCCTTCCCGCAGAAGCCGTGGGACCACCGACCTGATGAAGGTCCTGTCCTGGGCACTGTACCGTCTGCTCCTGGAGGCGAGGGGTTTGCAATCCGGGATGAGGTTCGCCAACAGGGAAGGTGGGTCGACCTTAAGGGTCGTGAGGCCGCAGACGGTGAGGCGGGGTAGGGGTCCACTGAATTTTAAAGTTAGGCTTTGGAGATGGCATTAAAAATCCAGGCCAAGTAACAGGGCAGCGCAGAGGTGGGGGAGGAGGTAAAGGTGGAAGCTGCTGAACTCTACGCCTTGGACGGTGAGGGTCGCGATGCAGTACCCCCGGATTTCCACAGAATGGGATCAGGAGGCCAGGGAGATTTTCTGGGTGTACCGGGAGGGAGCAGCGCCTTACCGTAGTGGGGTGGATGAAGCTCTCTGTGCTCCCAGAGTCAAAAAGGCAGGTCGTCTCGTGCCCATCGATCTTCACCGTCGTCGTCACGGTCGCGAGGTTGCGGAGCCGGGACTGATCCAGGGTGATAGAGGCGAGCTGCGGCAGATGCTGGGAGGGCCCAGCTGGTCAGCGGTGGCGGAGGTAGCGGCGGGCGATGAACGGCCAGATGAGCAGTGGTCCTGAGATGCCGTCCAAAATGGCGCCGAAAATGGCGGCGCCCACAGGGCGCACATGGCGGGCGGCATCAAAGATGGCGGCGTCCATGTGGCTTGCGATGAGGAAGATGGCGGTGCCCCTGGGTCGCACGTGGGGGGTGTAGGAATGCCAGGCCTGGAAACAGCGGCGACCGAACGGGCCTGGCAAACATTAGCGAAGTGTCCGTTCTTCTCACACCCGTTGCAGGTCGCACTCCGCGCTGGGCAGCGCTGCCTGGGGTGTTTGTTTTGCCTGCAAAAATTACACTTGGGCCCCCCAGAGTTGGCTGGCAGCCGCGCGGAGCAGGCTTGCGGTGAGCTGGAGTCGGCAGCTGGTGGGGCCCACGATGCCCATGAGGGTGCCGCGCGGTCAGGGGCGTAGGACTGAACGTTACGGGAGGCCACTTCTAACGAGTTAGCGAGCTGCCTAGTTCCCGCAAGATCGAGCGTACCCCTGTCCAGTTCACTGGCGGACGTACGCAGACTTCATGCCCGTGACGTAAGCGTCTCTAATTAAAAGTTTGGTGTGCTGGACTGCCGAAACTGTCTGGCAGTCACAGTTCCTACCTAGGATGTGCAGGGCACGCCAGAAATCATCCAGAGACTCCCCGGGGTGTTGCTGTCTCGTGGCCAGGAGGTGCCTGGCCTATACTTGATTTACTGGTCGAACGTAATGTCCCTTCAGAGCTCCATCGCTTCGGAGTAGGTGGGCGCATCCCGGATGAGTGGAAAAATGTCCGGGCTCCCCCGTGAATAGACGGCTTGAAGCTTCAGCGAGTCCGAGGGTTCCTCAGCGGATGTTCGGAGGTAGCTTCCGAAGCAGGCTAGCCAGTGGTCAAAGGCGGACGTAGTGTTGGCTGCTTGAGGGCTCAGCTGCCGGCGATCAGGCTTGATGCGGAGATCCATCGTTTAAAAAATCTTGCTCAATAAATTGATGCACGATCAATTACCACAAAGACGAGAATAGTGGAACAATCGAGGCTTTATTGAGCAAGATGTTGTGCCTCCTGTAGCTGGAACTAGAATGGCTGCAGCACAGGAGAGCCCACACATTTATACGCAGCCTACTGGGCGGAGCTAGCAGGCAGGGATTTACCGTTGTACCTCTAATATAATGCCGTAATACATGTAATATACTATCCACTACAGGTGGATAGGGAGTATTCGAGGGTGCCCACCAAGGAGGGACAGGCTGACATTGGGGAGGGCGGTAGGACAACTGCGTAGGGCGAGACGGGTGCAATATGAGTATGGGGGGAAGGCGAGCCACATGCTGGTGCATTAGCTGCGGAGGCAGGCTGCATCCAGGGAAATATTGCAGATACGGACTGGGGCTGGGGATGTGGTGTCGGAGTCAGGCAAGATAAATGAGGCGTTTAGGGAATACTACCAGAGATTTTACGAAGCGGACCCGGGGGGGGGGGGGGGGGGGAGAAGGGGGACATGGGGCGGTTTCTGGACTATCTGGAATTTCCCCAGGTGGAGGAAGCAAAGAGGCAGACTTTGGAGAAGCCCCTCAGTCTGAGGGAGGTGCTGGATAGTATCAGGGGTATGAAGTCAGTGAGGGCCCCTGGGCCGGATGGGCACCCGGTGGAATATTATAAGGAGTTTACGACAGACCTGGAACCACATCTATTGGGGGGGTTTAATGAAGCGCTGGAGAAGGGGGAGTTGCCGGAGACGATGATGCAGGCAGTAATCACGTTAATCCCGAAAAAGGGAAAGGACCTGTTGGAATGTGGGTCGTATCGGCCCATATCACTGTTGAACACAGATGTGAAAGTATTGGCTAAGTTGTTGGTGGGGAGGATGGAGGATTGTGTCCTGGGGGTGGTTGCAGATGATCAAACAGGCTTCGTGAAGGGCAGGCAGCTCGCGCGTAATATAAGGCCGCTGTTGAATGTGGTGATGAATCCGTCTGGGGCTCGGGTACCGGTGATGGTGGTGTGCATAGACGCGGAGAAAGCAGTTGATCGGGTGGAGTGGTGGTACTTGTTCAAGGTTTTGGGAAGGTTCGGGTTTCGGCTGCGATTTGTGGCATGGCTGCGGTTGCTGTATGTGGCACCAAAGGCGAGGGTGAGGACGAATAATATGAGTTTGTGTAGCTTTGACTTACACAGGGGTGCCCGCTGTCGCCGTTATTGTTTGCGCTGGCTATAGAGCCATTGCTGATAGCTCTCAGGGGTTTGGAGGAGTGGCAGGGGATTATGAGGGGACAGAGGGAGCATCGGGTGCCACGCTCTGCCGATGAGCTGTTGCTGTATGTTTCGGATCCGCTGGAGAGTATGGGAAGGATTATGGGCCTGCTGTGGAGGTTTGGAAGGTTCCCGGGGTATAAACTGAATGTAGGGAAAAGCGAGGTTTTCCCAATGAATGAGCTGGGATGGCGGGCAAATTTAAGGGGGGTGCTCTTTACGGTAGCGAGGGATAGGTTTAAGTATTTGGGGATTCAGGTAGGGAATGGACGGGGCTCCATAAGTGGAACTTAACGAAGCTGGTGGAGGAAGCCAGGGAGCATCTTAAGAGGTGGGATACACTGCAGTTGACGTTGGCGGGGAGCGTCCAAGTGGTGAAAATGAATATTCTGCAGAAGTTCTTGTTTATTTTTCAGGCTCTCCCGATCTTCATACCAAAGGCATTTTTCGGAAATTGGCCACGATCATTTCGGACTTTGTATGGGCGGGGAAGGTGCCGAGGGTCGGGAGGATCTTGCTGCAGAGGCAGAGGCAGCAGAGGGGGCTGGCGTTGCCGAACCTGCTTCATTATTTGAGTGGCGAATGTGGATATGGTGCACTGATGGTGGGAAGGAGAAGGGGTAGAGCGGGTTAGGATTGAGGAGGAATCTTGTAAGGGGTCTAGTTTGAGGGCTATGGTGATGACAGCGATGCCAGTGGATCCGAGTAGCTATTCAGGGAGCCCAGTGGTGCAGTCCACGGTGAAGATATGGAATCAGTTGAGGCATTTTAGGGTGGAAGGGATGTCAGTGTTAATGCCGCTATACGTGAATCATGGGTTTGAGCCGGGAAGTGGGGGGTGGATAGTGTATACAGGAGGTGGAGGGAAGGGGGGCTGGCCAATGTGAGGGATCTGTATTTGGAGGAAGGATTCACCAGTCTGGAGGAGCTAAGGGAGAGGGTAGAGCTGCTGAGGGGGAGTGCAGGTTAGGGACTTTGTGCGAAAGGTCTGGAGGGGGTTCCTTAGATTGCCGGGATACACCCTGCTGGAGCAACTGCTGCTTCCGGAAGTGGAAGGGGAAGGAAGAATTGGGGATATACAAGTGGCAGGGGGAGCAGGGAGGCGAGCGGATGGTGAGGATCAAGGAGAAATGGGAAGGGGAGTTGGGAGGGGAGATCAATTGGGGAGTATGGAGTGAGGCACTGTGTAGGGTAAGTGGAACCTCCTCCTGTGCGAGGATGAGCCTGATACAATTTAAGGTGGTGCACCGGGTGCATATGACTCGGGCAAGAATGAGTGGGATCTTTCAGGGGGTAGCAGATGAGTGTGAGAGGTGTGGGCGGGGGCCAGCGAATCATGCGCACATGTTTTGAGTTTGTGAAAAATTGGTAAGATTCTGGGCAGGAGTGTTCGCAGTCTTAGCCAGGATAGTGTAGGAGGAGGTGGACCCGGACCCTTTGGTGGCGATATTTGGAGTTTCAGAGAAGCCGGAGCTCAAGGAGAGGAGGAAGGCTGATGTCGTGGCCTTTGTCTCTCTGATTGCCCGGCAGTGAATTTTACTGGAGTGGCGTTCGGCATCGCCACCTGGGGTAGCGGCTTGGTTGGGTGACCTGCAGTTGGAGAAGATAAAATATGAGTTAAGGGGATCTGCAGCGGGCTTTGACAAAAGGTGGGGGATGATTGTGACCGTGTTTGAGGAGCTGTTTGTCGCAGGGGGGTGGGTGAAAATTAGGAAAAAATTTGTACAGACTGTATAATTGATTGCTGGGAAGTAAGTTTCCCGGGGTGTTTATATGTTGTAACCTGTTTTGATACATGTTGGTAATAAAGTACATTTAAAAAAAAATTAATATGTAAGAGATCTCACATACCTGTTTATTTAACTTACCATCAATATTGACCACTTTTCTGATGGGAGAAGACAGGGATTTGTGTGAAACAACACAGGTGTAACGAAGCCCACTGACCCACTGAAATGTTGATACTGCCAGTTCACTTATAATGGTGTAACTGCCTTCAGATTCCATCAGTATCCCTGAGTTAGAAATCCCCGAAGATAGCTGGGTGCTGCCCATGTACCAAGACACAGTGACAGTCTCTGGGTAGAAATCGTTCACGACACATACAAGTTTGCTGTCAGTCTGCTGGGACATTTTCTCAGTCGATGGATGTAGGAGATAAACTGAAGGTGGTCTAGGTGTGATAGCTGAGGTTAGAAGGCAAAGAATAGTTAGCTTCATTTCCTTCCCTTGTAAAACTAAAATATGCAGACTGATATCATTTTTTCTGTGTATCTTGCCATCACATTTTCATTAAAAAAAATATATTTTTATTCTCCTCCTTTTTCACATTTTCTCCCAAATTTAAATCCACCAACAATAAACAATAATCAATAACAAATATGTCAATCCCCATATCCATAACAACAATCCCATCCTCCCACCAAACCCCAAACATTAGCCCGCATGTTCACATGAACAAATGACAAAAAGGAATTAGGGATCACCTTTAATCACCATTAACAAACACCGCCCCCCTCCCCCCAACCCTCCCACCCACACACCCTAACTAATGTTCGATGTCATCCAGTTCTTGAAAGTGCATAATGAATAATGCCCATGAATTGTAGAACCCTCCATCCTTCCCTTCAGTTTAATCTTAACCTTCTCAAGAGTCAAGAATTCCAACAGGTCCACCCACCACGCCAGGGCACACGGTGGAGAGGTTGCTCTCCAACCTATCAGGATCCACCTTCGGGCGATCAACGAGGCAAAGGCTACAACATCTGCCTCCGCACCCGTTTCCAACCCTGGCTGGTCCGACACCCTGAATATGGCCTCCCGGGGGCCCAGGTCCAGTTTCACGGCACCACTTTAGAAATTACCCTAAAAACCTCCTTCCAGTAATCCTCTAGCTTTGGACAGGACCAAAACATATGAAGGTGATTAGTGCCCCCCCCCCCCCACCACTGCAACGTTCACACACATCTTCTACTCCTTCAAAGAATCGGCTCATCCTCGCTCTCGTGAACTGTGCTCTGTATACCACCTTCAGCTGTATCAGGCCCATCCTCATGCACGAGCTGGAGGCATTCACTCTCCGGAGCACCTCACACCAGAATCCCTCCTCCATATCCTCTCCCAACTCTTCCTCCCACTTTGCTTTGATCCCTTCCAGTGGTGCCTTCTCCTCTTCCAAAATAGCTCCGTAAACCGCTGACACTACCCCCTTCTCCAGTCTCCCTGTTGTCAGCACCTCCTCCAGCAATGTGGAGGCCGGCTCCACCGGGAAGCTCTGTGTCTGCTTTCTGGCAAAATCTCGAACCTGCATGTATCTAAACATTTCCCCCTGGTCCACCCCATACTTCGCTTTCAGTTCCTTCAATCCTGCAAACCGATCCCTAAGAAACAAATCTTTTAGTGTCTTAATCCCCTTCTCCTCCCATTTCTGAAAATTTCCATCCCACCTCCCTGACTCAAATCTGTGCTTCATCTGAATCAACATTTCCCTTGACCCTCCCCCGAACCCGAAGGGTTGGCGAAACTGCCTCCAAATTCTCAATGAAGCTGTTATTACCGGACTCTCTGCGTATTTCCCCGGGGCTATCGGGAGCGGCGCTGTTGCTAATGCTTTCAATCCCGACCCCCTGCACAAACTCTCCTCCATTCTGACCCACTGGGAATCAACCCCTCTGACCCAGCTCCGCACTTTCTCCACATTCGCCGCCCAGTAGTAATACATCAGGTTCGGAAGACCCAAACCCCCTGCCTGCCTTCCCCTCTGTAGCAGCACCTTTTAAAACTCTGGCCACCTTCCCTCCCCATATGAACAAAGTAATCCTTCCCTCAATCTCTCTGAAAAAAGCCTTTGGCAGGAAAATCGGCAGGCATTGAAAAATAAACAGAAATTGCAGCAACACATTCATTTTAACCGCCTGTACCTGACCTGCCAGTGACAGAGAGAGGCCATCCCACCTTGCCAGATCGGCTTTCACTCTCCCACCAAACTAGAAATGCTGTACCTGCGGAGCCCCCCCCATTCCCGGGCAACCTGCACCCCCAGGTACCTAAAGAGTCCCTGCCCTACGGAATGGCAGCCCCCCCCCCTGCCCCCACCCCTGCTCCCCCCAGCACTATTCCGTTCCATACCCCCGAACTTCTTAATGCGATGGCCAATGGCTCAATCACGAGTGCAAACAGTAGGAGGGACATAGGACATCCCTGCCTAGTCCCACAGTGGAGAGAAAAGTATACCACCACATTTTCTAACCCTACTTTCATACATCTTTCAAATTAAGTCTAATTTGATGCATGTTCTGTCGATCAGAGTCTATATTTAATTCTTTGTTTGTACACTTCAGGTGTTGATGCATTTGATGATAATGCCTGACTGGGTATCAATGTCTACACTTGGCCATTGAATTATAACACAGAAGGAGGACACTCAAACCGGGGTGCTCTCTGGAAGAGCTTTACACATAATTTGATCTGAACCAGCTTTATGCCAATGCCTCACCGAATGACAGAACTATTATGGTGCAGAAGGAGGCCATTTGGCCCATTGTCCTGTACCTGCTCTCCAAACAAGCATCATGACTTAGTGCCATTCTCCCTCCTTTCCCCGTACCCCTGTACATTGTTTCTATTTAAATAATCGTCTATTGCCCTCTTGAATGCCTCGATTGAACCTGCCTCCACCTCACTTCCAGGCAGTGCATTCCAGATTTTTCTCACATCACATTTGCTTCTTTTGCAAATCCCTTTAAATCTGTGTCCTCTTGTTCTCGAGCAGGAACAGTTTTTCCTTATCTACTCTGTCCAACCTCCTCATGATTTTGAACATCTCCATGAAATCTCTTCATAGCTTTGTTCTCTTCAAGGAGAACAGTCCCAACCTCTCCACTCTATCCTCATAACTGAAGCTTCTTCGGGCAGCATGGTGGCATAATGGTTAGCATTGCTGCCTCATGACGCCAAGGACCCAGGTTCGATCCTGGCTCTGGGTCACTGTCCATGTGGAGAATTTATATCACTGTCCATGTGGAGAATTCGCCCCCACAATCCAAAGTTGTGCAGGGTAGGTGAATTGGCCACGCTAAATTGCCCCTTAATTGGAAAAAATGAATTGGGTACTCTAATTGTTTTTAACAATAACTGAAGTTTCTCATCCCTGAAACCATTCTTGTAAACCTCTTCCAATGTGTTCACATCTTTCCGATAGTGTGGCACCCAGAAATGTACCCAATACTCCAGCTGAGGTCTAACTAGTGTCTTGTACAAGTTCAGCATCACTTTCCTGCTCTTGGACCCTGTGCCCCTATTCATAAAGCCCAGGATACTATATACTTCATTAACTGCTCTCCTCACCTGACCGTCCATCTTTAATGATCTTTATTGCTCTTGCACCACTTTAAAAAATGTATCCTTATTTTATATTGTCTCTCCAAGTTCTTCCTGCCAAAATGCGTCACGTCTCACTTCTCTGCATTGAACTACATCTGCCACCTATCTGCCCACTTCACCAACATGTCAAAGTCCTTTTGAAGTTCTACACTGTCCTCCTCACAGTTTATAATACTTCCAAGTTTTGTATTGACCCAAATTGAAATTGTCCCCTTCAATGCAAGATCTCGGTGATTAATATGTCCCATATAAATCACAGTCAAGTGGCTGATTGAAAGGACCAATATACCACAATAACAGAACACCTCAGGAACAATAGAGCATTGGATGGCGTAGAATTGATGCCTTGTAACGAGTGAATTGCTTCAGGAACTCCCTGAGACAAGAGCAAAGCTGAGCAATAACTATTCCGTGACTGGATTAAAAATAAACCCTGCTTCCTGTTGTTGGAGTTAACCCCACAATGTGGGGGAGTGGCCACATCGTGAGGTGCTGACGGTGAATAGGCAGATTCCTCCTCTGGGGAGCATCATTCCACCTCAGCAATGAGATTCCCTCTTGGCTGTTTGGAGGGAGTTAACACATTCCTACAAATAGGGCACAAGGATAACCCTTCCCCCAGGCGTGGGATAAATATTTGAGACCAGTCACTATTTCCCACCAATGAACCTCCACTTACCTGGTTTCACTTTCAGGGTCAGTCCACAGCCGCACCAGTCATCCCCATTGTCAACCACACTCTGACAGTAATAGTCGGTTGAATCCGTCTGATTCAAGCTGTCGATTTTTAAGGTCAATTTGCTCTCGCTGGTGCCGGAAAAACGGGGTTCGATCCCAGGAATTCGGCTAAAATCTGTAGATCCCGGACTCAAGGAGACGAGCCACTTGATGTTTGAAGAGTTAGTGGGGACATAACCCCATCGCATCAGGCGATCATCTTCCTTCCTGCTGGTCACACAGCCCAGTGTCACCGTCTCTCCTTCTCGACCATTCACAATTGCCTGCACAATTCTCAAATTAGCGTTAGAAAGCACTGCACCTGTAACAGAAGGCAGACAGAAATGTTCCAGGCCACGCAAATGGGGACGAGTGGAAGCAAAAGGATTGGGGGCTTTAAGGATTGGGGGGGGGGGTTAGTGGGGTTGTTGCTTACCCATTTGCAGGCCAACCAGGAGAAAGGTGCAGACCATTCCCTTCATCATCAACTCTGTTGCCCCAGTTCAGCCTGACCACTGCAGAATTGGGGAACTCAAGTAATGTTCTGTGGCTCAGAGGAGGGTGAGTCATGAACTTCCTTCCCCTACATCAGTATGAATAAGTCTGCATTCCTGCCATATGACGTAGGAGCAGAAGTAGGCCATTCGGCCCATCGAGTCCGCACTACTATTCAATGAGATCTGCCTAATCTGAATTGATAATCCACAACTCCAATTTCCTGTTTTATCCCCATAACCTTTCAATCCCTGGCTGATTAAGAATCTGAGCATTCTTAATGACCCAGTTTCTACAGTTCTCTGAGGTAAAGAATGCCACAGATTAACCACCCTCTGAGAGAAGAATTTCTCCTCATCTGTCCTAAATGGGTGACCCCTTACTCTGAGATTATGCCCTCTGCTCCTAGACTCTCCCACAAGGGGATACAACGGGGTAGATCTCTGCCGCTGCCAGTAGCGGGTTCCCTGATCCTGTGGAGAATTGAGCGTTGGACTAAAAATGGGATCGCCGCTGCTCTGGTCCCACACCGGCGATGGCAGCGAGCTTCACACCCTGCACCGGCAAGAGGATGTAAATGGATCATTTGCATCCATCTACTTCTGATTAATGGACAGGAAGCCTGATGCTTCATGCCCTCATGCTGCTCCAGGCCTCTCGGCCGAGATTCAGGGTTGACATGGGGGCACAGTGGTTAGCACTGCTGCCCCTCAGCGTCAGGGTTCCAGGTTCGATCCCAACCTCGATGACTGTCTGTGTGAAGTTTGCACTTTGTCTGCATGGGTTTTCTCCGAGTGCTCCGGTTTCCTCCCACAGTCCAAAGATCTGCAGGTTAGGTGGATTCGCCATGATAAATTGCCCCTTACTGTCCAGGGATGTACGGATTAGGTGGGGTTATGGGGTTGCAGGGATAGGTCAGGAGCGGGGCAATTTCTGTTGGGGGCCTGATGGGGGGTCACTGTTGGGGGCCTGATGGAGGTCTCTGATGGGGCAGTCTGATGAGGGATCGGTGAGGGGGTGAGGTCACTGTGGGGTTGTGACCCATTATTCCCATGGTGG
The DNA here is from genome assembly GCF_047496885.1 of Scyliorhinus torazame. NCBI lineage: Eukaryota > Metazoa > Chordata > Chondrichthyes > Carcharhiniformes > Scyliorhinidae > Scyliorhinus > Scyliorhinus torazame. Next base: position 205,324,909 of record NC_092713.1, on the reverse strand, counting down.
TGGGGGGAGGAAACCTCAAGTTGTCAGCAAGGGGGGAAAGGATTTGCGTTGTGGGGGGGGAAGGAGGCCACCTCCGGACCTCGGTATTGGGCTGCTGGCTCAAAATGACTCCATTATACTGGAATGCCGATGGAATCCCGCGTGATCCCCGCCATGCATAAAATGCATGGCAAAGATGAGGGAATTCCATACCGGGCTTTGCGCGGTCTCCCAAATGGAGAATCCTGCCGATCCTCTCAGCACTACTCTGTCAAGCTGCCTGAGAATCCTTCATATCAGAATAAAGTCGCCTCTCATTCTTCTAAACTCCAATGAGTACAGGCCCCACCTTCGCAACCTCTCCTCATAAAAAAATCCTTCCATATGCAGGACCAACCTAGTGTACCTTCTCTGGACTGCTTCTAATGCCAGTGCATCTTTCCTTAGGGGACCAAAATGTTCACAGGTATGGTCTAATGTGCCTTGTATAATGTTAGCACGAATTCTGCATTTTTATACTCCATTCCTTTTGAAATAAAGGCCAACATTTAATTTGCTTTCCATATTACCTGCTGAACCTGCATGCTAGTTTCTTGTGATTTATGCGTTGGGTCTCCCAAATCCCTCTGTTCTGCATCTTTCTGCCATCATTCTCCATTTAAATAATATTCAGCTCCTTAATTCTCCCTACCAAACTGCACAACATCACATTTTCCGACGAACCTGTCTCTATCCATCTGTAGACTCTTTTTGTCATCCTCACCATTTGCCAACCCACCTATTTTTGTGTCATTCGCAAACTTGGCAACAGTGCATTCACTTCCCTCGTCCAAGTTATTAATAGATACGTAAATAATTGTGGCCCCAGCACCGGAAGCGGATGTACACTTTTGGGGGCCCCCGTGCTCTCCCTCTTTGTGGAGGCCCCATGTCATGCCCCGCCCCCTGGTGAGATGGCAGCCAACCCCCAATGAAGTCGAGCCCTGCTCCAATGATGTTGAGCCCCGCCCACAATGATGTTGGGGCCCCCCCCGAATTGCGCCTACACCCTCCTGACCCCGCCCACCCTCAGCTCACACAATTCAAGACACAGAAACCCAAAATCTCGCCCTCACTGCCCAGTCCATTTGCTACCAAGCCCAGTACTCTCTTCTCAAGGCCTTTCTTTTTAAAAAAATAATTTTTATTAAAGGTTTTCATAAAATATCAATAACAAAATGAGAAAGAAAAAAGAACCCAACAGGGTTACGTACAAAACACAATCTAAAAAAGCAACCCCCCAAACCCCTCCCCCCTGTACATAAATAATAAATTAACATTAACACCCCGACTTAACACAACAGGTGTATACACCCCCTCAGACCCTCCACTGTAAATAACATAAACAAAAATAAAGTAAACCCCCCCCGCCCCCCGAGCTGCTGCTGCCATTGGCCAATGTCTATCATTCTGCCAGGGAGTCTAAGAACGGTTGACACGGCCTAAAGAACCCTTGTACCGACCCTCTCAAGGAGAATTTCACACTCTCCAATTTAATGAACCCCGCCATATCGCTGATCCAGGATTCCATGCTTGGGGGCCTTGCATCTTTCCACTGAAGGAGAATCCTTCGCCGGGCTACCAGGGACGCAAAGCCCAGAATTCCGGCCTCTTTTGCCTCCTGCACTCCCGGCTCCTCTGCCACCCCAAATATTGCGAGCCCCCAGCCCGATTTGACCCTGGATCCTACCACCCTCGACACCGTCCTCGCTACGCCCTTCCAAAATTCCTCCAGCGCTGGGCATGCCCATAACATATGGGTGTGATTTGCTGGGCTCCCTGAGCACCCAACACACCTGTCCTCACCCCCTAAGAACCGGCTCATCCTTGTCCCGGTCATGTGTGCCCTGTGCAGCACCTTAAACTGTATGAGGCTGAGCCTCGCGCACGAAGAGGAAGAGTTCACCCTCCCTAGGGCATCTGCCCACATCCCCTCTTCGATCTCCTCTCCCAACTCCTCCTCCCACTTACCTTTCAACTCCACCACCGAGGGCTCCTCCTCCTGCATCGCCTGGTTAGTTTCCGAGATCTTCCCCACTCCCACCCACCCCCCCGAGAGCACCCTGTCCTGTACCGTGTGTGGTAGTAGCCGCGGGAATTCCATCACCTGCAGTCTGGCAAACGCCCTTACCTGTAAGTACCTGAAGGTGTTCCCCGGGGGGAGCCCGCACTTCTCCAGCTCACCCAAGCTCGCGAACTTCCCGTCCACAAACAGGTCCCCCAACTTTCGTATCCCTGCCCTGTGCCACACCGAAAACCCTCCACCTGTTCTTCCTGGGGCGAACCGGTGGTTCCCTCGTAATAGGGTCCACGCCGAGGCCCCAACTTCCTCCCTATGCCGCCTCCACTGCCCCCAAATTTTGAGGGCCGCCACCACCACCGGGCCCGTGGTATACCTCCTTGGAGGGAGCGGCAGCGGCGTCATTGCCAGCGCCCCCAGACTCGTACCCACACAGGACGCCGTCTCCAGCCTCTTCCATGCAGCCCCCTCCCCCTCCATCACCCACTTGCGCACCATCGTCGCATTGGCGGCCCAGAAGTACCCACAGAGGTTGTGCAGCGCCAGCCCCTCCCTATCTCTACTCTGCTCCAGGAACACCCTTCTCACCCTCGGAGTCCCTCGCACCCACACAAACCCCATTATACTCCTGTCAACCCGCCTGAAAAAAGCCTTCGGGATAAACACGGGGAGGCACTGGAACAGGATCATCTCAAGGCCTTAAGCCACAACAATCTCATTCACCTATCACCCTGGTGCTTTCTGGTTGACATTGGCTCCCGGTCAAGCAATTCCTCAACCTCAAAATTCTTATCTTTGTTTTCAAGTCCTTCCATGGCCTTGCCCTCCCCTACCTCTCTCATCTCCTCCAGCTCCAAAACCTCCTTGGTGTTTGTGCTCATCTAATTCTGGCCTCTTGATCATCTCCAACTTTAATCACTCCACTGCCGCCTTTGGTAGCCATGTTTTTAGTTGCCTCGCCTCCAACCTCTCCGCCTCTATTTCCTCCTCTACGATGATCCTGAAATGCTACCTCAGTGACAAGCATTTGGCCATGTGCTCTCATATAGCCTTATGTGGCTAGGTGTCAAATTTTCTGTTTTAATGCTTCCATCAAACACCTTATTCTGTGAAAGGTAAATGTACAATGTCGTTGTTTTTTTCCTTTTTTTCCCAATAAACATTTTATTGAGGGTTTTTTTGGCATTGTAACAGCAGCAATATAAACAATGTACATGAAAATATAAACATAGTGTAAATACCTCCTCCCTCCCCATCAGGTCCCACCATTAACAAAGAACAAAGAAATGGACAGCATAGGAACAGGTCCTTCGGCCCTCCAAGCCCATGCCGACCATGCTGCCCGACTAACCCCCTAATCTACGCGAAACTACCCCCCCCCCCGCTGACGATTAATTCTCCGTGAAGAATTCGATGAACGGTTGCCACCTCCGGGCGAACCCTAACAGTGACCCTCTCAAGGCGAACTTAATTCTTAATTTTCTCCAGACAGCGAAAGCTAGCCATGTCCGATAGCCAGGTCTCTGACTTCGGGAGCTTTGAGTCCCTCCTTGTTAATAATGTCAGCCTCCGGGCTACCAGGGAAGCAAAGGCCAGAACGTCTGCCTCTTTCTCCTCCTGGATTTCCGGATCCTGTGACACCCCGAAAATCGCCACCTCTGGACTCATTGCCACCCTTGTTTTTAATACCTGACGTCAGCAAACCCCTGCCAAAATCCCCTCAGCTTTGGACATGCCAGAACATGTGGACATGATTCGCTGGCCCTCCTGCACACTTTGCACACCTGTCTTCCACCCCAAAGAATCTGCTCATCCGGGCCACTGTCATGTGAGCCTTGTGAACAACCTTGAATTGAATCAGGCTGAGCCTGGCACAGGTTGCGGTCGCATTGACCCTACACAACGCGTCTGCTCAAAGGCACTCCTCTATCTCTCCCCCCAGCTCCTCCTCCCACTTTGAGTGGGGAAAATTCTTGCTGGTTTTCCTTCTGGTGAGGTGGGAATTTCTCCCAATTATGTGGGGCTTTGCTGGGGCAGATGGACTAGGCTTAGTTACACGAAATGGGCTAAACCCAAGTTGTGTAAGCTCTTTTTTTTTTTTTGCAACACTGACGTTTTTGATCTTCAGATCTGCATGCTGCAAACCCTACTTCCACATTTTCTCACGTGTCGCTTGCTGCGGTGCCTGGGCAATCAATTATTTTTAAAAAATATATATTTTATTGAAATTTTTTTTCCCAAACAACAATTTTTCCTCTTACAAAACAAACGCAACAGTACCAATACAGAAATTTTTAACAATACACAAGTAACAAAACCCCATTATCTATTGACCTAAACTAAACTAAACGTCACTCCCTTAAAATACCCTTCCAGTGCCGGGCACGCCCAAAACATATGTGCGTGGTTTGCCGGGCTCCCGCCACACCTCCCACATTTGTCCTCCACTCCAAAGAACCTGCTCAATCTTGCTCCCGTTATGTGTGCTCTATGTAGCACCTTAAATTGAATCAGGCTAAGCCTGGCGCATGAGGAAGAGGAATTTACCCTGCTTAGGACATCAGCCCACATACCCTCCTCTATCTCCTCCCCTAATTCTTCTTCCCACTTTCCTTTTAGTTCGCCCACCGACTCCTCCCCCTCTTCCCTCATCTCTCGATAAATCTCTGACACCTTGCCCTCTCCGACCCACACCCCTGAAAGCACCCTGTCCTGTATCCCCTGTGTCGGGAGCAACGGAAATTCCCTCACCTGTTGTCTAGTAAACGCCCTCACCTGCATATATCGCAAGAAATTTCCCCGGGGCAACTTATACTTTTCCTCCAATGCTCCCAAGCTCGCAAAAGTCCCATCTATAAATAAATCTCCCACCCTCCTAATTCCCAACTGGTACCAGCTCTGAAATCCTCCATCCATTCTTCCTGGGGCGAACCTATGGTTGTTCCTGATAGGGGACCCCACCAGGGCTCCCCGCACCCCTCTCTGTCGCCTCCACTGTCCCCAGATATTCAGTGTTGCCGCCACCACCGGGTTCGCGGTAAACTTTTTAGGTGAGATCGGTAGCGGCGCCGTCACCAGCGCCTCTAAACTCGTCCCTTTACAGGACTTTCTCTCCAGTCTTTTCCACGCCGCTCCCTCACCCTCCATCATCCATCTACGTATCATTGCCACATTGGCGGCCCAATAGTAATCGCCCAAGTTCGGTAGTGCCAATCCTCCTCTGTCCCTACTACGCTGAAGGAACCCCCTCCTTACTCTCGGAACTTTCCCTGCCCACACGAAGCTCGTGATGCTCCTGTCTATTTTATTAAAAAAGGTCTTGGTGATTAATATAGGGAGACATTGAAATACAAATAAGAACCTCGGGAGGACCATCATCTTAATTGCTTGCACCCTGCCCGCCAGCGATAGAGGCTGCATGTCCCACCTCTTGAAGTCCTCCTCCATTTGTTCTACCAGCCGTGTCAGATTAAGTCTGTGCAAGGTTCCCCAGCTCCTAGCGATCTGAATCCCCAGGTATCGGAAGTTTCTTTCCAATTTCCTTAGCGGCAAGCCTTCTATCTCTCTACTCTGGTCCCCTGGATGTATCACAAATAATTCACTCTTCCCCATGTTTAGCCTATACCCCTGGAATTCCCCGAACCCCCTCAAAATTCGCATAACCACTATAATCCCCCCCCCGCTGGGTCCGACACGTATAACAATAGGTCATCCGCGTATAACGAGACTCGGTGTTCTTCTCCCCCTCTAATCACCCCTCTCCATTTCCTGGAGTCTCTCAACGCCATGGCCAGAGGTTCAATTGCCAACGCGAACAACAATGGAGGTGTAATATTCCACCGGGAACCCGTCTGGCCCCGGGGCCTTCCCTGCTTGCATGCTTCCCAGTCCCTTAATAACCTCGTCCACCTCAATCGGTGCCCCCAGGCCTACCACCTCCTGCTCCTCCACTTTCGGGAACCTCAATTGGTCCAGGAACTGCCGCATCCCCTCCTCTCCCTCTGGGGGTTGAGACCTATACAGTTCCTCATAGAAGGTCTTGAACACCTCATTTATCTTTCCTGCCCTTCGCACCGTGTCTCCCCTTTCGTCTCTAATTCCTCCTATCTCCCTCGCTGCTGCCCTCTTTCGCAATTGATGAGCCAACAGGCGACTAGCCTTTTCCCCATATTCATACCTCCTCCCCTGTGCCTTCCTTCACAGTACCTCCGCCTTTCTGGTGGTCAGAAGATCAAACTCCGTCTGGAGTCGTCTCCTCTCCCTGTACAATTCCTCCTCCGGGGTCTCTGCAAATTCCCTGTCCACCCTTAAAATCTCCCCCAGTAATCTTTCCCTTTCCTTGGCCTCTGTTTTCCTTTTGTGGGCCCCAATAGAGATCAGCTCTCCTCTGACCACCGCTTTTAGTGCTTCCCAAACCACTCCCACAGGGACCTCGCCGTCGTCATTGACCTCCAGGTATCTCTCAATACACCCCCGCACTCTTGCACACACTCCCTCATCCGCCATCAGTCCCACATCTAATCGCCAGAGTGGTCTCTGCTCCCTGTCCTCTCCTAATTCCAGGTCCACCCAATGTGGGGCATGATCCGAAACCGCTATGGCTGAGTACTCAGCTTCTTCCACCCTCGAGATCAACGACCTTCCCAAAACAAAAAAATCTATCCGGGAGTACACTTTATGGACATGGGAGAAGAAGGGAAACTCCCTAGCCCTAGGTCTAAGAAATCGCCATGGATCCACTCCCCCCATTTGGTCCATAAACCCCTTAAGTACCTTGGCCGCTGCCGGCCTTCTTCCGGTCCTTGAGCTGGATCTATCTAGCCCCGGGTCCAGCACCGTATTAAAGTCCCCTCCTAAAATCAAGTTTCCTACCTCCAGGTCCGGTATACGCCCCAGCATCCGTCTCATAAATCCCGCATCGTCTCAATTTGGGGCATACACATTAACCAACACGACCTCCATTCCCTCCAGCCTACCACTCACCATTACATATCTACCTCCGCTATCTGCTACGATGTTCTTTGCTTCAAATGCTACCCGTTTCCCCACCAAAATGGCCACCCCTCTGTTCTTTGCGTCCAGTCCTGAGTGGAACACCTGTCCCACCCATCCTTTCCTTAGCCTAACTTGGTCCGCCACCTTTAGGTGCGTCTCTTGGAGCATAACCACGTCTGCCCTTAGTCCTTTCAAATGCGCGAGCACTCGGGCCCTTTTTATCGGTCCGTTCAGGCCTCTCACGTTCCACGTGATCAGCCTCACTAGGGGGCTACCTGCCCCCCTCCCGTGTCGACTAGCCATTACCTTCTCTAGGCCAGTCCCATATCCCACCTCCGCGCTCCCGCTCGCTCCCCCAGCGTCGCACACCATCCCCGCCCACCCACTCTTTAGCCATTTCCTTTTGGATTTCCGCAGCAGCAACCCAGTTGTCCCCCTCCCCCCCCCCCCCCGCTAGATCCCTATCGAGTATGATTGCTCCCCCCATATCACTTCCGTAAGTCAGCTGACTTCAACTGACCCCGGCTACTCCTGCTCACTCCTCGACCCCCCCCGTGTGGGGGAACTCCCATCCGCCTTGCGCCTGTCTTCCCACCTTATTCTTTCTGGCGCGGGAACATCCCTTTACCTGACCCGCCTCTTATGGCGCAGCTCCCTTTCCCCTCCCCCTCCCCTTCCCCATTCTCCGACTATGTCCCGTCTTTCCCCCCTCACCGGCGCCCACATTTCCCCAATGTCTCCCCCCTTCCCCGTTTGCTTCTCAATTAACTTCACCCATAACATTAACAAAATCAATAACAATAACATTTCCTGCAGCATCAGTCCCTCAGTTCCGATCCAATTTCTCTTCTTTGATGAAGGACCATGCTTCCTCCGCCGTCTCGAAATAATAGTGTCTCTCCTGATACGTGACCCATAGTCTTGCCGGCTGCAGCATCCCAAACTTCACCTTCCTTTTATGCAACACCTCTTTGGCTCGGTTGAAGCTCGCCCTCCTTCTCGCCACCTCCGCACTCCAATCCTGGTATATCCGTACCACAGCATTCTCCCATCTGCTACTCCGCACCTTTTTAGCCCATCTCAGGACCTCTTCTCTGTCCTTAAGGCAGTAAAATCGCACGATTATCGCCCTCGGTGGTTCTCCCGCTTTTGGTCTTCTCGACGGAATCCGATTTGCCCACTCCACCTCCATGGGGCCCGCAGGGGCCTCAGCACCCATCAGTGAGCTCAGCATCGTACTTGCGTACGCTCCACAGTCCACTCCTTCCACACCCTCAGGGAGACCCAGTATCCGAAGGTTCTTCCTTCGCGCTCCGTTTTCTAGGGCTTCGATCCTTTCAGTACACTTTTTATTAAGTGCCTCGTGCGTCTGAGTCTTAACCGCCAGGCCCAGGATCTCGTCCTCAATATCTGTCACCTTCTGCTCCACCACGCGGAGCTCTGTCTCCTGGGTCTTTAATATCTCCTTGAGCCCCTCAATTGCCTGTAGCATCGGGGTCAGCACCTCCCTCTTCAGCAGCTCCACGCACCGTCTCACGATTTCATCCTGCTCAGGCCCCCATGTCGCCTGTGCTTTCTCCGCCGCCATCTTGTACTTCTCTCCCTCTGACCTTTTGGTCGACGATTCCTCGGGCTGCAGCCGCCGCCGCCGGTTTTTCCCTCCTTCGTTTGGGGGGGGGACTCCCTTCTCACACACCCCACACCGGGTTGGGTCGTCAAAAAATTCCCCGTTGGGGCTCTTCGAAGAGCCCGAAGGTCCGTCGGCGCTGGAGCCGCCGAAACGTGCGGTTAGCTCGGCATCACCGCAACCGGAAGTCACAATGTCGTTGTTGATCACACCAGTTTGCAGTAAAGAAACTAAATTATGCCTTGTAAATGCAGTTGTGCCAATTTGTATGTTTAAAGTAAATGCTTAAAAGTGTTAGTCTGACATATGATTACCCATTTCCAGACACTGACTCATGTATTCTATTAATGCAGTTACTATAAATCATGCTTGTGCAGTTTCGCTTATTTGGCAAAACTATGCTAAATTTAATCTGGTTCAGCTCACTTGGCTAAACAAGGTTTGTGATGCAGAGCAAGGCCAGCAGCGTGGGTTCAATTCCCGTGCCGGCTGAGGTTATTCATGAAGGCCTCATCATCTCAACCTTGCCCCTCGCCTGAGGAGTGGTGATCCTCAGGTTAAATCATTGCCAGTCAGCTCTCACCCATCAAAGGGGAAAGCAGCCTATGGTCATCTGGGACTATGGTGATTTCACCTTTAACCTTACTAAATTTAAAAAGAATCTTTTATTTCAGACAGTGCCATAACTTCCCTGGGAATTAATTTCTGTGTTGATCACTCTTTCTTTGGAGGTCTCAATAGTAAGGGCTGCTGACAGATGTTTCCGCAGCTGTTGATGTGACTCCGGGTCAGTGTGTTGCCTCCCTGGTGCCAGGGTCAAGGATGTCACTGAACGGCTGCAGGGCTGTTGGGGAAGGGGGGGAGGGGGCGGTATGGCAAGGCTGGATGGCATTTATTTTAATGTTAGTCTTATGGGTAAGGCAGATGAAGTGAGAGCGTTGATTGACACATGGGAGTATAACCTCCGGTGGCGGCGATGTGTTGAGTGGATGCACACGTGGTGACTCCCGGTGGGATGCTCGTTTTTCTTTCCGCTTGATGTACGGGCTTTTTTGTTTGTATAAACAGAATAATTCAGTAGTATAGGATCCCCCCATTCCTACCATGTCCAGTAGCAGCAGCTCCAAACTTAGTCTGGCAAGGGAATGTCGACAGAGTCTGGAGCTTTTAGAGCCCCAGCAGGGAAAAACATAGCGGCGGTGGCTTCTGCTGAGGCTGGGGCTTCTCAATGGACGACTAAGATTTTGGTTAGCGTCCTGGCCAATGAATTTAGGAAGCAGCAACAGGAGATGATTGAGGATCTAAAGAAGGCAATGGAGGTGGCTATGGCCCCAATCCGGGCGACCATGGAGAAGTTGGACTGGCGGATGGAGATACACGAGAAGATGATTAAAAAGGTGGAGGCGGTGCTCTCTGATCACAGTGATCGGATTGCCTCATTGGAGGCAGAGATGATGGTGCTGGCGGAGCAGTAGAAGGTGCTCAAGGTCAAGGTTGCCGGTCTGGAAAACTGCTCCAGCTGACAAGACCTAAGGATTGTCGGGTTGCCGGAGGACTTGGAGGGCTCCAGCTCCATGAACTATATGTCCAAGATGTTCAGAATGTTGGTGGGGGTCTTTTTGATTCCTCCTGAGTTGGACCAGGCCCATAGATCGCTGAGGCAGAAGCCCAGATGCGGGGGGAGCCACCTCGGGCGGTCATAGTGAGGTTCCATCGTTACTTGGATAAGGAATGGGACCTGAGGAGGGACAAAGGGACTGTACATGAGAGGGGCATGCCATCAAGACACAGAACATAGAACATACAGTGCAGAAGGAGGCCATTCGGCCCATCGAGTCTGCACCGACTCACTTATGCCCTCACTTCCACCCCTATCCCCGTAACCCAATAGCCCCGCCTAACCTTTTTAGTTTATCATGGCCAATCTTCCTAACCTGCACGCCTTTGGACTGTGGGAGGAAACCTGAGCACTCGGAAGAAACCCACGCAGACACGGGGAGAACGTGCAGACTCGGCACAGACAGTGACCCAGCGGGGAATCGAACCTGGGACCCTGGCGCTGTGAAGCCACAGTGCTATCCACTTGTGCTACCGTACTGCCCAAAGGTCTTGTGACAAAGTTGGCAGAAGACATGTGGCTTATAATGAAGCCAAGGCTCCCGAGGGTGAAGGGAGTAGGTTGTGATATCTGATCATGTTCACATTTTGTGTATCTGTTGTTGGATCCAGGCCACTCTCAGAGACCTCTGTGGAGATTGGATACAGCACTGCTTGCGGATAAGAGTTTTTGTGAGCAGGTATCCTCTGCTATTGGGGCGTATGTTAAGTTTAATAGGAATGAGGCAGTCTCGCCGTCCATGCTCTGGGAGGCCCTGAAGGCGATGATTAGGGGTGGGATAATCTCGTTGAAGACACATAGTGATAAACCAGAGAAGGTGGAGAGACAGAGGCTGGTGGACTCCATTCTCGAGGTGGATCGCCATTACTCGATTGCCCTGCGCCGGAATTATTGGTGAACAGAAAGTTGCAAATGGAGTTTGAGTTGTTGACAATGGGGAATAATAATAATCTTTATTTGTGTCACAAGTAGGCTTACATTAACACTGCAATGGAGCTACTGTGAAAAGCCCCTAGTTGCCACACTTCTGCGCCTGTTCGGATACACTGAGGGAGAATTCAGAATATCCAAATCACCTAACAAGCAAATCTTTTGGCACTAAAGGTGGTGATCCTTAAGGGGGTGACTCGACACAAGGATAGAGGATTGTGTCCCTGGGTTCTGCTGCGGAACTTTTGTAACTACTACTGGGCGGCCAATATAGCCATGACTAGGAAGTGGGTGGGAGGGGGGTGGGTCGGTGTGGGAGCAAGTAGAGTCGGCATCATGTAAAAACACAAGTTTGGGGGCACTGATAACGGCACCTCTTCCGTTCTTGCCGGCCCGATACTCCACAAGTCCGGTCGTAGTGGCGGCTCTGAGATCTGGGGGCAGAGGAGGAGATATAAGAGAATGGAGGGAGCATCGGTTTGGACCCCGATCTACAATAACCATCGGTTTGTACCGGGCAGACTGGATGGTAGGTTCCAGAGATGGCAGAGAGCAGGAATTGGGAGGATGGGAGATCTATTTATAGACGGCAGCTTCTCCAGTTTGAAAGCAGGGAATGGGTTTAGATATCTGTAGGTACGCGATTTTTTGAGAAGGCAAGTTCCGGCATTCCCGCTGCTGCCGCCACGGGGGATACAGGACAGAGTAGTTTCCAGAACATGGGTGGGAGAGGGGAATGTATCAGATATCTACCAAGAACTTATGGAGTTGGAGGAAACTCCGATAAAGGACCTAGAGGGCAAGTGGGAGGACGAGCTAGGGGGAGAGATAGAGGCGGGTCTGTGGACGGATGCCTTAAGCAGGGTTAACACATCCTCATCATGTGCCAGGCTTAGCCTGATACAGTTCAAGGTAGTCCACCGGGCACACATGACGGTGGCCCGGATGAGCAAGTTTTTCGAGGTAGAGGGCAGGTGTGCGAGGTCCGCGGGAAGTCCGGCAAATCATGTCCACATGTTTTGGGCATGCCCGAAGCTTAGAGGGTTTTGGCAGGGGTTTGCTAAGGCTATGACCACGGTACTTAAAACACGGGTGGTGCTGAGTCCAGGGGTGGCGATGTCGGAAGAGCCTAGAATTCAGGGGGCGAAAGAGGCAGACGTCTTGGCCTTTGCCTCCCTGGTAGCCCGAAGACGGATCCTACTAATGTGGAGCGACTCGAAACCCCCAAAATTGGAGACCTGGGTTAGTGACATGGCTGGGTTCCTCAGTCTCGAGAAAATAGCGTTTGCCCTAAGAGGGTCAATGTTAGGGCTCACCCGGAGGTGGCAGCCATTCATCGACTTTCTCGGAGAAAATTAAAATGTCAGCAGATGCAGAAATCCAAGGAGGGGCGGATGGGGGGGGCTAGACTATTGCTTTATTGGTGGGCGTGTGAAGAATGTGATGGGGATGGAAATGTTTATTGTACCATGTTTATGTTGCTGTTATTGTTATTATTATAAAAACTACAAATACCCTAATAGAAATATTTTTAAAAATAAAAAGGGGATCACTCGAGGGGGACTTTCTATGAATATGGGGAGAAAGCCAGCTGAGGTGTCGGGCAGCTTCCTGGGAGGGAGTACAGGTCAGGGTCTCGGGGCGGGGTTGTTTCTGCCCAGAGAAGGTGAATGAGGTATTTGAGGCTTTCTATCGTGGATTGTAAGGATTAGAGCTGCAAGTTGGGGACACATCAATGAGTTAACTTTTAGACTGATTGACCTTCTCAGAGGTGGAACAGGAGAAAAGGCAGAAGTTTGAAGCACCGATTGGGCTGGAAGAGATCTTGAGTTGTATTAGGTTAATGCAGACGGGTTAAGCATCAAGACCAGATGTGTTCCCCTGTTGAATTTTCTGAACAGTTTACTGGACAACTGGTCCTGCTTTTGCTAGATATGTTCCTAAACACTGACACTAAGATCCTGGTGAAGGTTCAGGCAAGACGACAGGAGAGCTGCTTGTCAGAAGTGATCGAGGAAGATTAGATCAGGTTTGTCACGAACTGACGGTGAACATCAGACTCTGGCTGAATGTGATCATGTCCCCACCTGGGGAGGAGTAACCAGAAGTGATCATCCCTCTGGACGCAGAGAAGGCCTTCGACCAGATGGAGTGGAAGTACCTAATTGAGAGTGGTTGTCCCACAACAGATGGGAAAGGGCCCAGACGAGCGATGGGATGCCGGACACCAGATTCCTCAATCCTTTGAGGAACGGGCCCTGGAGCATTGGGGGGTGACCGAGGACAGATCGGTCACTGATGACAAGATTGGCATGCGTCGCAGAGATGAGTATCCACCAGCCCCCACCCAGATGACCTGTCACATGTGTTGTTCATGCCATACATCATGACACTTCCCTCCCACTGACCACATGTCCATTCTCCCACAGGATCTCCACCCAAGGGTGCCGGCCCATCTGGGGTGCCCCCCCCCCCCCCCCCCGGCCATCCATGAGAACACCTCAAAGGAGAACTTCAAGGACGCCAAGTCCTCAGTGGGTAGCCCTTATCTCCCAAGAGCAAACTGGTCATCCTGGGGTGCCCCTTGACAAGGCCGGGGATCTCCAATTGTCCCAGTATGTAGCAGTCATGCATAATCCCTGGGAATCGTGTGCACACATGTATGATCTTCAGGTGATGGTCGCACACAGCTTGGACGTTTAGGGAGTGGAACCCCTTCCTGTTAATGAAGAGCGCTCCAGATCCACATGGTGCACGCAATGCGACATGCGAGCCATCGATTACCCACTGGACCTGGGGCATCCCGACGATAGTGGAGAATCCTGCTGCCTGGACATCTTAATGGACTTGGTCCAGGTCAAAGTTGATATGGTTAGCTGCCCGGACGTACAGGGCATCCGTGACTTCACAGATGAACTTGTGGGCTGTTGGTTGGGATATGATGCACAGGTCCCCCTTGGAGACTTGGAATGACCCCGAGGCATAGAGGTCCATGGCTACAGTGACCTTCACACCCACCAAGTCCGCAAGGACACCTTCTTCTTGTCGAGACACAGTCTCCTCTGGCACATGTTGTCCGACATCTCTTCGAACGACCTGTACACCTTGGACCGTCCCTGGCCTGATGAGCGGTCGGGTCCTCAGGGTTTGGCGTGGGCACCTGCACATGGGCTGCCGCCTCGAGCCTCTATCAGCGGCTGCTGCCATCTTCTCTGGCGCTTGGCTGCCTGGACTGCCAATGCCACAGCGGGGCAGCTGCTGCCAGGTCCACAATATCATTCATAATGTGGTATCTGTAAGGAATTGGAGAGGGTGTGAGACTGACAATTAATTAAGGCTTCCACCCCGTTACCCTCTAATCCCCCAAACCTCCCCCATCCTTACATTCCCTGCCATCTCTCAGGGTGCTATCCAATGACCCACTTGTGCTGGGGGAACTTGTTCTGCACCCACACCCCCGGCCAGACCCTGCTGGGAACAGAACTGGGTACCCCATCTCCCTCCCCGATACACATCCACCCTCTGGCTGCGGGAGTATCCTCAGTGCTGCGGCCCAGCTCTAGGGTGTATGCTTGGTGACTGCTGCCCTTGCGATGGTGCAGCCTTCAATATTCAGGCAAAGTGTCCAGGCCACAAAAACTGATTGGGATGCTAGGCAGTCACACTCGCCTGTGACATGGCGTGTCAACTATGGGAATCCACTTGTGAGCTTTGAAGTGCTCACATTACTAACATTGCCAATTCCCTATTAGAGATAGCCTTCAGCTGTGTGGTCAGAGGCTGGCACGGTTAGTAGGGGTTAAAGTGACCTGCACCATATTATCATGGACAGGGCTCTGTCCTAGGGGTTTTCGGTGGGATGGACAGGCAGGAGCTAAAGATGCCCCTGGTATGGGTATACACGGTCTGGGAGATGGCATGTCGGACCCACGGGTGCTGTGCATCTCACCCCCCCAGCCCAACGGTGGCTGACCCCCCCCAACTAAGGCTGACCCCCCCAACTAAGACCGACCCCCACAGCCCCCCCTTCCCCCAACCACCCCCTTCCCAAGCACTGGTGCCCTCGGGCTGACTGTCCATTTTCCAAGATGGCTACTGACCCCTTCCAATCCCCAGTGTGGCCATTTCGCTAGCTTCACGTTTTTAAGTAGGTGTGCTAAAGGGCGCCCACGTGACCGCTCGCCGGGGAGCCGGATAGATCATGGGAGGCTGTTAGATACGGGGTCCTTCCTGATAATGGGATGTAGGTTGAACTTAATTGGTGATTATTGGTTTATTACCACACTGCGGTGAAATCCAGATCTCACCAACGGGAGTGGGTTGGTTAGGTCGGAAACCAATTGGCACCTGGCGCGCCTCCCGACCGGCCCGCTCGATTCACGTTGGCGCGGCTGTTAGATTGCATCCAAAGTGTTTGCACTACACTCATGACACGGGTGCTTACATGTTTATTGTTACGTTACCCTGCAACTTGTTGAATTTCTCGTTTCTTGGTTTTTTTATTTTCTACTCTAAAACTGTACTTTGTAAATATCCATTTTTAACATGTTGCTATTGTGTATTTTGTTTGTTAGAAATGAAACTCTTCAGTAAAAATACTTAAAAAGAGAATTATTTAGATGAGCACTTGAAATGCCAAAGCATACAAAATGGAAAATGGTATGAGGTTAGGTGCTTGATGGACGGCGCGGATGCGATGGGCCAAAGGGCCTGTTTCCGTGCTGTAAAAATGTATGACAAATTGGCTTAGTGGCAGGAGGCAGAGGGTGTTGGTCCAAGGTTACTTTTGTGACTGGCAGCCTGTGTCCAGTGCTGTCCTGCGGGGATTGGTGCTGGGTCCCTTCCTGTTGGTAGTATACATTAATGATCTAGGTGGGAATATGGGTGGTGTGATCAGCAAGTTCACAGATGACTCAAAAATTGGAGTTGTGGTAAATAGCGAGGAGGAAAGCCTTAGATTACAGGGCGATATAGACGAGCTGGTCAGATGGGCAGAACAGTGGCAAATGGAATTTAATGCTGAAAAGTGTGAGGTGATACATTTTGGGAGGACTGACAAGGCAAGGGAATACACAATGAACCGTAGGACACTTGGAAATACAGAGGAGCAGAGGGATCTTGGGATGCATGTCCATAGGTCCCTGAAGGCAGCATGACAGGGAAATAAGATGGTTAAAAAGGCATATGGGACTTTATTAATCAAGGCACAGAGTATAAGAGCTTGGAGGTTATGATCAGCTGTATAAAATGCTCATTAGGCCACAGCTAGAGTACTATGTGCAGTTCTGATCACCACACTAGGATGTGATTGCACTAGAAAAAGTGCAGAGGAAATTCACCATGATGTTGCCAGGAGTGTTTCACCAAGAAGAGCAGTTGGTTAGGCTGGGGTTGTTCTCCTTAAGAGCAGAGAAGGCTGATTGAGGTGTGCAAAATCATGAAGGACATGATAGGGTAGATAGGAAAAAAACTTTTTCTCTTAGTAAAAGGGTCAATAACCAGGGGGGATAAATTTAAGGTAATGAGCAGGAGATATAGAGGGGGTTTGAGGACAAACCTTTTCACCCAGAGGGTGGTGGGAATCTGGAACTTACTGTCTGAATGGGTGGCACCGGCGGGAACCCTCACGGCATTGAAGAAGCATTTAGATGAGCATTTGAAATACAGCATATAAAACCAAGTGATGGAAAATGGGATTAGGATATGTGCTCATGACTGGTGCGGAGACGATGGGCCAAAGGGCCTCTTTCTGTGCTGTGTGACTCTAACTTGCCAAACTCAGACCTAATTTAGTTTTTTGGGGGGCGAGCAGGCCTTCCCTTTATCCCGCTCTTGCAATTTCGTTGAATTTTTCCAGATGTACCATTACTATTTTCATTTGAATAAGATCAGGCGCCTCCTTGCGAATTTGGATCTCTCCTGTGTTTGTTGAAGAAGCAGTTTGTGGGAAGGGGCGGTGGTGATTGATTTTGCCCAGTATCGACCGCAGCTTCCTCACCACCTGGTCGTCCTTTAACTCGTGATCAAACCCGGGGAGGAAATGAGTGACGCACCCACTCTGAGGAACAAGGCTTCACTTGAGCGTCTCACTCGTGCGCAGCGGGAAGCAGTGATGGAAAGTCAGGGGATGTTCTGCACCCTTTTGATCTTCCTCCGAATGGGTAAGGCGCCAACCTCTCTGTCTGTCCTCACCTTCACCCTGTCCTCACTGGAGTTCACCTGAACGTTTCCTATTTCTTTCTCATTTCAGACTCAGCTTTCACCCATACCGAACTACACACTCCCTCGACCACTGTGCTGGGCCAGGAGGGAGAATCGCTGACGCTTGGGTGCACAGCCAGCGGGGACGCCCTGCTGGTGAAGTGGGGTTATGTGCCGCCTGGCTCCACAGATATCAGATGGCTCCTGTCCTGGAGTCGAGGGTCCAAACATTTTAATCGAATGCCAGGCATCGAACCCCGCTTTTCCGGATCCAATGGGAGCAAACACGCTTTAAAAATCGACAACTTGAAACAGAAGGATTCGGCCACCTACTACTGTCAAACTGAGGATACAGCTGATGACTGGTGTGGGTGTGGAACTACACTGAAAGTGAAACCAAGTAAGTGAAGGAAGCATTTAACCAGGTGGGGTGGGGAGATATACTGTGGCTGCCAAAAAGAAGTACGTTCATCCCCCTCCACCCCCCCTCCCCATAATTGCAAAAGTAAACCTACATTTAGATATCAGAATAGAATCCCTACAGTGCAGAAGGAGTTGTTTGTCTTATCGAGTGTACACTGATCCTAGGAAAGGGCATCCTATCTACGCCCACTCCCCCGCCCTATCCCTGTAACCCCTTAACCCAACTAACCTGGACACTAGGGGACAATTTAACATGGCCAATCCACCTAACCTGCATATCTTTCGACTGTGGGAGGAAACCCACGTAGACATGGGGAGAATGTGCAAACTTCACACAAACAGTCACCCCAGGTTGGAATCGAAGGAGGGGCCCCTGGCGTTGTGAGGCAGCAATGCTGTCTGGGGAATCAGTGGGATAGTGGTATTGTCACTGGACTAGTAATCCAGAGACCCAGGGTAATAATGCTCCGGGGACCTGGATTCAAATCCCACCATGGTAGATGGTAAAATTTGAATTCAATAAAAATCTGGAATTAAAAGTCTAATGACCATGAAACCATTGTCAATTATCACAAAAATCCATCTGGTTCACTAATGTCCTTTAGGGAAGGAACTCTGCCACCCTGACCTGGTCTGACCTATACGTGACTCTAGATCAACAGCAAAGTGGTTGACTCTTAAACGCCTTCAAGGATGGGCAATAAATGCAGGGCCAGCCAGCGACACCCACATCCCATGAACGAATAAATAAACTGTGTTGTCCCTTTTTTATTGTATACCTAGCACTTGTTGAGGAATGATCTGGAGATCCCCAAAGGGGCATTATTCCCACTGAAATTTCATTTATAAACAATCGATCCTTCAGATTTTTGGCGGGAGCATTGTCCAGGGGCCTGTCGGGAAGGTAAGTGTAACTTTAAAAACTTATCTTTACAGCTGCAGGAAGTCAGCCGTGGGGATTTCTGGGAAGATTTGTTAGTACCTGTATATAAGTTGGGCGGTTGCTAAACCTGAGACACTACACTTGTCGTGTCCCCATCTCTTCCACCTCCTCTAACCTAAGGGGTTGAGTGAATATCAGGTAAGCTCTTTCTTTCTTTTTCTTGTTTTATCAAGAAGGGATGGCAGGGAAGGCAGTACAATGTTCCTCCTGCAGAATGTTTGAGGTGTGGGACGCCACCTGTGTCCCTGCTGATTTCATCTGTGGGAAGTGCACCCATCTCCAGCTCCTCCGAAACTGTGTTGGGGAACTGGAGCTGGAGCTCGATGAACTTGGGATAATTCGGGAGGCAGAGGTGGTCATAGATAGAAGCTTTAGGGATGTAGTAACTCCGATGAATAAAGATAGATGGGTGACGGTGAGAGGGGCTGGGAGAAAGCAGTCAGTACAGGGATCCCCTGTGGTCGATCCCTTTAGTAACAAGTATACCGCTTTGGATACTGTTGGGGGGGGGGGGGGACGGACGGACTTACCAGGGGTAAGGCACAGAGACTGTCCCTGTTGCTCAGAAGGGAAGGGGGGAAGAGGAGTCGAGCATTAGTTATTGGAGACGCCTTAGTTAGGGGGATAGGTAGATTCTGTGGGAATGAGAGAGACTCGCGGTTGGTGTGTTGCCTCCCAGGTGCCAGGGTCCGCGATGTCTCGGGTCATGTTTTCGGGATCCTTAAGGGGGAGGGGGAGCAGCCCCAAGTCGTGGTCCACATAGGTACCAACAACATAGGTAGGAAAGGGGATAGGGATGTAAGGCAGGAATTCAGGGAGCTAGGGTGGAAACTTAGATCTAGGACAAACCGAGTTATTATCTCTAGGTTGCTACCAGTGCCACGTGCTAGCGAGACAAGGAATAGGGAGAGAGAGCAGTTGAACACGTGGCTACAGGGATGGTGCAGGAGGGAGGGTTTCAGATTCCTGGATAATTGGAGCTCATTCTGGGGTGGGTGGGACCTCTACAAACAGGATGGTCTACACCTGGACCAGAGGGGTACCAGTATCCTGGGGGGGAAATTTGCAAATGCTCTTCGGGAGGGTTTAAACTAGTTTACCAGGGGATTGGGAATCTGAATTGTAGCTCCAGTATACAGGAGGTTGAGAGTAGTGAGGTCACGAGTAAGGTTTCAAAGTTGCAGGAGTGTACCGGCAGGCAGGAAGGTGGTTTAAAGTGTCTACTTCAATGCCAGGAGCATCCAGAATAAGATGGGTGAACTTGCGGCATGGGGCGATGTTGTGGCCATTTCAGAGACCTGGATAGATCAGGGACAGGAATGGTTGTTGCAGGTGTCGGGGTTTAGATATTTCAGTCAGCTCAGGGAAGGTGGTAAAATAGGGGGAGGGGTGGCATTGTTAGGGACAGTATTACGGTGACAGAAAGGATGTTTGATGAGGACTCATCTACTGAGGTAGTATGGGCTGAGATTAGAAAAAGGAAAAGAGAGGTCACCCTGTTAGGGGTTTTCTATTGGCCTCCAAAAAGTTCCAGAGATGTAGAGGAAAGGATTGCAAAGATGATTCTGGATAGGAGTGAAAGTAACAGGGTAGTTGTTATGGGGTCTTTAACTTTCCAAATATTGACTGGAAACGCTATAGTTCGAGTACTTTAGATAGGTCCGTTTTTGTCCAATGTGTGCAGGAAGGTTTCCTGACACAGTATGTAGATAGGCCAATGAGAGGCGAAGCCATATTGGATTTGGTACTGGGTAATGACCCAGGACAGGTGTTAGATTTGGAGGTAGGTGAGCATTTGGTGTTAGTGACCACAATTCGATTACGTTTACTTTAGTGATGGAAGAGGATAGGTATATACCGCAGGGCAAGAGTTATATCTGGGGGAAAGGCAATTATGATGCGATGAGGCAAGACTTAGGATGCATCGGATGGAGAGGAAAACTGCAGGGGATGGGCACAATGGAAATGTGGAGCTTGTTCAAGGAACAGCTACTGCGTGCCCTTGATAAGTATGTACCTGTCAGGCAGGGAGGAAGTGGTCGAGCGAGGGAACCGTGGTTTACTAAAGCAGTTGATACACTTGTCAAGAGGAAGAAGGAGGCTTATGTAAAGATGAGATGTGAAGGTTCAGTTAGGGCGCTCGAGAGTTACAAGTTAGCTAGAAATGACCTAGAGAGAGAGCTAAGAAGAGCCAGGAGGGGAGATGACAAGTCTTTGGCAGGTAGGATCAAGGATAACCCTAAAGCTTTCTATAGATATGTCAGGAATAAAAGAATGACTAGGGTAAGAGTAGGGCCAGTCAAGGACAGTAGTGGGAAGTTGTGCGTGGAGTCCGAGGAGATAGGAGAGGTGCTAAATGAATATTTTTCGTCAGTATTCACACAGGAAAAAGACAATGTTGTCGAGGAGAATACTGAGATACAGGCTACTAGACTAGAAGGGTTTGAGGTTCATAAGGAGGAGGTGTTAGCAATTCTGGAAAGTGTGGATATAGATAAGTCCCCTGGGCCGGATTAGATTTATCCTAGGATTCTCTGGGAAGCTAGGGAGGAGATTGCTGAGCCTTTGGCTTTGATCTTTAAGTCATCTTTGTCTACAGGAATAGTGCCAGAAGACTGGAGGATACCCCCGGGAAATGCTTATAGATATATGCAGGTGAGGGCTTTTGTGAGGCGACAGGTCAGGGAATTCCCGTTGCTCCCGGCACAAGAAATTCAAGACCAGGTGATCTCGGGTGTATGGGTCGGGGAGGGCAAGGTGTCGGCAATACACCAGGAGATGAAAGAAGAGGGGGAAGTGCTGGTAGAGGAGTTGAAGGGTAAATGGGAGGAGGAGCTGGGGGAGGAGATTGAGGAAGGTCTGTGGGCTGATGCCCTAGGTAGGGTTAATTCCTCCTCCTCGTGTGCCAGGCTCAGCCTGATACAATTTAAGGTGGTCCACAGAGCACACTTGACGGGGGCGAGGTTGAGTAGGCTCTTTGGGGTAGAGGACAGGTGTGGAGGGTGCTCAGGGAGCCCGGCGAACCATGTCCATATGTTTTGGTCATGCCCGGCACTGGAGGGGTTCTGGAGAGGAGTTGCAGGAACAGTATCTCAGGTGGTGAAAGTCCGGGTCAAGCCAAGCTGGGGGCTAGCAATATTTGGAGTAGTGGATAAACGACATGGCTGGGTTCATAAAGCTGGAGAGGATTAAGTTTGCCTTGAGAGGGTCTGCGCAGGGGTTCTACAGGCGGTGGCAACCGTTCCTAGACTATCTCGCGGAGCGTTAGAGGAAGGTCGGTCAGCAGCAGCAGCAACCCTGGGGGTGGGGTGGAGAATGGGGGATTGCTTGGGGGGGATGGATGAGCAGGAGATAACATGAAGGGTGGGGGAAACTGGCACCTGCGGGAGAGAGCCAGTGTATAAAGCTATGTAAATATACCATTTTGCCATGTATATATCTTGCTCAGTGCGATTTCGTGTTATTTTGTTACTGGGGGGGGGAGGTGGGGGTTATTGTTTGTAAGGGGAAAAAATTGTGTTGTTAAAAACTTTAATAAATATATATATTTTTTTAAAAGAACACTGGAGGTTAGCAAATGTTGTCCCCTTGTTCAAGAAGGGGAGTAGAGACAACCCCGGTAACTATAGACCAGTGAGCCTTACTTCTGTTGTGGGCAAAGTCTTGGAAAGGTTTATAAGAGATAGGATGTATAATCATCTGGAAAGGAATAATTTGATTAGAGATAGTCCTCACGGTTTTGTGAAGGGTAGGTCGTGCCTCACAAACCTTAGAGTTCTTTGAGAAGGTGACCAAGCAGGTGGATGAGGGTAAAGCAGTTGATGTGGTGTATATGGATTTCAGTAAAGTGTTTGATAAGGTTCCCCACGGTAGGCTATTGCAGAAAATACGGAGGCATGGGATTCAGGGCGATTTAGCAGTTTGAATCAGAAATTGGCTACCTGGAAGAAGACAAAGGGTGGTGGTTGATGGGTAATGTTCAGCCTGGAGTCCAGTTACTAGTGGTGTACCACAAGGATCTGTTTTGGGGCCACTGCTGTTTGTTATTTTTATAAATGACCTGGAGGAGGGTGTAGAAGGATGGGTGAGTAAATTTGCAGATGACACTAAAGTCAGTGGAGTTGTGGACAGTGCGGAAGGATGTTACAAGTTACAGAGGGACATAGATAAGCTGCAGAGATGGGCTGAGAGGTGGCAAATGGAGTTGAATGCAGAAAAGTGAGGTAATTCATTTTGGAAGGAATAACAGGAAGACAGAGTACTGGGCTAACGGTAAGATTCTTGGTAGTGTGGATGAGCAGAGAGATCTCGGCGTCCATGTACATAGATCCCTGAACGTTGCCACCCAGGTTGAGAGGGTTGTTAAGAAGGCGTACGGTGGGTTAGCTTTTATTGGTAGAGGGATTGAGTTTCGGAGCCATGAGGTCATGTTGCAGCTGTACAAAACTCTGGTGCGGCCGCATTTGGAGTATTGCGTGCAATTCTGGTCGCCGAATTACAGGAAGGATGTGGAAGCATTGGAAAGGGTGCAGAGGAAGTTTACCAGAATGTTGCCTGGTATAGAGGGAAGTTCTTATGAGGGAAGGCTGAGGGACTTGAAGCTGTTTTCGTTAGAGAGAAGAAGGTTAAGAGGTGACTTAATTGAGGCATACAAGTTGATCAGAGGATTAGATAGGGTGGACAGTGAGAGCCTTTTTCCTCGGATGGTGATGTCTAGCACGAGGGGACATAGCTTTAAATTGAGGGGAGATAGATATAAGACAGATGTCAGAGGTAGCTTCTTTACTCAGAGTAGTAAGGGCGTGGAATGCCCTGCCTGCAACAGTAGTGGACTCGCCAACACTAAGGGCATTCAAATAGTCATTGGATAGACATATGGACGACAAGGGAATAGTGTAGATGGGCTTTAGAGTGGTTTTCACAGGTTGGCGCAACATCGAGGGCCGAAGGGCCTGTACTGCGCTGTAATGTTCTCTGTTCTGTGATTCTCCAGTGCCTGATGGCAGGAGGCAGTCATGCAGTGGTATTGTCACTGGCTGATAATCCAGAGACCCAAGGTAATGACACGGCAAATGGTGGAATTTGAAATGAATAAAAATCTGGAATTAAAAGTCTTAACGGCGACAATGGAAGCATTGTCGATTGTCATAAAAACAGACCTGGTTCATTAATGTCCGTTAGGGAAGGAAATCTGCCATTCTTATCTGGTCTGACCTACATATTATTATTATAATCTTTATTGTCACAAGTAAGCTTACATTAACAATGCAATGAAAATCCCCTAGCCGTTACACTGCGGCGCCTGTTCAGGTACACTGGGAGAATTCAGAATGTCCAATTTACCTAACAAGCACGTCTTTCAGGATTTGTGGGAGAAAACCGGAGCGCCCGGAGGACAGACACTGGTTGAACGTGCGGTCTCCACACAGACAGTGACCCAAGTGGGAATCGAACCTGGGACCCTGGCGCTGTGAAGCAACAGTGCTAACCATTGCTACCGTGGCCCCATGTGACTCCAGGCCCGCAGAAATGTGGTTGACTCTTAGCTGGCCTCTGGAATGACAGTTCAAAGACAATTGGGGATCGGCAACAAATCAAGTGCTTGCTCGTGATGCCCATATCCCATGAAATAATTTTTAAAAATATTGGTTACTGTTCTGGTCTGAGGTCTTTCTCTTTCACTGTGGTAATTGGGGATGTTTGGTGCTTTCTTCCTGACATTTTGAAATTAATGTACATGGAACAAAGTCAACAATATCAACTTGGTACAGATGGAAAGGGGTAGAGCCTATTGGGTGAAACTGCCGCAGATGGAACGGGATGGAGTCAATGGCATGGACATGGTGTGGATAAATCTGAACATAAGAAGTAGTAGCAGTCAGCCATTCGGTCCCTCGAGTCTGCTCAGCCATTTGATAAGATGATGGCTGATCTGATTGTGGCTCCAATTTCACATTCCTCACTCCATTGGTTTTTTTTTTTGAACAAACAATTTTATTGAAGTATTTTTTGGCATTGTAAACAGTTACAGATTACAGAAATATGCAAACATCAACAGAAAACCAACACTTCAACCCAACCATAGTGCACATACCCGCTCCTCTCCCACCTACACCTCCGCAAGCTGTTTTAAGCATTTTTCACGTAGCTAATGCCTGACGAGAATTGAACTTGTGTAACATATCAAGAGAAAAACAGCTATTTCTAATAGTGTACGATGCACGCTCGCAAAATACATTGCAGTTGTCACAGCACGTTTATCTGCCATAGGCCTACCAGTGAAAAAAGATAATGCCCTTAATAAGAAGGCTGATGTTTCTCAGACTTCAAATGCTGGATGCCAGGTTCCAGGGATGACAATCTTAATTGGAGATCTGGTTTAATGTTAAGTTTATTCCCAAATTTGGTCTTCAGTGCGACAAGTCCTGAAAATCCAGTTTTGCAAAGGTCGGTTGTAGGAAAAGGCATCAGAAGCTTTACTGCCTTTGGGTGCTTTAAAGCAAAAGTCAGTCAGGTAGTTCTGAGAGATATCCAGCTTTATAGCACTGTAGGGCAGCATGGTAGCACAGAGGGCAGCACAGTAGCACAAGTGGATAGCACTGTGGCTTCACAGCGCCAGGGTCCCAGATTCGATTCCCCGCTGGGTCACTGTCTGTGCCGAGTCTGCACGTCCTCCCTGTGTCTGCGTGGGTTTCCTCCGGATGCTCCGGTTTCCTCCCACAGTCCAGGTTAGGTGGATTGGCCATGATAAATTGCCCTTGGTGACCAAAAAGGTTAGGAGAAGTTATTGGGTTATGGGGATAGGGTGGAAGTGAGGGCTTAAGTGGGTCGGTGCAGACTCAATGGGCCGAATGGCCTCCTTCTGCACTATGTTCTATGTAATCTATGTTCTGTCACAAGACAGTTCCATAAGGCCACCTTGCTCCCTTGACGCCAGGCCTGTGAGGATGTCAACATCAAGGCTCACAAAGGGATTTTGTATCCAGTTGAACTTTGAGTCGGGAACAGGGAAGGACACACAGCTGGGCTTTCAAACTTTGCAGATGTGTTCGGATGTCATAATTTACACTACTTGGAAGCTGCTTTCTGCCTTGGCTAAAAAATCAGACAGATTTGCAAATGAATCAGAGACTTTTTCCCCGGGTGGAACAAACCATTACAAGGGGACATAAATTTAAGGTGAATGGTAGAAGAAAAAGGGGGGATGACAGAGGTAGGTTCTTTACCCAGAGAGTAGTGGGGGCATGGAATGCATTGCCTGTGGAAGTAGTTGAGTTGGAAGCATTAGGGACCTTCAAGCGGCTATTGGATAGGTACATGGATTACGGTAGGATGATTGGGTGTAGAATAATTTATTCTCAATCTGGGCCAAAAGTTCGGCACAACATCGTGGGCCGAAGGGCCTGTTGTGTGCTGTATTTTTCCATGTTCTATTAATCATAATTTGAATACAATCCCCGCCTGTTTATCACTCCTACGCTACACTAATTTCCCCCCCCCCCCCCCTACTGACGTTCACTCTCCCGCGAAGAAGTCGATGAATGGTTGCCACCTTCGGGCGAACCCCAATACAGATCCCCTCAAGGCGAACCTGATTTTTTCCATACCCATAAATCATGACATGTCCGAAAGTCATAGTCCGGTCTTTGGGGGTTTTGAGTCCCTCCATGCCAGCAGCATTCGCCGCTGGGCTATTAGGGAAGCAAAGGCCAGAACATATGCCTCTTTCTCCCCCTGGACTCCCGGGTCTTCCGAAACCCTGAAAATTGCCACCCCTGGACTCATCACCATCCTTGTTCTCAGCAACCGGGACATGCCATCCGCAAATCCCTCCCAGTACCCCCTAAGCTTGGGGCATGCCCAAAACATGTGAACATGGTTCGCTGGTCCTCCCGCGCATCTAGCGCACTTCCTCTACCCCAAAGAATTTGCTCATCCGAGCCACCGTCGTGTGAGCCCGGTGAACGACCTTAAACTGAATCAGGCCGAGCCTGGCACACGTTGGGGTTGAGTTTACCCTACTCGGGGCTTCCGCCCATACCCCATCCTCCATCTCACCGCCGAGTTCCTCCTCCCATTTGAGTTTCTGCTCCTCTGTCTGGGACTCTTCCCCCTTCATGAGCACCTTGTAAATATCCGAGACTCTACCCTCTCCTCCTTCTCCTCCAGAGACTATTCTTTCCTGAATTCCTATTGGTGGGAGGCGTGGGAAGGATGGGACCTGTCTGCTTACAAAGTCCCGCATCGGTAAGTACCTAAAGTCATTTCCTCTTTCCAGCCCAGCTTTCTCCTCCAAATCCGTCAAACTCGCAAAGTTCCCCTCCAGGAACATTTCGCCCACCCTCCTCACCCCCGCCCGCCGCCATGTTCAAAACCCTCCATCCATGTTCCTGGGGGCAAATCGATGGTTATCACAAATTGGAGCCCTTACCGACGCCCCCACCTCCCCTGCATGCTTTCTCCACTGGCCCCAAATCCGCAGGGCCGCCCCCACTACCGGGCTGGTGGAGTACCTGGCCGGCGCAAGCGGTAGGGGAGCCGTGACCAGGGCTGCCAAAATGGTGCCCCTGCACGAAGCCACCTCCACCCGCTCCCAGATAGACCCCGTACCCACCATCCACTTCCTTATCATGGCTATGTTCCTCACTCCATTGTTGATCAAAAATCTATCTAACTCAGACTTGATTATGTTCAATGTCCCTGTGTCCACCACTCTCGGGGAAGAGAGTTCCAAATACTCACAACCCTCTGAGAGAAAAATGTTCTCCTCATCTCCGTCTTAATTGGGGACCTCTTATTTTTAAACTTCTGGCTCCTCCCTATACTCCAGCTCTAGTCTCTCCCATAGGATAACCAACTTTTCAACATGCACCCTCAGGAGTCCTCTCAGGATTTTTTAATGTTTCCATAGGATCACCTCTCCATCTTCTAAACTGCAATGCCCAGCCTTTCCAAACTTTCCTCTTAAGGTACCCCCCATACATACACACACACACACACACACACACACACACACACACTCCTGGAATCAGTCCAGTGAACTTTCTCTGGCAGTCTGAAATAAGGAGACTAAAACTGTACACAGTACTCCAGATGTGATCTCACCAGCACCCTGTACAACTGTAGCAAAACATATGTTTTATATTCCCCTTGCAATAAATAACAACATTTAATTTGCCATCCTTTTTTAGAGTACCCAATTCATTCTTTCCAATTAAGGGGCAATTTAGCGTGGCCAATCCTCCTCACCTGCACATCTTTGGGTTGTGGGGGTGAAACCCACGCAGACACGGGGAGAATGTGCAAACTCCACATGGACAGTGACCCAGTGCCGGGATCGAACCTGGGACCTCGGCGTGTGAGGCAGCAGGGCTAACCCACTGCGCCACCGTGCTGCCCCAATTTGCCTTCCTAATCACGTGTTGTATGTGCACACTAACGTTTTGTGATTCATGTACCAGGACTCCTAGATCCCTTTGTATTTCAGAGTTCGGCAGTACCTCTCCATTTAAATCGTACGCTCATTTCTTTATTCTTCCTGCAAAAGGTGGAGCATGACAAGCTGGTACAGATGGAATGGGGCAGAGCCAGTGGTGTGAAGCTGGTGCAGATGGACGAGGGGCAGAGAAAGTGGGGTGAAGCTGGTACAGAGGGATCGGGGCAGAGGCAGTGGGGTGAAGCTGGATACAGATGGATCAGGGGCAGTCAGAGTGGGGTGAAGCTGGTACAGATGGATCAGGGCAGTCAGTGGGGTGACGTTGGTACAGATGGATGAGCTTGGAGAATTTTAAGGATGCCATTCCAAGCACAGTAATTTAAAAAAAAAAAAAAAGTTTTAACATTTTATACAAAATTACAAACTAGATGCAAACAACCAGAAGCCCCGAAACAACTCTTCAACCCAAGGAACAAGACCACCCACTGCGTATTAGCCCCATTTCTCCCCCCCCTTTTTTATACCCCCCTGACCCTCTCTTTAACAGCTAACGGTGACCAACTCTCTGAAATACAAAATAAATGGCCGCCATCTCCAAGGAATCCTGCAATCGAACCCGTCACAGTGTATTTCACCTTCTCGGGGTGCCCAAACTATGCCGAAGCACTCAACGCCGTTGCTAGCCTCCAGCCCAGTAGGATACACCTCCACATTACCAGCGAGGTGAAGGCAAGGACATCTGCCCTCGCAGCTCCGGCATATTTGAAACTCCAAAAATAGCCACCAAAGGACAGGGCTCTAGCTCAATACTAGGATCACCGACATGGTGTTAAAAAACGACCAGCAAAAATCCACCAACTTGGATCAGGAGCAGAACATGTGTGTGTGGTGCGCGAATCCTCTCAAACAACGTTCACGCCTATCTTCCACCCCATCAAAAAACCGAGGTGCGCTCGAAACACTACCTGGAGCTGTATCAGGCTCCGTATCACATATGATGACATGGCGCTTACCCATACCTCCTCCTCCAGTATTGGCCCCAACTCCCCCATCCATTTAGCTTTTACTCCTTCCACCAAACTCAACTTTTCCCCATGATCTGTTTGTACATGCCGGACTTGCTGCCCTCCTCCGACCCAAACAATAGGGATGATGACAGCACCACCCGAACATTTGAGAACATCCTCTTAACAAAGCTCCATACCTGGAGGTCCCCAAACACCTCCGAGCCTGCCAACCCAAATTTCACCTTCAATTCCTCCAGGCTGGCAAACCACCCTTCCAGGAATAAATCACTCCCTCTCTCCTGTCCTTTCTCTTTCCATGCCTCAAATCTGGCATCCAGCCTTGCCGGCTCAAACAGGTGGTTAGCACAAATGGGGGCCAGCCTTGAGGCTGCCCCCAACTTAAAATGATGGCCGAATTGCCTCCATATCTTTAACGCGGACACCACCACTGGGTTCGCCGAGTACCTTGCCGGCGCCATCGGAAGTGGCGCTATTATCAATGCCCCAAAGTTGTCCCTCTGCATGACCCAGACTCCATCTGAATCCAGTGAGCCCCCTGGTCCCTTCACCACCCCAACACCTTAGAACAAAGAACATTACAACGCAGTACAGGCCCTTCGGCCCTCGATGTTGCGCCGACCTGTGAAAACCACTCTAAAGCCCATCTACACTATTCCCTTATCATCCATATGACTATCCAATGACCATTTGAATGCCCTTAATATTGGCGAGTCCACTCCTGTTGCAGGCAGGGCATTCCACACCCTTACTATTCTGAGTAAAGAACCTACCTCTGACATCTGTCCTAATATCTATCTCCCCTCAATTTAAAGCTATGTCCCCTCGATGCGTCATACCTTCGGCACCAGTTCTTAAGGCCCAAGCCCACCTACGATGGCCCCTGCCCCACTCAACGGTGAGACAAAGCAAACCCATGTCATTGTTCGCATCCCCCGGTGAGAACTGGCAGACTGCTGCCATCTTGTCTAGCCCCCTCCCAAACAAACATTCAAGACTCAACGAGCCTTGCCAAACTGACCCCCCCACCACCCACCCACACACACACTCCACAGTTCACTAGCCTACCTCTTAGTGCTGGCAAGGTGTTCACCCACCCAAAAACAACACAAAAGGCCAACAACACCATTTCCCTAGCCCACCCTCTCTACCCCCTTGTCCAAATCCCAGCATCCTTACCACGCTCCTCTTTCCCTCCAAATTGCCTTTTTCTTCCACTCGCTTCACCACAATATATTGCAATATTTACAACCTTCCCAACCTGACTTACACATACACAATCCCACCAGCCCTCCTCAAACCAGTCCCAGTCCTTTATCCTTGGTGTAGGCCTCCGCCTGCTCCGGCGTGTCAAAGTAGTGATCCTTCGAGTCTATCGACTCTCGGTCTCGCTAAATACACCATCCCGAACTGCACACTCTTGTTGTACAGTACCGCC
Organism: Scyliorhinus torazame; assembly: GCF_047496885.1. Classification (NCBI taxonomy): domain Eukaryota; kingdom Metazoa; phylum Chordata; class Chondrichthyes; order Carcharhiniformes; family Scyliorhinidae; genus Scyliorhinus; species Scyliorhinus torazame. The sequence goes on along the minus strand of NC_092713.1, from coordinate 205,294,235 downwards.
TTTGCCTTATTAAAGGCCGCTCACCGCTTCGCCAGCTCGGTGCCAATGTCCTGATAAATGCGCCCATCCCAGTCAATGTGCCGATTCTTCTTGGCCCACTCCAGGACCGCTCCTTCCTCTGAAAAATATGAATGCGGACGATCACCACCCGTGGTTACACATTCGACTGTGGCTTCTGTCACAGTACCTGGTGAACAACTCTTCAATGTCCTTTCCTTGCCTCTCAGATTGCCCATCCACCTGCCTTCCAATCTTCTCCAACTCCTACGCCATCACCCCTCCCAGTGTCTCTAATGTGATGGGTGTGGCCGCCTCCGCCATCTTTCCTCCCCCGATTCCTTTGTCGGGCTACCAGCCGGGGTTTCTTTCCCGTGGCCTTTTTTGCCGAGGCTTTTGACATTCCTCTGTCGACGATCCATTATCTATGCCAACCTGCTGGGTTGGAGCACAAAATCCCCTGAAAAACTGGGCAAAAGGGATGAAAATACAAGGACCCTGGCAGGAGCCATCTTTCATGTGACTTGCTCTCACATGTCATCACTGCAAGTGCACTATGTCATTTCATTGAACATTTATCGGCTGTGTTGCATTTGGATTTCCCAAATTAGGTGATAAAATGGTCTCTTGCTTTGAAACATGTACTATGAATGTAAGTTTAACAGATTTATTCAGGATGCATTAAGTCTCACGAAGAAAGGAACTAATGGAAGAGGCGGTTTAGCCAATCTATAGCAAGCATAGAAATTTACTGATTCCTTAACACAGCATTTAACTGGCTGCTTGATCAATTCATATAATTTACTCTATAATCTAAGCTCAAAGATCAATTCCGACGCTAAACGTAACGTATTTCCTGATGCCCTGACATTGTTTGTTTAAACCAGTTTACACCTCTTTAAGGACTATCCTTGTACACCTCCTTTCAAAACTGAAGAAGCCAAGTTGTAGGGGCTGATTTAGCTCAGTGGGCTAAACAACTGGCTTGTAATGCAGAACAATGCCAGCAGCGCGGGTTCAATTCCTGTACCAGCCTCCCTGAATAGGTGCTGGAATGTGGCGACTGGGGGCTTTTCACAGTAACTTTATTGAAGCCTACTTGTGACAATAAGCGATTATTATTATTATTTTGTCATGTTTCCTCATCAGTCAGTCTTGCAATACGAGGCACCTTAAATCCTCAGCTCAGACACATAATTGAAAGAACAAGAACATAAGAACTAGGAGCAGGAGTAGGCCATCTGGCCCCTCGAGCCTGCTCCGCCATTCAATGAGATCATGGCTGATCTATGTGAACTCAGCTCCACTCTCAGGCCCGTACACCCTTTATTCTTTAGAAAGGTGTAGCGCACAATGACTTACGAGAGAGACGAGTAGAGATGACGTCGATGAGGCTTTATTAAGCGAGACTTGTCCCCAGCAGTTCAGCAACAGAATGGAGTGGTGGGGAGAAGCTCGGGTTCTTATACTCCGCCTTCAGGGCGGAGCCAGGAGTCAACAGCCAACCAGGACCCGGGATCTGTCAGCCAATAGCATCACGGCTTCACAGTCCCACATGACCCCTAATACATACTACCACATTCACCCCTTGTTAAAAAATGAACCCGGCGGGTTGGTGGTTCGCATGGTGGTAGGGGTTTACAAGGCTGGTCCTGGGAGGAATATTTCGGGCATGTCATTACAGTTTTCGCCCTACACTGGGCTATGTACAAGGTTTGTGGAACTATTTACAATATTAGTAAGAGAAAACATTTTTGTTACAGTCCAACAACATTCTTGGTGTCACGCCGATGCCACGAGTCGAGCGGGCGGTCTGGTCTTCCTCAGCCCTGGTGGTGGTGCAGGTGCTTGTTCCAGCGTTGTCGTCTCCGGGAGCGTTTCGGTGTTTGTTCCTGTTTCACTCCTGGGCGGACACGGGAGGAGGACTGATCCACCCGGGAAGGGGGCGGTCGCGGGGTGCGCCGATGGCAGGGAGGGGATGATCGTTGTCAGGGGTGTGTGTGTGTTGCCGGCGGGCGCCATGTCTCGCAGGGAGACCGTGTCCTGTCGGCCGTCGGCGTATGCCACGTAGGCGTACTGTGGGTTCGCGTGGAGGAGGTGAACCCTCTCGACCAACGGGTCCGACTTGTGCGCCCGCACATGTTTCCGGAGCAAGATGGGTCTTGGGGCCGCCAGCCAGGTCGGCAGCGACGTTCCGGAGGAGGACGTCCTGGGGAAGACAAGGAGGCGCTCATGGGGCGTTTAGTTAGTGGTGGTACACAGCAGCGACCGGATGGAGTGGAGAGCGTCCGGGAGGACCTCCTGCCACCGGGAAACTGGGAGATCCCTGGGCCAGTAGGACGGTCTTCCAGACCATGCCATTCTCCCTCTCTGCTTGCCCGTTCCCCCGGGGGTTGTAGCTGGTTGTCCTGCTCGAGGCTATGCCCTTGCTGAGCAGGAACTGGCGCAGCTCGTCACTCATGAAGGAGGACCCACTGTCGCTATGGATATATGCGGGGCAACCGAACAGTGTGAATATGGTGCCAAGGGCTTTAATGACTGTGGCCGCTGTCATGTCGGGGCAGGGGATGGCGAAGGGGAAACGGGAGTACTTGTCCACCACGTTCAGGAAGTATGTGTTGCGGTTGGTGGAGGGGAGGGGCCCTTTGAAATCCAGACTGAGGTGTTCAAAGGGGCGGGAAGCCTTGATCAGGTGCGCTCTATCCGGCCTGAAAAAGTGCGGTTTGCACTCCGCGTAGATGTGGCAGCTCCTGGTGACTGTATGGACCTCCTCCACAGAGTAGGGGAGGTTGCGGGACTTTATAAAATGGTAGAACCGAGTGACTCCCGGGTGGCAGAGGTCCTCGTGGAGGGCTTGGAGACGGTCTATTTGTGCGTTGGCACATGTGCCGCGGGATAGGGCATCGGACGGCTCGTTCAGCTTTCCGGGATGGTAAAAGATCTCGTAGTTGAAGGTGGAGAGCTCGATCTGCCACCTTAAGATCTTGTCATTTTTAATTTTGCCCCGCTGTGCATTATCGAACATGAAGGCTACTGACCGTTGGTCGGTGAGGAGAGTGAATCTCCTGCCGGCCAGGTAATGCCTCCAATGTCGCACAGCTTCCACTATGGCTTGGGCTTCCTTTTCCACTGAGGAGTGGCGGATTTCTGAGGTGTGGAGGGTTCGGGAGAAAAAGGCCACGGGTCTGCCCTCTTGGTTAAGGGTGGCCGCCAGAGCTACGTCGGAGGCGTCGCTCTCGACCTGGAAGGGGAGGGACTCGTCGATGGTGCGCATCGTGGCCTTTGCGATATCCGCTTTGATGCGGCTGAAGGCCTGGCGAGCCTCTGTCGACAGGGGGAAGGTAATGGTCTGTATTAGCAGGCGGGCCTTGTCTGCATACTGGGGGACCCACTGGGCGTAATATGAAAAGAACCCCAGGCAACGTTTCAGGGCTTTGGAGCAGTGGGGGAGGGGAAATTCCATGAGGGGGCGCATGCGTTCGGGGTCGGGGCCTATTATCCCATTGCGCACTACGTATCCCAGGATGGCCAGCCGGTTTGTGCTAAAAACGCACTTTTCCTCGTTGTATGTGAGGTTCAAGGCGTTAGCGGTCTGGAGGAATTTTTGGAGGTTGGCGTCGTGGTCCTGCTGATCGTGGCCGCAGATGGTTACGTTGTCGAGATACGGGAACGTGGCCTGCAACCCGTGCTGGTCAACCATTCGGTCCATCTCCCGTTGGAAGACCGAGACCCCGTTCGTGACACCAAATGGGACCCTTAGGAAGTGGTATAGACTCCCGTCTGCCTCGAAGGCTGTGTACTTGCGGTCACCTGGGCGGATGGGGAGCTGGTGGTAGGCGAACTTGAGGTCCACGGTGGAGAAAACCTTATACTGGGCAATCCGATTTACCATGTCGGATATGCGGGGGAGAGGGTACGCATCTAGCTGTGTGTACCTGTTGATGGTCTGGCTATAGTCTATGACCATCCTTTGCTTTTCCCCGGTCTTTACTACTACCACCTGGGCTCTCCAGGGACTATTGCTGGCATGGATTATGCCTTCCTTCAGCAACCGCTGGACTTCAGACCGAATAAATATCCGGTCCTGGGCGCTGTACCGTCTGCTCCTAGTGGCGACGGGTTTGCAATCCGGGGTGAGGTTTGCAAACCAGGACGGCGGTTCAACCTTGAGAGTTTCGAGGCTGCAGATAGTGAGTGGGGGTATTGGGCCGCCGAATTGAAATGTTAGGCTCTGCAGGTTGCACTGGAAATCTAATCCCAGTAATGTGGGCGCGCAGAGTTGGGGAAGGACGTAGAGCCTGTAGTTTTTAAACTCCCTCCCTTGCACCGTTAGGTTCGCGATGCAGACCCCTTTGATCTCTACGGAGTGGGATCCTGCAGCTAGGGAAATCTTTTGCGTACTTGGATGGATGGTCAGAAATCAGCGTCTCACCGTGTCGGGGTGAATGAAACTTTCGGTGCTCCCGGAGTCGATCAGGCATGATGTCTCGTGTCCGTTGATCAGCACCGTTATTGTCGTCGTCTGGAGCGTCCGGGGCCGTGATTGATCCAGCGTCACCGAAGCCAGTCGTGGTCGTAGTGTCTCGGCGTCTTCTTCGGACCCCGTGGAGCCGTCGATGCTGGGGTCCTTTGTTGTCATCCAAGATGGCGGCGTCCATGAATCGCACGCGGCCGGGGGTGGACAAAATGGCCGCCCCCATGGATCGCACGTGGTCGGGGGTGGACAAAATGGCCGCCCCCATGAATCGCACGTGGCTGGGGAGTCACAAGGTGGCAGCGCCCATCCTCTCCTCGTGGTGGCCGGGACCCAAAATGGTGGCGCCCGCGGTTCGCACATGGGGCGCTGGGGGGGTTTGGGGAGCGTTTGGGATGCGCTGGGCTTTTTCTTCTCCGGGGATTGCGGCAACCCCCCGGGACCGGCACACAGCCGCGTAATGGCCCTTCTTGCCGCAGCTTTTGCAAATAGCTGCGCGGGCCGGGCAGCGCTGCCGGGGGTGTTTTGCTTGCCCGCAGAAATAGCAGTGGGCCCCCCCGGGATGATCTGGCGCTTTAACCGCGCAAGCCTGTGAGGGGGGGGTTTGCCGCGACGGGGGTCCACGGAGCCCAAGGGGCTGCCGCGCGGTCGGGGCCGTAGGCGCGGGCGTTTTGCGAGGCCACATCTAGGGAAGCTGCAATGGCCCGTGCCTCCGAGTCCTAGCGACACTTTTTCTAAAAGTCTTTGGCGGATTTGGGCAGTTCATACCTGCCACAAACGCATCGCGAATTAGCATGTCAGTGTGTTCAATCGCGTTCACCGGCGGGCAGGTGCAGCCCCATCCCAAAATTAGCAGCGCGGCGTAGAATTCCTCTAACGATTCTCCGGGACTTTGCTGTCTCGTTGCGAGTTGGTAGCGTGCGTAGACCTGGTTCACGGGGCGAACGTAGATGCTCTTCAGTGCTGCGAGCGCCGTCGGGAAATCCTCTGCGTCTTCTATGAGAGGGTAAATTTCCGGGCTTACCCTCGAATGCAGGACCTGCATTTTCTGGTCTTCTGTGATCCGGCCGGGGGCCGTTCGGAGGTAGCCTTCAAAACAAGCTTGCCAGTGTTTAAAAACTGCTGCCGAGTTCACTGTGTGGGGGCTGATCCGCAGGTATTCCGGGGCGATCCGGAGCTCCATAGTCCTTTAAGCTCGCTTAATAAATTGTAGCGCACAATGACTTACGAGAGAGACGAGTAGAGATGAAGTCGATGAGGCTTTATTAAGCGAGACTTGTCCCCAGCAGTTCAGCAACAGAATGGAGCGGTGGGGAGAAGCTCGGGTTCTTATACTCCGCCTTCAGGGCGGAGCCAGGAGTCAACAGCCAACCAGGACCCGGGATCTGTCAGCCAATAGCATCACGGCTTCACAGTCCCACATGACCCCTAATACATACTACCACAAAAAGTATCTATCTTTTTCTTAGAAACGTTTAAAGAAGGAGCCTCAACTGCTTCACTGGCAAGGAATTCCAGAGATTCACAACCCTTTGGGTGAAGAAGTTCCTCCTAAACTCGGTCCTAAATCTACTTCCCCTTATTTTGAGGCTATGCCCCTCAGTTCTGCTTTCCCCAACCAGTGGAAAAAACCTGCCCGCATCTATCCTATCAATTCCCTTCATAATTTTATGTTTCAATAAGATCCCCCCTCATCCTTCTAAATTCCAACGAGTACAGTCCCAGTGTACTCAACCTCTCGTCATAATCTAATCCCCTCAACTCTGGGATCAACCTAGTGAATCTCCCCTGCACTCCCTCCAGTGCCAATATGTCCTTTCTCAGTTAAGGAGACCAAAACTGAACACACTACTCCAGATGTGGCCTCACCAACACCTTATACAATTGCAAATATGAGAAAAACACTAAAGAAAATACTTTGAAGAGCCTGGGGTAGAACAAACATAATACCTCATATTAAAGGTGCACTCAAACTGGATTCGGAAAACACGCAAGAGGTACAATACAACTAGCTCTAATCAGAGCTGTAATAGTCCATGTTGTTTTAATATGATGAAAGATGATTAAATTAACTGCCTTTTCCCCTTCTACTTTCAGCCATTTTACCAAGGCCACCTTCAGTGGATGTCCATTATGCACCTCCTGAGAACATTTCCCAGCAGACTGGCAATAGTACACTTTTTTGTGTGTCAAGCGGCTTCTACCCAAAAGAAATATCTGTGTCTTGGTATAAAGGAGGCATACAGGTATTTTCAGAGATTACACACTGGGGTAGACTGATGGATTCGAATGACTGTTACACCATGATCAGTGAATTAGCAATTTCAACATCGCAATGGTTCAGTGGCTCTCATTACACTTGTGTTGTTTCGCACGAAGCACTGTCTTCACCTATCATCAGAAAGATCAATAAAGATGGTAGGTTTAGTAAACCGGTTGTTTCCAGATCCTATCTGGAAGCTTCATTGATTACTGGCTTCTAATAAGTCTCACCACTTTAACAGAACATGTGCTTTTAGCCTATATGTCTTCATCAGTACTGTAGGTTTAGGGTTGTTATTACAGAGGCTGTAATATGTATTAATGTATTAGATAAGACGAGGACTGGTTCTTATTTAGATAATGCAGTGACAGGCATAAGATTGATGAGCATTTTTAGGAGTAAGGATGATTGGGCATAATAAATTTCTTTTTTTTAAACAATATTTCAGTGGAGGCATTTTCAGATATATACATAACAAAGAAGAGACACAAAAACCAACTGTGGCAACAGTAAACAACCACAATATCCTTGCATACCCGCCCCCCCCCCTTTTTTAAACTTTTAACCCAGGCCCCTGGTCCAAACAGAGAATAAACCCTATTCCCCGCTGACGACTCAATACCTTAATAATCCTTAAAGAAGTCGATGAAGAGCTTCCACCTCAATGTGAACCCTTTGTCTACAGCTCGGATAGCGAACTTGATTTTCTTTAAGTGCAGGAACTCTGCCAAAATACTCACCCATACCCCTGAACACGGTGGCTCCGAGTCCCACCAGTACTTCAAAACCATCTCCAGGCTATCAGGGAGGCAAAGGCCAGCACATTAGCCTCTTCCCCACCACAACATGTGGACATGGTTCGCCAGCCTCCCCACACACGTCCACCCTTGGAAAGAACCGACTCATCCTGGACATCCGTCATGTGCACCCTGTGTACCATTTTGAACTGGATGAGACTTGGCTTGCGCAAGACGAGGATGCATTAACCTTCCACAAAGCCTTACTCCACCCTCCAGCCCTCAAAGCTCCACCCAGCTTCCCCCCCCCCATGACTTACCCCCCCCCTCTCTGACTTACGCCTAACCTCCTCCACCGGGCACTCTCTTCATCAGCTCCCTATATATGCCAGAGACCTTGCCCTCTCCTATTTCCTTCTCAGGCAGGCGTTTGCCCTGCAGCGCTGGTACTGGCAGAGCCTGGAACAAAGCCACCTCCTTCTTCATAAAGTCCCTAACCTGCAGATAGCTGAACCCATTCCCCTTCGACAACTGGTATGTCCCCTCCAGCTTCCCCAAGTCTGCAAACTTCCCTCCAACTAAAATATTCTATCCCCCACCTGCGGCCATCCCTGGAACCTCACATCCAACCCTGTTGGGGCAAACCTATGATTGTCGTAGACCGGTACCCACAGGGACATGCCTTCCATTCTAAAATGCTGCCAGTTCCACACCCTCAACACTGATACCATCACTGGGCTCGTGGAGTATCTGGCCGGTGAACGGAAGGGGCACCAACAATAATACCCTCAAACTGGTCCCTTTACATGAGGCCACCTCCATCCAACCCCCACACTGACTGGTCCTCCTCCACTCATTTCCTAATCATTGCAATATTTGCTGCCCAATAATAGTTTTGCTAACGCTAACCCCCTTCAATCCCTCTCCAAGGACATCCTCAGAACTGCTGAAGAAGTTTGTGATGGGAACTTCACTATTAGTTATTCAACTATAGCATATTTCACTCCCCAATTAACCAGACGGCACTTAGAGTTCGAACTATAGTTGAATAACTAACAGTGAAGCTCCCGCAACACTGCTAAGATTTACCTGCCCCCACGAACCTCAAAATCATCCCATTAACCTTTCTAAAAAAGGATTTGAGCACAAAGATCGGAAGATTCTAGAACACTAACAAAAGATTTGGCAACACTGCTGTCTTTGCCATCTGAACCCGACCAGCCAATGACAATGGTAACACATCCCACCTCTTAAAGTCCGCCTTCATTCCCTCCACCAACCTCTGCAAATTCAACTTGCGCAGCTGGGCCCAACCCCATGCCACTTGTATCCAGAGTTAACAAAAACTCGTCACTACCAACAGAAATGGCAGCCTCCCCAAATTCCTCCCATGTTCCTAGGCGTTAATTGGGTATATCTCACTTTTTCCCACGTTGAGCTAATACCCCAAAAAGAGGCTAAATGCCTGCAAAATTCCCATGATCCTGTCGAAGCTTCCAGCAAGGTTTGAAATAAACAGCAGGCGATCATCTGTGTACAACAAAACTCAGTGCTCCCATCCACCGCCCCCCCCCCCCCCCCCCCCCCCCCCCAAAACACCCTAAGCACCATTACCAGCGGCTCAATCAATGGGGCAAAGATCAATGGGGAGAGCGGCCACCCCTGCTTCGTCCCCCGATGAAACCCAAAATACTCTGAGCTGTTTCGTACACTCCTTAGGCACCTTATACAACAGCCAAACCCAATCATAAACCCTTGCCCAAACTATCCAAGCACCACGAATAAATACACCCACTTGACCCAATCGCAAGCTTTCTCTGTGTCCATTGCCATGATCACTTCAACTTCCCATTCCTCCAAGGGCATCATAATTGCATTCAGTAACCTCTGGACATTCGTTGACAGCTGCTGCCTCTTTACAAATCCCATCTGGTCTTGACCTATCAGCCCCGGCATACAATCCTCTGTCCGCGTCACCAGTACTATCGCTGACAGCTTCACATCCACATTCAACAGTGAAATCAGGAGGTACGACCCACACTGTCTTTCTTTAAAATGAGCGATATCGAGGCTTGAGGCAGAATTGTGGGGGTGGGTGCTGCTCTCTCCTCTCCAATGACTCGTTATACATCTCGACTAACAGGGGCTCCAGCTCCAACCCAAACTTCTTGTAGAACCTGGCTGGGAAGCCATTGGACCTGGGGCCTTCCCCGTCTGCATCGGCCCCATGCAATCCAGTACCTCCTCCAGTCCCTGCACCTGCGCGTCTGCTACCCTAGGGAACTCCACAGCCAATCCAAAAACCACCCCAGGCCCTCATCCCCCTCTGGAGGCTCTGAGCTATACGATTTCCAGTAAAAAGCCTCAACTCATTCACCTCCTCCGGCTCCGTTACCACTGTACCCTCCCCGCCGCTTGCTTCCTCAGCTGATGCGCAAGCATCCTGCTGGCTTTCTCCGCGTATTCATTTTCTGCCCCTCTGGTCCTGCGCAGCTGCCCCACTGCCTTTCCTGTGGACACAGTCCAAATTCCATCTGGAGCTTCTGTCTCTCCTTCAACAGCGCCTCCTCGGGCATCAGCGAGTACCCCCGGTCAACTGTCAGTCTGGCCTCCATCAACCGCAGACTCTCAGCCTGCTCTACCCTCTCTTTGCGCGCCCAGTTCGAGATGAACTCTCCCCTTACCACTGCCTTCAGCGCCTCCCACAACGTGGAGGCCGAGATCTCCCCCCGCCTTATTCTGTTCCATATAGTTCTGGATAGCCACCCCTAACTTTTCGTAAACCTCCCTATCTGCCAATAACACCACATCCAACCTCCACTGCGGCCGTTGGGGGACTCCCCTTTGCCACCTACAATTCCAGCCAATGCAGTGCATGGTCAGACACCATGATTATTGATATAATATAATAAAGATTACTATTATGATCGCCAAATACTCTGATCCAACTACCCCCGCCAATAGCACTTTGTTCAGGATGAAGAAATCAATCTGGGAGTACACCCAATTGACATGTGAGAAGTACAAAAATTCCCTCGCCCTCTCAAACCGCTATGGGTCTGCCCCTCCCATATGTTTCATAAACCTCATTCACCAACACCACAGGTTCCAATCTCCCACTCACCATCACAAATCTACCCCCAGGGTCTGTCACTGTACTCCTCACCTCAAACGCCACCCTCTTATTGATCAACACTGCCACCCTTCTCATCTTCCTATCCAACCCTGAATGGAATACCTGTCCCACCCAGCCCTTCCTCAACCTCATCTGGTCCCCCACCTTCAAATGCGTCTCCTGGAGAAACATCATGTCTGCCTTCAAACTCCATAAACGCGCAAAAACATGAGAACTCTTAATCGGGCCATTTAATCCCCGAATGTTCCACGTAATCAATCTGTTTTGTGGACCCCCTCCCCAATCAGCCATAGGCCCTCTTTATCCTGCTCCCCCAGGCCCAAACCTTGAGGACCCTCAGGGCCATATACCCTTAACCAACTGCATCACCCCAACTGCAGCCACGTCAGCATCCCCACCCCCAAATAAACAAAAAGAAAACCAACCCACCCCCACCTCACTCCACGGAGCGACCCCCCCCCCCACTTCACCCCTGTTAACTAGCCTACCTGCTAGTATGGTGGCCCCCCTCGTGGCAACTGCTTACACCCATTCCCCCTACCACCCCTTACCCACAATTCCCAAAGAACCGTTGAACGCACTTATCCAAACCATGCTCAATTACAGTAAATACAACAATCTCCCCAGCACACTTACCCACATTTGAGGGAACCACGGAACACAACATGGTACCAGGAGTGCTGAATAACTAAAGGTATCTACAGATAAGACAAGACAAACTATGCCGAAGACTAATAGAATCAGAATAACGACTTCTTTGCCAACTTGGTGAACTAGGGATCTTTGCGACTCAATGCAACACATGACGTGAAGTATGAGATGGAAGGTTTAAAGGTACCCTACCAACTTCAAGTCTCGGGTAATGTAGACAAAAACTAGCACGTTTTTAAACAGCAGTTTGGATTTGAACTTTATAATTCCTTCCTTTTTGATAGCGAAGAAGGAAGCAGGTGTTACGATGACGTAACTAATCGCTTCAATCAACACTGTTCCCTGAGAAACAATGAGATTTTTGAAAGATACCTGTTCCGTACCAAAAAAGATAATGAATCGTTTGATAACTTTGCGACGGATTTGAAGTTGAAGGCCCAGTCGTGCAATTTCAAAAATTGTCAGTCTTCAATGATCCGTGACCAAATCGTTTTTGAGACATCGGATGATAGGCTTCGAGAGCGATTGTTGAGGGAAGACAACCTCACATTGGAAACTGCCATTAGGATCTGTCAGGCAAGCGAGTTATCTGCACAGCAGATCGGTACCTTCAGCTCGAAAATGTTGACGCCAATCTCGGAGAAGATGCTGGCGCCGTAAGCACTGTGATGCAGTTCAAAAAGAAAGGTGGTCGTAGTGTGGGTGGCCATCTTGGGTGCCCCGATACGCAGCATCGCAAGAAATGTGGTCTTGATGCAGGCAGCCATTTTGGGCAACAAGTCAGATCTGCCATTTTGTGCCAGAAATGTGGCAACAAATTGTCCTGCATTTAAAAAGTTTGTCGGAAGTGTGGCAGAACGGGTCTTTTTGCCCCCGATGCACCGTTGGTCAGACAGTTGTCCGGACCAAAATAAAAAGTGCGAACAAGGACAAAGGCAGAAACAACTAGGCCAATGTGAATATGATTTTGGATAACGACACAAACAGTTCGCCCGGCCAAAACAAAGAAGTGGTCCTTCTAATTTGCAGTCACGATGAGGCAACTGTGGGAACCATTGAGGACAGATGTACAAATCCGATAATGATTAACGGAGCACCTATCAGCGGTAAACTCTATATGGGAGCGAGGGCCAGCCTGATCCCATTACCAATTGTGCAGCGGCTAAAAGTCAAACCTCACATCACTCTGGGAATCATGCTTCTGAAGGATTACAATGATCATCGGATTGCGACCTTAGGAGCATGTGAGCTTGATGTCACCGTCAAGGAGGTAACGCACAGACTACTATTCTCCATGGTGGAGACGGAGCATGAATCGCTCATTGGGGTGATGAGCTGGGGCTCATCAAGAGGGTGTATACCGCAGCACACATGACACTGGACGGCTAGTAGGACAGTCGCACTTGTAGTATCTCCCTAGGAACTTGAATAAGTTGTTTGTATACAGATCTGTTAGTTACCTTCCCACATGTTGAACAATAAATCATCGTTATGGTTGAACGCGTATATGTTCTGTGTATGTCTTCATGATCGGGGGTACCACAGAACACAACATGCACCACCATTGCCCTTGGCTGCTCCCCTGCCTTCGGCCTCCTCCTCAACGCCCTGTGTGCTCGATCCATTTCATGAGGTTGGTCAAAGACCCCCCTCCCTCAGCAACTTCTCGAACATATTCGCCACATACTTAGTGGCCTGCGTTCCCTCAATCCCTTCAGGCAGCCCCACATCTGGAGATTCTGCCTCCTGGAGCGATTCTCCATGTCCTCCACCTTCTCCCTCGGCCACTTCTGTCTCTCCGCCAGAGTACAATCTCTGCGTCCAACGAGGCCAACTGGTCCTCATGATCCACCACCGACTCCTCCACCTTCTGAGGAGCTGAACTCTGCGCCTCCAGCCTTTGCTTCAATCGCTCAGTAGCCACCCTGATCAGCTCCGCCACCTTAGCCAGGTCCTCCGAGGCCTCTTGCTTCTTTTGTTGGAACTTGGCGTTCAGAAACTCCACCAATTGCTCAGTAGACCACTGGGCAGGCAACAATGCCTCCAGAGCTCTCTGCCATCTTTCCCTCTGTCGCACTTCGAAAGCCCTCTGTGCCAGACTGCTGCCCCTTAACGTTCCACTCTTCATTCGATAAGCCATAAACAGGCCCTACTGGAGGCAAATTCTATCTCTCGCTGGTTGCACCAACAAACACCCCCTATATCGAGTGAAAAGGACCAAACAGTTCTACCTCGAGCAGGAGCCACCAAATGTGCGACCACTCACTACATGGCTGCCATCGGACATCAACCTCTTCCTTCTTAGTAGGGAAACCCTACCAATTTCAACAATTCATTCAAATCATTCTCCAGCCAGAAACACCAGTGGATAGGAGCAATAAGTTCTTATTGCCCCTTTTTATTTGGCCTCAATTCAGTCAGCAAGAGCTATATTATTAAAATATTAGATCCATGTGACAGAGGACCAAATTACATGACAAATTTCTCAACCGAAAAAGCGACCACTGTTCATTCTCCAGTCTCCGAGTCGTGCTGAGGAGGTATTGCCCGCCCGATCATTGCAGTGTTTTATTCCTGAGATTAGTGCTGACCACGACTGACACTGACCATTTGTACTTCATGCACCTGTTTCAAATCGCCATCTCCCCCATACCACAGTGAGTATTAGTGTGGGGAATCATAAGAAGGCAAGAGCACAAGAATAAGGAGTAGGACATTCAGCCCATCGAGTCTGCTGCGCCACTCCGTAAGATCATGGCTGAGATGACCGTGGCCTCAACTCCACTTTCCTGTCTATCCCCATGACCTTTGATTCCATTATCGATCAAAACAAATCTCTCTAACTCAGACTTGAATGTATTCAATGACCCAACCTCTCTGCTCTCTGAGGAAGAGCATTTCACAGACTAATGACACTTGAGAGAAAAAATTCTTAAATGGGAGATGCCGAAACTTTAAACTCTGCGCCCTGGTTCTGGACCCCTACAGAGGAAAACATCCTTTCAGCATCCTCCCTGTCAAGTCTCCTCAGGACCTTGTGTGTTTCAATAAGATCACCTCCTGTTTTTTCTAAATTGCAATGGACATATGCAATCTGTCCAACCTTTCCACATAAGTTAACCCCTTCATTTTAGGAATTAGTCGAATTAACACCTGAATTACTACTACCTTAAATAAGGCATGTTCAAGGGACCATCTGAATACATCAAATTACTGAAAAAAACACACTTTTGTAATTACATGGATAAGCTATATGTTACCCTTATGACTGATTTTGTTTTCAAAGTACAGTAATATTTTTGTTTTATATTGTTAACTCCGACTCTACCACTAGGTACTGTATAAATCTTTTATTGTTGTGAAAAGTGGAGCTGGAATTCCATGCAGTACATTCCTATCAAACATTTTCCTCAATTCGTAAGATTATTAAATAAGATTATATTATAAAGTTAGGAGACGTTTAGGTGATTATTTGCCATGGGTGGGGGTGGTCTATCAAAGCTGTTTATCATCCATAATGTGCACTGACTTCAAGAAAGGTAGATTTTGATAATACATCAATAACTTGGAGCTTTTATTGCTTATTTCTTTGGAAGGTTGAAGTAGGAGCAGGAAATTGTTTTACAGTTTCTCTTCATGAAGCTGTGCCTGTGATTGTCCACCGTCCCCAGGGGCTTATGTAGATTGGGAAAAGTCAGTGGCATTGTCAATGTACTTCGTAGGTAGAGAATGAGCTGAAAGTCTTGCTTCACTTCATTCTATCTCGTTTTCTCAGCTTATTGTCTGCTGCGCCATACGGTCATGGCTGAGCCGATGTTATTGGTTTACCAAGTTCTGGAGTTCTGAATGTCTTGTTCTGCTTTATTACAAAATTATTGAAGCTATTTATCCAGGATACTCAGTACCCTCTGCCTTCGCCAAATGTATGTGATAGAACTGTAAATATTTGTGTAATCTCGTATCTAATGATCTGTCCCTCTCTGCTGTAGATGGTTACATTCGGGAGCCTGTCATCCAACTGGTCTCTCCCCCTCTTGACGCAGCTTCTGCAGGACTAACAATGAATTGTTTGGTATCAGACTTTTACCCTGCTGATGTTTCAGTGACTTGGAGGGATGAGAATGGCCCAGTGGATACGGGAGTGATGCAGTTTGCAGTGGCTTTGGGCAGTAACCGCACCTACCGGACTGTGAGCCAACTCACTGTCCCGACAGCAGAGTGGGAAAGTAACTGCACTTACTGGTGTGAGGTGAAACACGTGTCCCTGGGACAGCCGATACGGAGAGCAGTCAGTAAGGAGCTGGGTAAGGTCCACCTTCGTTGGTGTCTGTGTACAGGTGTAGGGACATGTGTGTTTGCGTGCGCAGGTGCTTTGGGAGTGTATGGGTGGGATGAATGTGTGTGGGTATCGATGTGCATGGTGTGTGTGGTGTTTGTGTCAGGGGTCTATATGTGAGGGTGTGTCCAAGAGCCTGGGTTGGGTGGCTAATCTGATTGTGGCCTCAACTCTACTTTCTTGTCTACCCCATGCCCTATAATCATTGACTCCTTTATCAATCCAAATTTGATCTAACTTAGCCTTTAAGAATATTCAATGACCCCTGCCTCCACTGCTCTCTGGGGAAGAGAATTCCAAAGACTAGCGACCCCCTGAGAGAAAGAAATTCTCCTCCTCTCTATCTTAAAGGGAGTCCATACCAAGTTGAGTAAAAGACAAAAGATTTATTTCCCAAGCTTCAGGTCTACGGCTCCCGGCGATACCCAACTGAGCGGGTGGATGGCCGGCTTTATACAGGAAGAGATTAAGCTGCCCTGCTTCTTTGCGGGAAAGCGCATGTTCCGCATGGAACTCTGGGAATACCATTGTCCCGACCCTGTACGTTCTGCACAGGTATAGGTTATTACCCCCCCCCCCCCCCCTCCCCCCCCAAATCAACTTCTGAAGGACCCTCCAATGGCCGTGTACAAGGAGGAGAAACTGAAGGAGAGGAAGGGCGATGGACTCCATTCGACTCAGGTGGAATATCCGGTGCCTGAGGCACTGGCTCGGACGATGAGTATCGTGCTGGGGAATGCCGCTTCCTACAGGAGTTCCGCAGCAGGACTGCAGCAGGAGGCAGCTGCACAGCCAAATCCAGCACAGGGGCCACAGACGGCTGTGTGGTGTCCGTCTGGGAATCCGAAGACAGTGTATCCCGTGGTCGTGCGTCGAGACATTCGTGGGGCGCCAGAGCGAGTCTGTTAGACAGCGGAATCGGACAATCTGGAACAGGGCGCACATCACAAAAGGGACAAAGGAGTGGCTTTCGCAACCGAAGGTGTTCCAGATCGCGGGTTAGCAGCTGGCTGCTGACCTGAACCCGGTAGGAAATCGTTCCAGTCTAGTGGGAAGCTGGTGGGGGTGGGGATGGGGCGGGCAGTTCTCGGTCAGCGTGCACCATGTGGGTCCCAGGCCGATGCTCAAGGAGTACTCGTTTTTGGCCAGCAGCAGGGCCCAGCGTTGGATTCGTGCTGATGCAATGGGCGAGATCGTTTTGTTCTCGTGAAAAAGACCGAGCAATGGCTTATGGTCCGTCATGATGTAGAAATGGAGACCGTATACATACTGGTCGAATCTTTCCACACTGTATACCACCGCCAAACCCTCCTTCTTGATCTGTGCGTACTAGCGGTCAGCATCCGGGATGCAAAAGCGGTTAGCTTTTCCCGACCATCCGATGGGCCAATAGGGTCCAATCCCATAAGGTGACGCACCACATGTGATGATTAACAGCTTGCTCGAGTCGCAGTGCGTCAACACACCTGAGGATGATAGGCCGGAAAGTTGCCTCCTGGGCCGCACCCAGATTCAGGCCTCGTGCTTCTTTAGGAGCCATTCCGGCCACAAAATTCGGGACAAATTTCCCGTCTAATTCCGAAAAGCATCACAGCACTGCCTCCAGGTTTCTCAAATGCTCCTGATCAGTAGCCCCTGAGACCAGCACATCGTCCAACTATATTGCGATGCACGGCAAACTGCGCAAGATATTTTCCGCGATGTACTGAAATATCGCATACGCCAAGGAGACCCCAAAAGGCAATTGGCTATATTCGTAGAGGCCCTGTTATGTTCGAATTGTAACTTATTGGTGAGAGGACTGGTGTAGTTCAAGCTGCAGACACGCATTGCTCATGTCCAGTTTAGTAAACCAGCACCCACCAATCCGCTTGACATACAGGTCCTTTGTGCAAGGCATGGGGAAGGGGTTGAGCTGGGAGGCGGTATTGACTGTCAATTTGTAATCCCCGCAGAAGCAGACAGTCCCATCCCATTTCAGAACAGGAACCACCGGCGCTGCCCAGTCAGTGAAGCATACGGGGCAAATAATGCCTACACTCTAACCGGTCGAACTCTGATTCTACCTTCTCCACCAAGGCATTAGGGATTGCATGCACCCAGAAATAGTGCAGCTGGCTCCTTTAATGGGTCCCAGACTAGGCTGGAAAATGTCCGGGAACTTCCCGAGCACGTCGCACAGTCCACCGGATCCGACCTGCAGAATTGGCTGCCAGTCCAAATGCAAGGGCGCAACTAATCACATCCCAGATGCTGGGGCCATTCCCATGAACCACAATAAGGGAGAGTTGAACCGACTGACGGCCGTGAACACGGGAGTCAATCCCCACGATCCACGGTTGCTTTCCTGTGTACATGGCCAAATGAGCTGCCATATCTGTCAAAGCCTAAGTTTGTATGCCCCGCCGTAAGCAGTTGAAGGTACCCTGGGCCACCATGGACACTGACACCCCAGTATCCAAATCCTTGTACAGCATGTGCCCATTCACCTACACTGGGACCCGAATAGGGCTACACGAGGTGCCACCAGGCAATGTAACTGCATTGCAGTCTCTTCCTCTAGTTCATCCAAGTGACAATTCCGATCACGAGGCAGACGTCTACCCTGGCTGGGGCACCTGGACTATTGGAACCCGTGGGACGGGATTCTCTGATCCTGAGGCTAACTGTTGACGCCGTTGTAAACGCCGTCACGTTTCTCGAGGGCGTCGACATAGCCTCAGGAGCAGAAATTCTGACCCCGACAGGGGGCCAGCACGGCACTGGAGCGACCCACGCCGCTCCAGCTGCCGATAGCAGCATCAGATGGGCACCGCGGGGTCCGCGCATGCGCAGTTGGACCGGCCCCAATGGGCGCATGCGATGTGGGACCGGCGCGATTGTCACGCGTGCGCGGTGGCTCCCTTCTCCGCGTCGGCCCCGACGCAACATGGCGTAGGGCTACAGGGGCCGGCATGGAACAAAAGAGGCCCCCAGCCCGAGAGGCCGGCCCGCCGATCGGTAGGCCCCGATCGCGGGCCAGGCCACAGCGGAGGCCCCCCCTCCCCCACCAGGCTGCCCCCAGGTGCATCCACGCTGAGGTCCCGCCGGGAAAGAGCAGTTGTGGATGGCGCCGGCAGGACTCGGCTTTTTCAGCGTGGCTGCTCGACCCATCCCCGGCTGGGAATCACCGGGGGGGGGGCCCATAGAGCGGCCCCCGACCGGCAGCGTGCCGACTGCACCGACGCCAATGGCGCCGATTTTCCACGCTCCGGAGAATTGCTGGACCGGCGTCGGGGCGGCATGGTGCGATTCACTCCGGTCCCGCGATTCTCCGGCCGAGCCCCGGGGTGAGAATCCCGGACATGTTGTCTGCGGTCCCTCCTGGGCTGGAGGCTGCATGACTCACAAGGAGGCAAATTGCTCTGGGCGGACTCTGAGGAGTGTTTCCGCCATGGCGAATGGGCCTATGACCAAAGACCGGGACCCCGCCGTCTGTCAGACCAGGTGGTGGTGGGGGGACCAGAGGAGGAGCCGCATCCCAGGACTTTTACCTCCATGTATCTCCTGAACCCCACACTCCGCGCTCTCCCGGGCCAAGGAAATCTGCAGCGCCTGTTGGGAGGTTCAGGGAAGGCTCAGCCAAGAACCTCTTTTGCGTCTCAGCGCCGCCAATGCTGCAGACTAGGCAATCACAAAATGTCTCTGACAGCGCAGGTCCATATTCGCCAACCTTTGCGACCCACGCCAGCCCAAACTTCATGACCCACCATTTCCACTTACCTTTAATATGACGGGTGAGCCTGCTTGGTCCCCTCAATCTCACTTGCTTTGTCTTTTAATGTTACATTTCTGCTAAGGACTTCAGCTGATGATTACGTTCTCGCCACATCCACTGAAACAAATCGAGGTTTGTCCACGAACCCGCCTTGCTTAATCTTCAAATGCCTTTGAAGTTTTGAGGGTTTTAATCTTTAATTTGTCAGTACATCCCTGCATATAACACACATGGGCTTTGCATCATGATTTGCATTGGCACAATTAATAAACTGATACCTCACGAAATCATCTTTATACTGCTTTGTTCATGATTTCTGCTTCTTCATGGGTCTCTCACCAGAGGCCCTGGGGTTCACACCAGCACTGCTGGCAGCTACAAAATAGGGGAATCACTCTTGCTCCCAGAGCGTGCGATGTGAGTATACAGTGCGCATGACCTTCTCTCTGCCACTGCTTTTGGAGAGAAGACTCCATCGATTTTTAAAAAGAATCCGCTTCTCGGTCAGCGCACTGATGTCAGGAGGAGGTGTTCTGCCTTGTTGGGCTCCGGGCGTGTGCACTGCTGAGGGGGCATGCATTCTGAAAGTTGGTCGCGGCCGTTGGGCACTTCTTTCCACGATCGGGGAAAGCCGCAACCAATTGCCCCGCGTGCCTCCTGACACCCACCTGCGACCCACCCACGGGTAAGGACCCTGATTTTGAAAATGACTGCCGTAGGGGGAAGCATTGCATGTCAAGATTAGAGGCCAAACCGGATCATAATTGTAAAAGGTTGCATGGAGGACAGACATTTCTTAACAGCAACAAATGCTTTGTCTTGTGAAGCGCCCCAGCACCACTCCTAGTGTGTGGAACAGAGATAACCGAGTGGACAGGCTGGCAATGATCTTCCCATAGTAGTTGACCAGGCGTAAAAATGCCTGGAGCTCAGTGGCGTTCCTTGGTTCAGGGTCCCTTTTATAGCACAAACTTTATCTTCCACCAAGTGTAGACCACCCCTGTCCACCCTGTAACATAGGTAGGTCACCATTCCTCGCACAGAACACACACTTGCTCCTCTTCAGCCGGGCACCTACATGCAAAAACCACTGGAGCACTTCCTGTAAGTTGTCCATATGTTCCTTCTCTGTGAATCCCGTAATGAGCAATTCATCCAGATAGCTGGCCACCTTGATAGGCCTTGCAAGATATTTTCTGCACCTGCTGAAAATCATCAGCGCCAATGAAACTCCGATGATGGTTGTAAACATCCTGTACTCCAGGTCTATCTCCATCTGCAAATAAGCATGGCATATGTCCAGCTTTGTGAAGGAGCATCTGGCAGCCAATCTGGCGTACAAATCCTCTATCTGGGGCATCAGGTACCGGTCCCGACACAACCCTGTTCACAGTGAGCTTGAAATCTTTGCAGAGCCAGACAGTTACAGTTCTGTTGGGCTTCATTACTGGCACCCCAGGCGTGGCCCATTCCACAAACTGAATCGAGTGTATGACCCCGAGATCCTGCAGATGCCAAAGATCTGCATCGACCTTGGCCAGCAATGTGTAAGGGACTGGATTCGCCCAGAAATATCGGGGCTGAGCATCAGGATCCACGTAGATATGGACTTTGGCCCCTTTGATCCTGCCCTGACCCTCCTGGAAATCTTTGTGGTATTTACCCATTGCGTCGTACAGATTTCCAGTGCATCTGAAAGGCATGTTGTCAGTCAAAATGGAGGACTTTTAATAGTCTCACCTTAAAAGATTTGGCCTCGGTCCCTGCACGTCAACCAAGGGAAGGCGGACAGACTGCTGCCTGTGCGTTACTGGAGTCATGGTGGTCCCCACGATCTTTAAAGACTCCCCGGTGTAGGTCAGTAACCGTGCTTTGGTATCATGCAGTGTCAGTGGCATGATCCCTTTACGAAGGTCCACAATGGAGATGACAACGCCGTGTCCATTTCCATAGTTATCGGGTGAACATTGACCTGTAATGTGACTAGGAATGGTGCTAATTTCGGAGCTGTGATGCAGTTCAGCTGCATTAAAGTCTTCCTCGTCCAGGGTGTCCACATGCAAGGCCCTGATTCGTGGTGAACTTGGTGACTGTCTTGGATAGTGTTCTCTGCTCCTAAATTGGCGGCCCTGACCATCATGAAGTCTTCAACCACACAGTTGGCAATGTGGCCATCTCTCCTCTGGGAGATATCCCACCAGTCAGCAGCAGCACCTGAGAGTTTAACACTGCTGCGGAATTGCCTCTGGAGTTGCACCTTTGGAGGAAGTCTGACCAGACCGGCACTGTCCCGTGTGCAAAAGGAGTTTGAAAGGAATGGAGGGCCGAACTTTGGATGCCATAGTCTATGAATCCCTGCAGCTCCTGCACTCCTTTCTCCGTGTGCTCTTGGGGTAATGTAAATTCAATGGCCCATTTCAAATCCAGGGTAGGTTTTGCCAACAGCTTCCTCTGCGTGGCCGTGTTGTTTATACCACACACTAGCCGGTCCCTCAGCATCTTGGAGAGGAACAGCCTGAACTCGCAGTGTTCAGCCAGACGTCGCAGGCAGGTCAAGATGTCTGTCACTGACTTGCCAGGAGACCGCACTGCCATTAAAAAAAAAAAGATACAGTTACATAATTACGGAAGGCTTGGGTCATCGTGTGTGAAACCAAAACTACCATCTTAAAGGATTTGGAGTTCGGTGCAGTTGGGTAAGTCAGACTCTTTTTATGATCCCAAATGTCTGGGCCCTGCAGGTTAGGAGGAGAACTTCCTGATGGTCTTTCCCAAAAGTCACTTTTTCCTGAAAGAAATACCTCATGCGCTCCGCATACTGGTTCCTGTCTTCCAGGCCTGCATCAAAGGCATCCAACTTTCCGAAGAGCAGCATCTTAAACTGTTGCAACGTTACGCGTCGTACAACAAATTTCCGGTGGATAGGTGGTTCCGCAAGCGAGTCTGGAGTTTCCTTTTTTCCTTGTCACCAGTTTAGTAACTTGAGGAAGCCGGCGGTTAATGGACATGGGTTTATTTAACTATTTACAAATTTCTGCTCAAGGTAGCATATCACTCCCAGTACCATCTGTGCTGGGAGAACTAACCAGAACAGGGCCCTGCTTTGGGCTGGCTTTTTATATTGGTTCATAATAAGCCCCAGGCGAGTGGTCTCCGACCTCTATCTGGGAAGCTTGTTCTCCATGAGTCCCATGGGAAGATCAGTGATGGTTTCTCCGAGGTCCGTGTGGGGATTATAACAGAATCTAAGTTTGGGACGTCTTATGGTGGCAGTTCCTCAGCTGGCTGTTGGGTGGGAATTCCTCATGTGATCCACGTGACTGACCCAGCAAAGCTGAGCCCTGTGCGCATGATCTTGATAATAGCTCTGCGGCGCTTTGCAAGAACTCCAGTGTTGGGTATTGTGTCCTGCCACCTATGTTGCAAATAGGTCTTAAGTAGTGAATCATAAAATAGAATCATAGAATTTACAGTGCAGAAGGTGGAATGCAACGAGTTGCTTTGCTTGCTCATGCCTCACAGGCATAGAGAAGTGATGCCAGAAGCAATGCCTGGTAGACTTTGACCTTTTTGAGATAAAGTTCATGTTCACTCCAAAACCTGTTGGTGAGCCTGCCGAATACTGAGCTCACTGCCAGCTGATGGGCGATTTCATGGTCGGAGAGGATACTCCCAGGACAAGAGCTTCTGACTTGGGTTGAGGGTTGTATTGTTGACTATGGGGTGTGAGAGTTTGTGCCCAGAGGCAGGCTGGCACAAGGTCTCTGTCTTATTCAGTCTTATTGTAAGGCTGAAGCATTCTGAGGCTTGAGCAAGGCGGTCAATGAGCCCTGGATGTGCTCCAGCTAGGAAGTACAGTCATCCACAAACAAGAGTTCACGTAGCAGCTGGTCTGTGATCTTTGTACGTGTCTTGGGCCTTTGCAGATTGAAGAGTCTGCCGTATGCCCAGAACTGAATGTATACTCTTGCGTCTTTGAGACCTTTGAGTGCAGACAAGAGCATGGCCGATAGGTAGATGGGAAACAGAATTGGAGCAATTACGCACCTTGCTTTATGGCATTAATGACCGGAATGGCATCAAATAAGGCACTGGCTATCATGCTGTCATGAAATAAGATGATAACCATGATTACCTTTATAACATTGCACTGTTTATTATATTATAACACTTGTCCTTCTTCAAGATTTATTTTCTCTTTTACTTGCATTAGCAGCAGTGAGGTCCAGCCATAGCCCAGGGATGGTGGCTCTGCTGTGGATCGTTGCTATTGTGGGATGCCTGCTTTTAATTACTGTTGCTGTTATTGTCTACAAGAAAACCACTTCTTCCTCCCGCACTGAGACTGGTAAGATTGGCTTCATAAGAACTAGGAGCAGGAGTAGGCCATCTGGCCCCTCGAGCCTGCTCCACCATTCAATGAGATCATGGCTGATCTTTTGTGGACTCAGCTCCACTTTCCGGCCCGACCACCATAACCCTTAATCCCTTTATTCTTCAAAAAACGATCTATCTTTATCTTAAAAACATTTAATGAAGGAGCCTCTACTGCTTCACTGGGCAAGGAATTCCATAGATTCACAACCCTTTGGGTGAAGAAGTTCCTCCTAAACTCAGTCCTAAATCTACTTCCCCTTATTTTGAGGCTATGCCCCCTAGTTCTGCTTTCACCCGCCAGTGGAAACAACCTGCCCGCATCTATCCTATCTATTCCCTTCATAATCTTATATGTTTCTATAAGATCCCCCCTCATCCTTCTAAATTCCAACGAGTACAGTCCCAGTTTACTCAACCTCTCCTCGTAATCCAACCCTTTCAGCTCTGGGATTAACCTAGTGAATCTCCTCTGCACACCCTCCAGTGCCAGTACGTCCTTTCTCAAGTAAGGAGACCAAAACTGAACATTATACTCCAGGTGTGGCCTCACTAACACCTTATACAATTGCAGCAGAAGCTCCCTAGTCTTAAACTCCATCCCTCTAGCAATGAAGGACAAAATTCCATTTGCCTTCTTAATCACCTGTTGTACCTGTAAACCAACTTTTTGTGACTCATGCACTAGCACACCCAGGTCTCTCTGCACAGCAGCATGTTTTAATATTTTAACATTTAAATAATAATCCCTTTTGCTGTTATTCCTACCAAAAATGGATAACCTCACATTTGTCAACATTGTATTACATCTGCCAGACCCTAGCCCATTCACTTAGCCTATCCAAATCCCTCTGCAGACTTCCAGTATCCTCTGCACTTTTTGCTTTACCACTCATCTTAGTATCGTCTGCAAACTTGGACACATTGCCCTTGGTCCCCAACTCCAAATCATCTATGTAAATTGTGAACAGTTGTGGGCCCAACACTGATCCCTGAGGGACACCACTAGCTACTGATTGCCAACCAGGGAAACACCCATTAATCCCCACTCTTTGCTTTCTATTAATTAACCAATCCTCCTTCACCACCTTCTTGCTCTCTGTACATTATATATATATATATATTATATATACATACATATATAGATTATATATAAAGATAAAATATAAATGTGTAGAGATTTTGTATACCTATAATAATAATAATAGAATCTTTACAGTGCAGAAGGAGGCCATTTGGCCCTTCGAGTCTGCACCAACCCTCCAAAAGAACAGCCTACCCAGGTCCATGCCCCTGCCCACCCGTCATAAATCCGTAACCTAACCTGCACATCCCTGGACATTAAGGGGCAATTTAGCATGACCAATCCACATAACCTTCACATGTTTGTTATTGTGGGAGGAAACCGGAGCACCCGGAGGAAACTCACACAGACACAGGAAGAACGTGCAAACTGAGTCTAACCAAACAAGGCCGGATTCCAACCCGGGTCCCTAGTGCTGTGAGGCAGCAGTGCTAACCACTGTGCCGTCCATATATTATATACTACATATTTATCTTTGATCTTGTCAATAAATAATACCCTTTGGTGTAGATGTTTCTCCTTATCACCTGAATGTTAAAGCTCACTCAGGCTGAATCCAAAATGAAATATCAGAAGGGGAGAATGACGCATCCCCAACAGAACCTCTTTCCATGTAAATTATTGGACGGAAAATGGGTCGGGCTTTGTACAACTCGTGTTGCTTAATTTCACCAGCAGTGCTCTGGCTGATGACTGTATAAAAAAGATAATCCAGAGTTATGCCAGGATGAATTATTGGAACAACATCCACAGAATGAGACCGACAGAATTATAATTCCATGGACTATATGGGATCAGGATCCCAACATCGGTATCAAATCTGGGTCCTGGCATCCCATGGTGTCAGAATAGTCAGCTGACATGATTTTCCAAGGAATGGCCAGAGAACCAGCTCGCTGGCGAATAAAGAATGGCGCATGGGCTCCCAATTTTGGAGGGCCAAAGGGAGGGCAAGAGTGAGAGAGGAACTTAAGACAATTCATTATCAGGAAACATAAAGTACGAGGCAAAATTATGGAGGCCTGCACCCCAGAGTCTTAAAAGAAGTGGCTGCAGGTTGGCATGTGCGCAGTGGTTAGCACTGGGACTGCGGCGCTGAGGACCCAGGTTCGAATCCCGGCCCTGGATCACTGTCTGTGTGGAGTTTGCACATTCTCCACATGTCTGCGTGGGTTTCACCCCCACAACCCAAAAGATGTGCAGGGTAGGTGGATTGGCCATGCTAAATTGCCCCTTAAGTGGAAAAAAAATAATTGGGTATTCTAAATTTATAAAACACAAAACGAAGTGGCTGCATTGATATAGGAGACATTGGTTGTATTCTTCCAAAACTCTCTCTTTTGAAATGATCTCAATGGGAGGGAGATAGAAAGCATGTAACTTTAAGTCTGTTTGTCTATCATTGTCATTGGGAAAGATGCTGGAATCCATTATTGAGGAAATAGCCATAGAATTCCTACAGTGCAGAAGGAGACCATTTAGCCTGTCAAGCCTGCACCAACCCTTTGAAAGAGCACCCAACCTAGGCCCAATCCCCCGCCTTTCAACCCCATAACTCCACCTAACCTGCATATCTTTGGACATTTGGAGGCAATTTAGCATGGCCTAACCTGCATATTTTGGACTGTGGGAGGAAACTGGAGCACCCGGAGGAAACCCACACAGATACAGGGAGAAAGGGCAAACCCCACACAGACAGTCACCCAAGGTCAGAATTGAGCCTGGGCCCCTGGTGCTGTGAGGCAGCAGTGCTAACCATTGTGCCACCCTGCCACCTATGTCGGAGGACATTTAGAAAATCCTAATACAATCAAGCAGAGTCGATATATTTTATGAATTATGAAAGGGAAATTGTCTTAGACAAATTTGTTAGATTTCTTTGAGCATGAAACAAGCAGGGTGAATAAAGGGAACCAGTGGGGAGTAGTGTAATTTGATTTCCAAAAGGCATTCAGTAAGGTACCGCATAAAAGGTCACTGAACAAGGTGAGATGTTAAGAGTAATATATTAGCACAAAAGAGGATTGGTTAACGAACAGAAAACAGAGGTGGGGCAAATGTGTCATTTTAAGGTGAGCAAACTAACAAGTTCAATGGCACAGGAATTAGTGCTTATGGCTCAACTATTTACAATGTATTACTGAGATGGATAAAGGGACTAAATGTAGTGTCCCAAAGTTTACTGATGGGAGTGAGCAAGTTGTGAGGAGGATACAAAGGGCGGGATTCTCCCTTCTGAGGACTAAGTCCCCACACCGGTGGGAAAACCGGCGCCAACCACTCCAGCGTCAACAGCCCCCGAAAGTGAGGAATTATCTGCATTTTCGGGGGCTCGGTGGATGACTGAGGGGTTGGCACCGCTCCAGCCGGCGTCGAAGGCCAGGTGCGAGTTTGTGCATGCGCGGAACGGCCGGCATGATCTCGCGCATGCGCAGACCGGCTGGCGTATTTCCGTGCATGCGCGAGGGTTCTCTTTTCCGCCCTAGCCTCCGGGCAATATGGTGGAGCCCTACAGGGGCCTGGCACGGAGGAAAGAAGTGCCCCAAGGAACCAGCCCGCCTGCAGATGGGTAGGCCCTGATCACGGGCCAGGCCACTGCGAGGACTGCCCCCGCACACTCACCTGCCAGGCCCCGCCATGCATGAGGGTAAGTAATTCATGCTGGCGGGACTGGCCAAAACTGAACGGCCGCTCGGCCCATCGGGGCCCGGAGAATCGCTGGGGGGGCCGCTGTCAACGGCCCCCGACCGGTGATGTGGGAATTCTGCCGCCGCCCGAAAAACGGCGCCAGAGAATATGGCAGCCGGCGTTGGGGCGGGATTCGTGCCTCCCCCGGGGATTCTCTGACCCGGCAGGGGGTCGGAGAATCACGGCCAAAGAGTCTACAAAGGCAAGGTTAAGTGAATGGACGCAAATTTGGCAGATGGAATATAATGTGAGAAAATATGAGGTTGTCCACTTTGGTAGGAAGAATAGAAAAGCAGCATATTATATAAATAGTGAGAGATTGCAGAATGCTGCAGTACAGAGGGATCTGGGTTCTCTGTATATGAATCACAAAATGTTAGCATGCAGCTACAGCAAGTAATTAGCAAAGCAAATGGAATGCCATCTTTTATTGCTTAGGGGATGGATACAGGACATTGGTGTAACCACATTTTCAGTACTGTGCACAGTTTTGGTCTCCGTTAAGTGGGGGGTATATTGGATGCGGTTCAAAGAAGGTTGATTCCTGGGATGAAGGGATTGTCTTATGAGGAAAGGGTGAGCAGGCAGGACCTATATTAATTGGAGTTTAGAAGAATGAGAGGTGATCTTATTGAAGCATGTGGGATTCTTGTGGGGGGGGGGGGGGGGCATGACAGGTTAGATGCTGAGAGGATGTTTCCCCTCATGGGGGTGGGGGGGCGGAGTCTAGAACCATGAGGCATAGTTTCAGAATCAGGGATTTCCCATTTAAGACGAGATGAGGAGTTTCTTTTCTATGAGGGTCGTGAAACTCTCAAATTATCTACCTTAGAAAGTCGTGGAGACTGGTAATCCAGACAGAGATAGACAGATTGTTGAACTATATGGGAACAGACTGGAAAGAGGAGTTGAGGCCAAGATCAGATCGGCCACAATCTTATTGAATGTTGGAACATGTTCCAGGGCCATATGGCCAACACATGCTCCTCTTTCTTATCTTCTTATCTTATGCTCTTTAATTTCAGGGGGACTTTGAGCCTGAATATCAGACCAGAATCCATCGGAACAAACCTCTTAACATGGACAAGAGCTGTACTTTTAGATCATGACTATCATCCTGAGTCGTCCAGATATTAGTTTACATCCACTTGAAATACAGATCCTTGGATCCTTCACTGTTGGCATCAATAGCCGGGGAATTGTGTCAGTCATCACTTAGTTGTTAGCACACTTGCCTCTGAGTCAGTATACGGTGTCAGAATAATGTCTTGCCCCAGAACTTGAGCACTGAAATCTATGTTGACACTCCAGTGAAGTATACGCTTTATTGAACTTGCTGAGCAGTGAACACCGTTTGCTGTGGGTTTGACACTTTACTAATCTAAGCATGCTTACTATAATTAACTAGACCAGACTAGCTCTGAGCCACGTGTAGAAGGTGCTGACTGATATATACACCCTGACTGTCACTACAGTTGTCACCAGTGGAAAGAGGCAGAGTGTTGATGCCTCGTGTGTTTTATAGTGGGAGACCACCTTCTAGTGTTCTGCCTGGTGATTGGTTGTGTTCTGTGTGTTGATTGGCTGTACTGAGTGTCACTGCCTGTCTGTATCTCATTATGTGCATGAGTGCATATCATAACAGGATGTACAATTGAAACAAATAATTTTCAATTCTATGGGGGAGGGAGCAGAGCAGACACACAGTGGGCTGTATGATTCTATGATCCTGAGTGTAGTCGAGGTAAAACATTTATTTGTTATGCTTGTAAATCAAATTGCTTGTTGGTTCAGTTTCTAATGGACTGTCAGTTAACAATGTATATTCACTCTGTATTTGGAAAAGGGGGACAATGGGGGTGGGGTAATATCTGAAACCTTTTATTAGTCAGTGTACAGCATAAGATTCTCTGTTATGATTGCTGGGTGTCTATTACTTCCTGAGACATTGTGCAAGGAGAGATGCACGCCAGATCATGGGGAACATAAGGATGCCTTAGAGTGATGCTAAAATTCAGAAAATAGTTCACGTCGAACTTAGAAATGTGACAGCTCCCATTATGCTTGTGTTGTTGCCAATAGTTTATTGATCTTGTCTTTTAAAGTAGTTTCAGTCATAAAATAAGTGGAATTCATAATTTTCAACCATTCAGACACAATATTAATCAGAAAACGCAGTAGGCCAGTCAGCATTCGGAAATAGAGAAGCGTATCAGCTTACCAACGACTCGGCAACTCTCTGTCTTATCTCCTCACACTGACAGACCTGCTGTGTGTTTTCAGCATTCTCTGTTTTTCTTGTAGCTTTCCAGCACTTGGGGATATTTCAAAATCTCAGTACTAATTATTCTTTCTAGGGCTTACTACTTTCTTTTATTTACACAATATCTATTTGAGGGAACAGTAAAGGATGGGAGAGATTTTTACCTTTCTTGCAAAGGCACTGCTTTTAACACTCTCAGTTCCGTCATAATTCTAGGAAGGCATGCTGATTTCTTACACCCATTGTTATTGGTCACTTCCTCAACATTATTGTGAAGAATATATTCTGGTATTGATGGGTTACGAGCTGAAGATAAGTTTGGATTTTTGCCTTCAATTTCTGAGCATATGCAGCACAGAAACAGATATTTGAGCCCAGCTATTCGGGGCTTCACACACATCTCTCAATCTATCTACCTCATATTAACTTTTAATTCCTTTTTCTTTCCTTCCCTTTCGAAAGCACCTCAACTACTTACCTCAAGTGCAGCACGCGTTACCTTTCTCCTCTGTTACGGAGAATCAGGTTGCTGGCACACCCTCGCCAGCCCGTGCTTGAATTAGCCAGCTCATTGTAAATATGAACCAGAGCCTCGTTCCCTCTAAAACTCTCGATGTTGATGTTCCAGAATACAGGAGGGAGATGGAGAACCTAGTGGAGTGGTGCGGCAACAACCATCTTTCCCTCAATGTCAGCAAAACTAAAGAGCTGGTCATTGACTTCAGGAAGCAAAGTACTGTACACACACCTGTTAGCATCAACGGGGCCGAGGTGGAGATGGTTAGCAGTTTGAAATTCCTAGGTGTACATCTCCAAAAATCTGTCCTGGTTCACCCACGTCGACGCTACCACCAAGAAAGCACAACAGCGCCTATACTTCCTCAGGAAACTAAGGAAATTTGGCATGTCCACATAACTTTAACCAACTTTTCCAGATGCACCATAGAAAGCATCTTATCTGGCTGCATCACAGCCTGGTATGGCAACTGCTCGGCTCAGGACCACAAGAAACTTCAAACAGCCCAGTCCATCACACAAAACTGCCTCCCATCCATTGACTCCATCTACACCTCCTGCTGCATGGGGAAAGTGGGCAGCATAATCAAAGAACCCTCCCACCCGGCTTACTCACTCTTCCAACTTCTTCCATCGGGCAGGAGATACAGAAGTCTGAGAACACGCCTGAACAGACTCAAAAACAGCTTCTTCCCTGCAGTTACCAGCCTCCTAAACGACCCTCTTATGGACTGACCTCATTAATACTCCACTCCTGTATGCTTCACCCGATGCCGGTGCTTATGTAGTTACATTGTGTTGCCCGATTATATATTTTCTTTTATTTCGTTTTCATTTCATGTACTGAATGATCTGTTGTGCTGCTCGCAGAAAAATACTTTTCATTGTATCTCGGTACACGTGACAATAAACAAATCCAATCCAATCCGCTCTGTTTCGGTTTTTCATTGTCTGCTTTTTAAATAACGATTGTGCAATAAAGCAATTCTTGATGAACTGCTTAAAATGACAAAAGCACCATTTGTGAGTTTCATTTTCTTTTTTTTAAAATATATTTTATTCGAGTTTTTTGGCCAAACATAACAATACGTAGTGTTTCTTTTACACAACAATAAAGCAATATAAATAGCCGTGGCCAGTTTTAAACAAATAAATAAATAATATATATAAACAAAAACAAAAGAAAAACAAAACTAAATGGCAACTGCCTTGTCCAAAATAAATACTCTCCAAAATTACAGTCCAACAGTCCAATATACAATTACATATACCAAATACCTGTACATATACAATAACATCCCTGAGAGTCCGTCCGATTCCTCCTCCCCCCCCCCCCCCCCCCCCCCCCCCGGATTGCTGCTGTTATCTGCTTCTTTTCCGTTCCCTCTATCTTTCTGTGAGGTAGTCGACGAACGGTTGCCACCGCCTGGTGAATCCCTGAGCCGAACCCCTTAACACGAACTTAATCCGTTCTAACTTTATGAACCCTGCCATATCGTTTATGCAGGTCTCCACCCCCGGGGGCTTAGCTTCCTTCCACATTAACAATATCCTGCGCCGGGCTACAAGGGACGCAAAGGCCAACACGTCAGCCTCTCTCGTCTCCTGCACTCCCGGCTCTTCTGCAACCCCAAATATAGCCAACCCCCAGCTTGGTTCGACCCGGACCCCCACCACCTTCGAAAGCACCTTTGCCACCCCCACCCAGAACCCTTGTAGTACCAGGCATGACCAGAACATGTGGGTGTGATTCGCTGGGCCTCTCGAGCATCTCGCACACCTATCCTCTACCCCCCAAAATTTACTAAGCCGTGCTCCTGTCATATGCACCCTATGTAGCACCTTAAATTGTATCAGGCTTAGCCTGGCACACGACGATGAGTTTACCCTACGTAGGGCATCCGCCCACAGCCCCTCCTCAATCTCCTCCCCCAGTTCTTCCCATTTCCCTTTCAGCTCATCTACCATGATCTCCCCCTCGTCCCTCATCTCCCTGTATATGTCCGCTACCTTACCGTCCCCCACCCATGTCTCTGAGATCACTCTATCCTGCACTTCCTGCGTCGGGAGCTGCGGGAATTCCCTCACCTGTTGCCTCACAAAAGCCCTCAATTGCATATACCGAAATGCATTCCCTTGGGGCAACCCATATTTCTCCGTCAGCGCTCCCAAACTCGCAAACGTCCCATCTACAAATAGATCTCTTAATTGTACTACCCCAGCTCTTTGCCATGCTCCAAATCCCCCATCCATTCTCCCCGGAACAAACCTATGATTGTTTCTTATCGGGGACCGTACCGAAGCTCCCGTCCCTCCCCTATGCCGTCTCCACTGCCCCCAAATTCTCAACGTAGCCACCACCACCGGGCTTGTGGTGTATTTCTTTGGTGAGAACGGCAACGATGCCGTCACCATTGCTTGCAGGCTAGTCCCCTTGCAGGACGCCCTCTCCATTCTCTTCCACGCCACTCCCCTTCTCCCATCCACTTACACACTATTGAAACATTGGCGGCCCAGTAGTACTCACTTAGGCTCGGTAGTGCCAGCCCACCCCCCTGTCCCTACTACGCTGCAAGAATCCCCGCCTCACTCTCGGGGTCTTCCCAGCCCACACAAAACTCAGAATGCTCTTCTCAATTCTTTTGAAAAAAGCCTTCGTGATCACCACCGGGAGGCACTGGAACACAAAAAGGAATCTCGGGAGGACCACCATTTTAACCGCCTGCACCCTACCTGCCAATGACAAGGACACCATGTCCCATCTCTTGAAATCCTCCTCCATCTGTTCCACCAACCGTGTTAAATTAAGCCTATGTAATGTACCCCAATTCTTGGCTATCTGGATCCCCAGGTACCGGAAGTCCCTTGTTACCTTCCTCAACGGTAAATCCTCTATCTCTCTGCTCTGCTCCCCCGGGTGCACCACAAATAACTCACTTTTCCCCATGTCCAGTTTATACCCTGAAAAATCCCCAAACTCCCCAAGTATCCGCATTATCTCTGGCATCCCCTCCGCCGGGTCCGCCACATATAGCAACAAATCGTCCGAATATAGGGATACCCGGTGTTCTTCTCCCCCCCCCCCCCCCCTGAAGTACTCCCCTCCACTTCCTGGAACCCCTCAGTGCCATGGCCAGGGGTTCAATCGCCAGTGCAAACAATAACGGGGACAGAGGACATCCCTGCCTCGTCCCTCTATGGAGCCGAAAATAGACCCCCGTCCATTCGTGACCACGCTCGCCATCGGGGCCCTATACAGCAACTGTACCCACCTGATATACCCGTCCCCAAAGCCAAATCTCCTCAACACCTCCCACAAATAATCCCACTCCACTCTATCAAATGCTTTCTCGGCATCCATCGCCACCACTATCTCCGCTTCCCCCTCTGGTGGGGGCATCATCATTACCCCTAGCAGCCTCCGTATATTTGTATTTAGCTGTCTCCCCTTCACAAACCCAGCTTGGTCCTCATGGACCACCCCCGGGACACAATCCTCTATCCTCATTGCCATTACCTTGGCCAGGATCTTAGCATCCACATTCAGGAGGGAAATGGGCCTGTATGACACGCATTGCAGCGGGTCTTTTTCCTTCTTTAGGAGGAGCGATATCGTTGCCTCTAACATAGTCGGGGGCAGCTGCCCCCTTTCCCTCGCCTCATTAAAGGTTCTCATCAGTAGCGGGGCCAGCAAGTCCAAATATTTCTTATAGAATTCAACTGGGAATCCGTCTGGTCCCGGGGCCTTCCCCGCCTACATGCTTCCAATCCCTTTCACTACTTCCTCCGTCTCAATCTGTGCTCCCAGCCCCACTCTCTCCTGTTCCTCCACCTTAGGAAATTCCAGCTGATCCAGAAAGCACATCATTCTCTCCTTCCCGTCCGGGGGCTGCGCTTCATATAATCTTTCATAAAATGCCTTGAACACTCCATTCACTCTCTCCGCTCCCCGCTCCATCTCCCCCTCCTCATCTCTCACCCCCCCTATCTCCCTCGCTGCTCCCCTTTTCCTCAGTTGGTGGGCCAACAACCTACTCGCCTTCTCCCCTGTGCCTTCCTCCATTGTGCCTCTGCCTTACCCGTAGTCAACAAGTCAAACTCTATATGTAGCCTTTGCCTTTCCCTGTATAGTCCCTCCTCCGGTGCCTCCGCGTATTGTCTGTCCACCCTCAGCAGTTCTTTCAACAACCGCTCCCTTTCCCTACCCTCCTGCTTTCCTTTATGTGCCCTAATAGATATCAGCTCCCCTCTAACTACTGCATTCAGTGCCTCCCAGACCACTCCCACCTGTACCTCCCCAGTATCATTAATTTCCAAGTACCTTTCAATACACCCCCTCACCCTTAAACACACCCCCTCATCTGCCAATAATCCCATGTCCATTCTCCAGGGTGGAAGCTGTTGTTTTTCTTCCCCTATCTCCAGGTCCACCCAGTGTGGAGCATGATCCGAGATGGCTATAGCCGTGTACTCCGTCCCCGTCACCTTTGGGATAAGTGCCCTTCCCAAAACATAAAAAATCTATTCGTGAAAATACTTTATGTACATAGGAGAAAAACGAAAACTCCTTACTCCTAGGTCTACTAAATCTCCAGGGATCTACTCCTCCCATCTGCTCCATAAAATCCTTAAGCACCCTAGCTGCAGCCGGCGTGAGTTTAATTTTCTAAATAAAACAGATCAAAACAATGATCTCGGAATGTGACCGTGGGCTGCAGGAGAGGCTGATCTGGAGACTGAAACATGAGAGGAATAGCCTTTCAGTGTTGAAAACAATCCAACGCACCCCAGTCTTGGTTGAGGAATGATAGAATCCCTACAGTGCAGAAGGAGGCCATTCGGCCCATCAAGTTGACACAGACCCTCTGAAAGAGCACTCAACCAGGCCCACTCCCCCGTAACCCCACCTAATCCAGACATCCCTCGGTATTAAGGAGCAATTTTATCATGGACAATCCACCTAATCTGCATATCTTTGGACTGTGGGAGGAAACCGGAGCGCCCAGAGGAAACCCACACAGACACGGGGTGAACATGCAGACTCCGCGCAGTCACCCGAGGTCGGAATTGAACCCAGGTCCCTGGCGCTGTGAGGCAGCAGTGCTAACCACAGGAGGAGTAATAAATATCGTCCCACCACCCACTCATGTCCATTCCATTACAGTTCCTGGTTACTCCACAGGAGGAGTAATAAATATCGTCCCACCACCCACTCATGTCCATTCCATTACAGTTCCTGGTTCGTCTACCGGATGGCTCCATTCTACGCTGCAATTGATGCGCCCTTTGTCTCGTTACGCGCTCGCTATGTGATCCTCCACTGTCGCCTCGCCCTCCTGCTGACTCTGCCATGGACTATGCAGAGATCCCGGTCACTCTGCATCCTCCTCACTCTGACGCAGTCCAGCCCGCTCCTCAGCCGGCGGCTCCCGACCCACCCTTGAGGCGGTCAACCAGAATTCGGCGCCCACCTCAGAGACTTAATTTGTGAACTTTGTGGACTTATAGACTTTCTGAATTGCTCTGTTCTTCCGTTTGATCGTTTACATGGTTTGTATATAGTGCTCATCTCGTTATTCTTGTTGCATACTGTTTTTCTGCACCAGGCACCTTCCCATGTAAATAGCTTAGTTCTCATGTACATAGTCCTGTAAATATGTCTTTCGCACACATGTAGTCAGGGACATTCTCCTCATACACTATTTATTGCTACACATGTACATTCTTTTATAAAAGGGGGGATGTCATAATATACACCAGTATATCATGGTGCAGACACACACACAGTGGGACCAATCAACACACACAACACCGCAGTCAATCACCAGTTAGAGCACACGCATTATAAAGACAGGGGGCATCAGAGTTCCCGCTCATTTGAGCGGCAGCTAGCTAGTAGGACAGAGCTCACTGCCTGCAGCACAGACATTCACCATGTGTTGAGTGCATCGACTGGTTAGGACAAGGCAAAGGTCTTTAGTTAAAGCTAGTATGGTGTTAACCCACAGTGAGAGTATGTTAAACAGTTAATGATTCAATAAAATAGTGTTGCACTATTTCAAGTGTTGGTGACCTGTATGTGTTCCACGGATCCAGAGCGCCCAACACAACACCCTCCACTCTCCAACCCCTCATCGGCCTCAGTGCCATTGCCAATGGCTCTATTTCCAAAGCAAAAATCAGCGGGAGAGCGGGCACCCTTGCCTCATCCCCCGATTCAACCCACAGTACCTGAACTCGTCCTGTTCATCTGGACATGAGCTATCGGCGCCCTATACAGCAGCCGAACCCAATCCATGAAACCCTGACCAAACCCAAACTGACCCAGCCCTTCCAACAATGATGCCTACTCAATCCGATCGAAAGTCTTCTCCGTGCCCATTACTACCATCACTTCTCCTTCCCCTCCGAGAGTATCATAATGACATTGAGCAACCTGCACACATTTACCAACAGCTGCCCCCCTACACAAACCCCGTTTGGTCCTGCCCTATCACCCCAGGCATTCAGTCCCCTTTCCGCGATGCTAAGACCTTCGCTAACAACTTTGCATCCACATTTAACACGAATTCGAGCGGTACAACCACACTGCTCCGGGTCCTTATCCTTGTTTAAATCAGTGAAATGGTCACCTGTGACAATGTTGTGGGCGGAGCACCCCCCTTCCCCCCAACTCATTATAGAAAACCAGTCCTTTACAAATTCCGCTACCTGGCGATCCAGATAGCCCATGACTGGACACAGATCCACAGGTGGAATCTGACCATGTCTGGCAGAGGAAGTAAAAAAGGACCTACAGAGATGGGATGCACTCCCGCTTTCCCTGGCGGGGAGGGTGCAGATGATTGTCACGTGAGAGTACCTTTAAGAAATGGGTGTTTATAAACTAGCTGTAGTGGATGTACCTTTAAGAAATGGGTGTTTATCAGTGATGTCAGAGTGTGGGTGGAGCTGGGCTGTCTGCTTTCACTTTCGCTTTGGGCTGTCTGCTACAGGGTGTGTTTAGTTTTGTTTTAGGTTTGGAGAACCTGCAGTCACAGCAAGATGTGTATGAATCTCTGCAAACTAAAGAATGTTCATTTGGTGATTTCAAAGTGGTAACTGTTCTCAGTAGAGAAGTTAAACCTGATGTCTTTGTAAAAAGGGTTCTTTTTTGTCTTATGGATGTTGCAAGGAAAGATTAAGAGTTACTTATAGAGTACTGTATTCTTTGGGGGATTTATTGGTGTTGATAGTTGTTAAGATGTTTACTGTGGGTTTATAAAGTGTTAACTAGTTTCCTAAATAAACATTGTTTTAATTTAAAAGTACTGAGATCTCTATTGCATCACACCTGTAGAGTAGGCTGTGTGCTCCCCA
This sequence comes from Scyliorhinus torazame, assembly GCF_047496885.1. NCBI lineage: Eukaryota > Metazoa > Chordata > Chondrichthyes > Carcharhiniformes > Scyliorhinidae > Scyliorhinus > Scyliorhinus torazame. The sequence goes on along the minus strand of NC_092713.1, from coordinate 205,256,600 downwards.
TAACCACAATCTATTAAAAGTTGTGGGTCAGGTGAACTCCATGATACACTTTGGGATTCTCTAAATCCTGGCCCATAAAATGATCAAGATGAACGTACTGCCGAGGTTCCTCTTCCTGTTGAGATCCATACCGATCTTCATCCCAAGGCCTATTTCCTCAAAGTAGACAAAATTATTGTGGCGTTTATGTGGTGGGGGGGGAGGGTAAGAGCCAGAGGATCCCTAAGTCGACTCTGCAAAGGAGGAAATACATGGGCGGTCTGGCCCTGCCGAATCTACAGCCGAGAGAGAGGGGCTGGATACTAAAACCAAACATGGAATGGGTGAGGCTGGAGGAGTCTTCCTGCAAGGGAACGACCCTCCGAGTCCTCACCACGACGGTGCTCCCCCCCCCCCCCTCCCCCCCCATTAAAATACACATCCAGCCCAGTGGTGGCAGCCACACTGAAGACGTGGAACCAAATGAGGCAGCATTTCGGTCTAACCAAGATGTCCTCCATGGCCCCCATCTGCGGTTACTACAAATTCCCGCCAGCCATGCTTGACGGCACTTTTAAAAATGGAGACAGGGCGGGGGGACGCTAGCAGCTAGGGACTTTTACATGGGGACAGACTCACGACCTTGGACGAACTAACGGAGGACCTGGACCTGCCGACGGGACAGGAGCTCAGGCACCTCCAAATTAAACGCTTTCTCCGCAAGCAGACGGCAAAATACCCTAGGGCCTCGAGAGATACTCTACTAGAGGAACTAATCAACACCAACAGTGTGGAGGAGGGGAACTGTGGGAACAGATATGGACAGTTGCTATGCAGGGCAAGACTACCGCTGGATGAAGCTAGATGGAAATGGGAGACGAACTGGGGACGGATGTTGGTTGGGGACTCTGGAGTCTGACTTCTCCTCCTGCGCTAGGATAAGCCTTATGCAGTTTAAAGTGGTGCACAGAGCTCACCTGACCAGAACCCAAATGAACAGGTTCTTTCTGGAGGTGGAGGACAAATGTGAACGGTGCTAGATAGGCCCGGCCAACCATGCCCACATGTTCTGGGCCTGCCCCAGGCTTGTCGGGGACTGGACAGCCTTCTTCGAGGCGATGTCCAGGGTTGTGGGGGTGAGGGTGGAACCGTGCCCGAGAGTGACAGTCTTCGGGGTATCGGACCAGCCAGATCTTCATATGGGGAAGAGGGCCGACGTCCTCGCTTTCGCTTCCCTAATCGCCAACCTGAGAATCCTGCTCGGCTGGCGATCAGCAGCACCACCCACAGCTGCAGACTGGCTGGCAGACCTGGCGGAATTTCTCCACCTGGAGAAGATCAAGTCCACCATCCGAGGGTCGGACGAGGGCTTCCACAGAGTGTGGGGACCATTCATCCGCCTGTTCCAAGACCTGTTTAAGGCCAACAGCTGCTAGGAAGAGGGGTGGCAGGGGGATTGAGTGGGAGGAAGACAAGGGAAGGCACACACAAGAGAAGGGGGCAGATGGGGGAGGGGAGGGAAGGGAACCCAACGGAAGTACAAAACGAAGCATGGGGACAAGGGGAGGAGGGGGAGGGCCACTCAGCCCCCACCCCCAACAATAACAACTAAAAGCCCCAGCAGAAAGAAGCGGAGCACAGGGTTGGGGCCTTGGGCAGACGGCAATGCTAAGAGGGAACAAAACCAATGAGGGGAGTGGGGGCAGGGGGGGGGGGGGGGGGGGGGCGGGGGTCATGTAAAAATCTGTGTAAATAAGACACAAACCTATTTGCAAATACCAGATACACATGAGCTGTTATTGTGGAAAATGCCAATAAAAATAATTTTTAAAACATTCCCAGGTGCCGGGGCCCCAGCTCCGCATCAAACATCTTATAGAAGTCGGCTGACCATCACCTCCCTCAGCCCAATTGGGGCCCCTAACCCCTTCACCTTCTCCTCCTCCACTTTTGGGAACTCCAACCCATCCAAGACCCTCCTCATTCCCTCCTCCCCAAATGGAGGCTCCGACTCATACAGCCTTCTGTAAAAGACTCAAAGACCCCATTCACCCCCTCTGGGTCCGATACCATCTTGCCTCTCTCATCCCTCACCCCTCCGATCTCCTTCGCTTCCTCAGTTGGTGCACCAACATCCTTCTCGCTTTTCTCCATACTCATCCTCATACATTACTCCCCTGGCCCAGTGCAATTGCCCTCCCCCTTCCCCGTGGGCAGCAACACAAATTCCATCTGGGTCCTCTGTCTCTCCTTTAATAGCCCCTCCTCTGATGCAGTTGAGTACCTCCCCTCCACCCTCAAAATCTTATCCGCTAGCCTCGCTCTCTCCTCTCGTTCCACACTCTTCCTGTGTTCAAATTGATTAATTTTTTGTTGTATATATTTCAACAATCCCAAAGTTTGAGAGTCAGTAGCACAGATGTTGTAAAGGTGGAGTGTCGCGGTAAGTTGGCTGTTCTGCTGTGGCTAATCAAATTTTTTCCCCTTTTTAACAGAGATCAAGACCCGTGAGGAATAACAATGAGTTCACAAGAGTACTTAAGTGGATACCAAAAACGCAAACTCAATGAAAAGCGATCTGACGAATAAACGTCAAAAACTAACAAACTATTTTGCAATGTCAAGTTTGTCAACACCTACAGTTGAAACAAGCCAAGCAAACGCCATTGAAGCCAGTGATAGTGCACAAACCGTGGGAGCTCTTTCTAGCAATATTCAACCCACTGTTGACGCTTTTGATACAGATGACATGAAACAGGAAGCAAATTCAGTGATTTCAAAGAATACAGTGACCTCGAAAACTGGCCCATAACAGTTGATAATGATTTCATACAGACTTGTTTAATGTAAGACATAGGTTTTTTTCAAAATAAAAAAACAGATGATGTATATACCGAATCAAGCAGGGTTTACAAGGAGCAAAACAGAAGTTTCTCAAACACATATTTTGAAAAAAGATTGATAAATGGCCAGACTGTGATGAGATGCTGGTTAGTTTACTCAAAGAGCAAAGGCTGTATATACTGTTTTGTTTGCAAGCTCTTTTCTAAATGCCAAACATCACTTACAACAGGTGGGTTTTCTGACTGGATGAATGTACTCAGAACTCTGGAGAATCATGAAGACAACATGGAACATAAGAGGGTGATGTTGTGTTGGATAACAAGAAAGTCAAATAAAAATACTGTGGATCAGCAACTTGAAGAACAGATGAGAAAAACCATACAGTACTATTTTGAAGTACTGAAAAGAGTTGTAGCTGTTATAAAGTTTTTAAGTGAAAGAGGTTTGGCATTTAGAGATCATGAGGAGAAGCGGGGCTCACCAAATAATGGAAACTTCATGGGGGCCATTGAACTTATTGCAGAGTTCGACCCATTTTTACATGAACATCTTGAGAAATGTAAAAATGAAAAAGTAAATGCTACTTACCTATTCAAACCAGTGTATGAAGAATTGATAGAAATCATAGGAAAACATGTGCAAGATGAAATTGTGAATCAAATCAACAACTTAGACACCAAATACTACTCTATTATTGTTGACTCTACACCTGACCTGACACATGTTGATCAGCTGGTAATTGTGGTTCGATACTGCTATAATGGAAAACCCTATGAGAGATTTTTAACATTTTTACCGATAGAAAACCATTCATCCACAATCTTGTTCAACAAAATACAACAAGTCCTGGGTGAACATAAGCTTTCACTTGAAAATATCCGTGGTCAGTCCTACGATAATGCATATAACATGAAGGGCTCAGAGAAAGGGCTGCAAGCACTCTTTAAAATCATTAACAGGTACGCAGACTATGTACCATGTGCAGCCCATTCACTTAATCTTGTTGGAGAAAGGGCAGTGTCTACTGTACCTGAAGATGTTGATTATTTTGGCATTTTGCAGGAGCTGTATGTTTTCTTTTCCGGATCTCCACGAAGGTGGGGGATTTTAAACACACAGGGCAATCTACATTTTTCTCTGAAGAGCTTAAGTGTAACTAGATGGTCTGCACACTATGAAGCAGTCCGGGCAATTAAAAATGGATATATGGGTATTTTACAAACTCTCAAACATATTTTTGAAGACTCAGAAGAGAAGCCTGAATGTAAACGAGATGCAAAGAATTTATACCACAAGTTGGTAAAGCTGGAATATGCTATTTTAACAGTCGTTTGGGAAGAAGTGCCGGGGCGTTTCAACAAAACAAATAAGAAACTCCAAACCCCTGGTTTTGATGTATTTGAAGGTTATCTTCTGCTATCATCTTTACTTTTGTTTGTTAAAGAACTCAGAGAAAATTCAGCCAATAGGATTGCACACTCTGAATCAGAAGCAAAAGGTTTGTGTGAAGATATCACCTCAGGTTATTCTGATGCTTCCAAACGCATTGTCACAAGGAAATTTTCAGGTGGAACAAGTGGTATTGCTTCTTTGAGAGGAGCTGACAAATTTAGGATAGAAGTTCTATATCAACTCTGTGGTAAACCACTGTGTTCTTATATTAAGGGTTATACGGTAGAAGCTGCACTACAGGTTCACATGGGCCCCTGCATGCTAGCTCCGCCCAGGAGCCGGGTTATAAATATGCGTGGCCTCCAGCTCGCAGCCATTTTGTCAGCTGCTGTAGGAGGCCACACATCTGATACTAATAAAGCCTCAGTTGGAATTCAACTTCATCTCCAGCCAAATTGATCGTGCCTCAATTTATTAGTATCTGATTCAGAAGATGAACCTCTGGATTAAACCAGATCGACTGCAGCTGGATCCACACGCAAGCGACGCCAGAAAGGACTTTCAGCACTGTCTAGCTTGTTTTGAAGTGTATATCAACGCGGCGCCGACCCCTGTTCCAGAGGCTCAGAAGATTCAAATCTTGTACTCCAGACTCAGCTCTAAAATATTCCCGCTGATCCAGGATGCGCCCAATTACGCTGATGCTGTGACACGAATCAAAGAAAATTATGAGCAGAAGACGAACACGCTCTTCGCCAGACACACGCTCGCAACGCGTACTCAACTACCTGGTGAGTCAATCGAGGATTTCTGGAGGGCCCTAATCCCACTAGTTTGGGACTGTGACTGCCAGGACGTTACAGCTAAGGAGCACTCAGATTTCCTTATGAGGGACACTTTTGTAACTGGGATTGGGTCTGATGTTATCAGGCAGCGGCTCCGAGAAGGTTGCGCCTCCTCGCAGAGACTAAAACACAAGTGCTTTCCATGACGGTCGCCCTGCGCAATGTATAGTCCTACGCCTCCAATCGTGTGGCCCACCCCTCCTACGCTTCATGGGCCCCACAGGCAGCCGCCCCAGCGGGGGCGCTACCCACCCAATACGCCTGCGCCACGCGCCAGCCAGTGATCTCCGGGGGGGCCTCGATGCTATTTTGCGGCCAACATAGACACCCCCGCCAACGCTGCCTGGCCCGCGCTGCCCTTTGCAAGGCCTGCGGGAAGAATGGCTACTACGCTGCGGTGTGCCAGGCCCGCTCAGCGGCAGCGGTCGCCCTCACCCCCGCCGGTCACGGACAACAGGCGCCGCTATCCTCCCCTCCTCCCCAGACCATGTGCGAGAAATGGGCGCCGCCATCTTCTCCCCCACACAACACGTGCATTTCATGGGCGCCACCATCTTGCTCCACCCCCGCAACGTGCGTTCCATGGGCGCCGCCATTTTGTGACCCCCAGGACCTCCGGGCGCCGCCACCTTGTCCACCCCACAGCACATGGATACCAACGGCGTTTCAGGACCCCAACTCAACGGCCGCCTCACTACGCGACGATCAACCACGACTCGCATCCATGGTAATCGACCAGTCCCGACCACACACTCTGACCAACGCATCCACCAGCGTGAAAGTCAATGGCCACGTGACCTCCTGCCTACTGGACTACGGGAGCACCAAGAGCTTTATACATCCAAATACGGTAAGGCGCTGCTCCCTTACGGTGCACCCTACCAATCAAAGTATCTCCCTGGCCTCCGGATCCCATCGCGTAGCGATCCTGGGGTGCTGCACGGTCACGCTCACAGTCCAAGGCGTAGAGTTCCACGGTTTTTGCCTCTACATCCTCCCTAACCTCTGCGCTGCACTTATCCTCAGCCTGGATTTTCAGTGCAACCTCCAGAGCCTGACCCTTAAATTCGGCGGACCCTTACCACCCCTCTCTGTGTGCGGCCTCGCGACCCTAAAGGTCGATCCTCCTTCCCTCTTTGCCAATCTAACTCCAGATTGCAAACCCATCGCCATCAGGAGCAGATGGTACAGCTCCCAGGATAAGGCCTTCATCAGGTCCGAAGTCCAGCGCTTGCTTCGGGAGGGAGTCATCGAGGCCAGCAACAGCCCCTGGAGAGCTCAAGTGGTAGTGGTTAAGTCTGGGGAGAAAAACCGAATGGTTGTGGACTACAGCCAGACCATCAACAGGTACACGCAGCTCAACGCGTACCCCCTCCCACGCATATCTGACATGGTTTACCAGATTGCACAGTACCGGGTCTTCTCAACGGTGGACCTGAAATCCGCTTACCACCAGCTCCCCATCCATAAATCGGACCGGCCATACACCGCCTTCGAGGCAGACGGCCGGCTGTATCACATCCTTAGGCTCCCCTTCGGCGTCACCAATGGGGTTTCGGTCTTCCAAAGGGAGATGAACCGAATGGTCGACCGGTACAGCTTGCGGGCCACGTTTCCGTACCTAGACAATGTGACCATCTGCGGCCATGATCAGCAGGACCACGACGCCAATCTCGCTAAATTTCTCCGCACCGCCACTCTCCTCAACCTCACGTATAACAAGGAGAAGTGTGTTTTCCGTACAAACCGCTTAGCCATCCTCGGCTACGTGATCCAGAAAGGAGTTCTGGGGCCCGATCCCGCCCGCATTCACCCCCTCATGAAGCTTCCCCTCCCCCACTGCCCCAAGGCCCTCAAATGCTGCCTGGGATTCTTCTCGTATTACGCTCAGTGGGTCCCAAACTATGCGGACAAGGCCCGCCCACTCATACAGTCCACTCATTTCCCTCTGATGGCTGAGGCCCAACAGGCTTTCGCCCGGATCAGAGCTGATATTGCCAAAGCTGGAATGCATGCTGTAGACGAAACACTTCCTTTCCAAGTAAAAAGCGACGCATCGGACGTCGTCCTTGCCGCCACCCTCAACCAGGCAGACAGGCCCGTGGCATTCTTCTCCTGCACCCTCCATGCCTCCGAAATTCGGCACTCATCCGCCGAAAAGGAGGCCCGGGCTATCGTTGAGGCTGTGCGACATTGGAGGCATTACCTGGCCGGCAGGAGATTCACTCTCCTCACTGACCAACGGTCGGTAGCCTTCATGTTCAACAACACACAGCGGGGCAAGATCAAAAATGACAAAATCTTGCGGTGGAGAATCGAGCTCTTCACCTATAACTACGAGATTAAGTATCGCCCCAGCAAACTCAACGAGCCCCCGGCGCCCTATCCCGAGGTACATGTGCCAGCGCACAGGTAGACCGACTCCGGGCCCAGCACGACAGCCTTTGTCACCCAGGGGTCACTCGGTTGTACCACTTCATTAAGGCATGAAATTTGCCCTACTCCGTCGAGGAAGTAAGGATGATCACCAAGGACTGCCAGGTCTGTGCGGAGTGCAAACTGCACTTCTACCGGCCGGACCGCGCGCACCTGGTGAAGGCCTCCTGTCCCTTTGAACGCCTCAGTGTGGATTTCAAAGGCCCCTTCCCCTCCTCCGACAGACACACGTATTTCCTCAGTGTGATCGATGAATACTCCCATTTTCCCTTCGCCATCCCATGCCCCACATGACGTCTGCCATCGTCATTAAAGCCCTTAATTCTATCTTTGGCTTCCCCACCTACATCCACAGTGACAGGGGATCCTCATTCATGAGTGATGAGCTATGTCAGTTTCTGCTCAGCAGCGGTATCGCCTCCAGCAGAACGACCAGCTACAACCCCCGGGGAAACGGACAGGTAGTAAGGGAGAATGGGACGGTATGGAGGGCCGTCCAGCTGGCCCTACGGTCCAGAAATCTCCCGGCCTCCTGCTGGCAAGAAGTCCTCCCTGATGCACTACATTCCATTCGCTCATTACTTTGCACTGCTACTAACAGTACACCGCATGAACGCCTTTTTGCCTTCCCCAGGAAGTCCACATCCGGGGTATCACTCCCAACTTGGCTCACAGCTCCAGGAACCGTGCTTCTCTGTAAACATGTGCGGCTCCACAAGGCGGATCCGTTGGTGGAAAGGGTGCACCTGCTCCACGCAAACCCACAGTACGCCTTTGTGGCGTTCCCCTACGGCCGCCAGGATACTGTCTCCCTCAGAGACCCGGCACCAGCAGGTCCCACCCCTGCACCACCCCCGTCGCCCCCGGCGCCACCCCCCCCCCCCCCCACCCCCCCCAGGACTGTCCGTCCTCCCCCTGCCCACCCCTGTTGATGAAGAAGATTTTGGCACGCTCCCGGAGTCAACTTCGATCACGACAGCACCAACATCGCCGGCTCCACTGCGTCGATCCCAGAGGACGATCAAGGCGCCGGACTGGCTGAACCTCTGACCGGCCTGCTGGATGACCAGAGACATTTTTTACCGTTCTGTAAATATTAAAGATTGCGAATTGTATATAGTTACCCACCACCCCCGCCGGACTCAATTTTAACAGGGGGTGAATGTGGTAAACCACTGTGTTCTTATATTAAGGGTTGTACGGTAGAACCTGCACTACAGGTTCACCCGGGCCCCTGCATGCTAGCTCCGCCCAGGAGCCGGGTTATAAATATGCCTGGCCTTCAGCTCGCAGCCATTTCGTCAGCTGCTGTGGGAGGCCACACATCAGATACTAATAAAGCCTCAGTTTGAATTCAACTTCGTCTCCAGCCAAATTGATCGTGCCTCAAACTCTCTGACTGCTTGATAATCCAGTTACGCAAGAGGATTGACCCATATGAGCAGATTGCGAAAAGGTTCAAGTTCCTCTCAGAATTGGTGAACAATTCTGAAATTGATGAGGACAGAATTAAACTTATAATATTGTATTACAAAGATGATATTGACCACAAATTAGTAAACGAGTGTTATCAGTTCAAAGAATATTTACACCTTAGGAAATCCCAGCACACAGAAGTAAACACGCCATCTAAAATGCAATGTGCAGAAGTTCTTCAGCTTATTTGTGAGCAACATCGAATTGAAGTGTTCCCCAATATTACTACTGCGCTTAAGCTGTACTTGACAATGCCTTTCACGAGCTGTGAAGCAGAAAGGAATTTTTCAAAGCTATCCTTTTTAAAGAACAAATTTTGGTCTACCATGACTGAAGAGCGCTTAAATTCTTTATGCATATTGTCTCTAGAAAATGACATTGCAAGGAAGCTCTCATATGACAAAACTGTACGTGAATATGTTGCCAGAAAAAACAGAAAAAAGAGTATTTTGTAAAATGTGCTTCATGTAGTATGTATTCTCATAGGTGTCTAAAATAAAAGATTATATTGACTGTGGTCTTTTCTATGTTTTATTTCATCACTCTATGATGCATCATGCATGTATATAACATTTCCCTAATTTTCATCCCCCCATAACTCGAAAACTATAAGGCATAAGAAATTTTTATTCACACCAGTGACTTTGACATGTGAGATAATCCAGTACAGCAATTTTAATCAAAATCTGAGATGTAGTGGTTACATTTAAAAAAAATTTGTGGTGTTCTGTCGTGGAACAACCCCATTGAAGAAGATAACAGTGGTTACCCAGACTTCGTTGCTGGTTGCGAAGGGACCCCCATAACAGTTCAAGTTTCAGGGCCCCAAAAATGTAGGTCCACCACTGGTTACTGGGTTATGGGGATAGGGTGGAGGTGTTGATCTAGGGTAGGGTGCTCTTTCCAAGAGCCAGTGCAGACTCGATGGGCCGAATGGCCTCCTTCTGCACTATAAATTCTATAAACAATCTATAAATTCACAGCTCCAGGGTCCCAGGTTCGATTCCCGGCTGGGTCGCTGTCTGAGCGGAGTCTGCACATTCTCCCCGTGTCTGCGTGAGTTTCCTCTGGGTGCTCCGGTTTCCCCCCCACAACCCCCAAAAGACATGTTTTTCGGTAATTTGGACATTTTGAATTCTCCTTCTGTGTCCCCGAACAGGCGCTGGAATGTGGTGGCTAGGGGCTTTTCACAGTAACTTCATTGCAGTGTTAATGTAAGCCTACTTGTGACAATAAAGATTATTAAATTAAACCAGATAGTGCCCCAGGGGCCTCTTCACTAAAGTGCTCAATCGAGGTGAGTGTCTCTGGGATGGTGGAGGGTGTGGGAGACAGCTGTGTCGGGGCGTCAGTGTTGTCCCTGGTTTAGTGCTCCGAGGTGTCTCGGGCTGCGGATTGAGGGCTTCCATCGCTGTCCGTGTCCTCTTCCTCACGGCTATAGGCTTGGGGTTGAGTTGGGGGGGGGGGGGGTGGGGGACACCAGTAGGGCCTGCAAGACATGATGCATGATTGGATCGCGGGGTGGTGGTGCGGGCGTTGTGATGGTGGAGGGGGGTGTACGGATGGTTTGGGCGTGGTGGTGGTGGAGGGGGGTGGTGGTGGTGGATAGCGGGGTGGGAATGGTGGTGCTGGGGATGGGTGGTGGTGCTGGGAGTGGGTGATGGTGGAGGGGGTGTTTGGGGTGTGTGGGGGTGGTGTGGAGGAGATGGTTGGAGGGGATGGGGGTGTATGGGGATGGGTGATGGTACGGATGGTGACACACATGCCATGGGGCACCGCAACTCAGGGGGGTCTCACTTGCTTGCCCAATCTGACTCCGGGGGCGCGGGGGGGGGGGGGGGGGGTGGGGGGGGGACGACAGAAAGTGCAAGGTGTTAGACAGTCGGACTCATGCAGCACAGGGAGGGGATAGCTGGTGGTCTTGTAGGCCAGGAGCTGGTGTTACGTGTGCATGAGGCAGGTGTTGGAGCCAGCGTCACAGTGCTGCCTACTCACCCTGGCCCCCCTGAGCAGGTCGTGCAGTGTTTTGCTGCACTGCTGTATGGTCCTGGCACAAGGCCCACGGCACTCCGGGCCTCTGCCACCTGCACCCAGGAGGATGGTAGCTTCCTCCCCACTCCAGGATACATGTTAGCCCGCCTCTCCTCCACGGTATCCAGCAGGGTCTTGAGGTCTGCGTAGGTGAACTGGGATGCTGCTCTTCGTGCTACCATCTTGTTGGCTGGGTTGAGCGTGTGTGGGGAGTGGAGTGCTAATATGCACCTGCAGCTTGTCAGCCTCTCGGGTGTCAATCCCTTTTTTTGCTTTTCCTTTTTTGTTCTTTTATAAATTTAGAGTACCCAATTATTTTTTTTCCAAAGAGGCAATTTAGCATGGCCAATCCACCTACCCTGCACATCATTGGGTTGCGTGGGGGGGGGGGGGGGGGGGGGGGGGGGGGGCGAAACCCATGCAGACACAGGGAGAATGTGCAAACTCCACGCAGACAGTCACCCTGGGCCGGAATCGAACCTGGGTCCTCAGCGACGTAGGCAGCAGTGCTAACCATTGCACCACCCTGCCGCCTCGGGTGTCAATCTCTGACACCTTTTGGCATTGGAATCGCTCGTGTTCCAGGTGGCATGGGTGCTAGCCCATTAACAGTTGTGGAATTGCTCCGGGAGTTGCGCAAAGTCTGCTGTCATTGATGTCCACCGATTCTGTCCCGGCTTCAACACTTTGGGCGCAATTCAACTAATTCCCATAGCGAGTGCGTTTAGCCGCGTGTTTCCCGGTGCTCGTAGAGCCGGGAAACACATGGCTATACAACACGTCTCGCGTTGTATAAGGGGCCTCAGTGGGGAACGCATGGCTGAGACCGCACATAGCCCACTACATGACCATAAGACATGAGCCACAAAAGCCAGGCTACACTTCAGCGCTCAGAGAACTCTGCACAATCAGAGGATCTCTCTTTGAGATGTGTCACTTAACGGAATCCCTATTTTCTCTCGCACGTGGACACAAAAGACACATGACACTATTGGACGAGGAGAAGGCGTGCTTCCCCGGGGGCGTTGTCCTAAGGGATTTTGTCCCCAGGAGTGTGGTCCCCAGAGGCATTGACCCTAGGGATGTTGTCCCCAGGGGTGTTAGCCCCAGGGGTGATGTCCCCAGAGGTGCTATCCCCGGGGGGTTGTTCCCAGGGTTGTTATCTTCAGGGGTGTTGTCCTAAAGGACATTGACCCGATGGGCATTGACCACAGGTGTGTTATCCCCAGTGGTGTTGGCTCAAGTGGCGTCCCCAGGGCTGTTATCCCCAGGGGTGTGTGATGATATGTGAGCTATCAGCTATGTATACAATATAATAACCAAACCAATAACGGGCAGCACAGTGGCACAGTGGTCAGCACTGTTGCTTCACAGCTCCAGGGTTCCAGTTCGATTCCCGGCTTAGGTCACTGTCTGTGCAGAGTCTGCACGTTCTCCCTGTGTCTGTGTTGGTTTCCTCCAGCTGCTCCGGTTTCCTCCCACAGTCCAAAGATGTGCAGGTTAGGTTGATTGGCCATGATAAATTGCCCTTAGTGTCCAAAAAGGTTAAGTGGGGTTTGTGGGTTACAGGGATAGGTTGGAGACGTGGGCTTAAGTCGGGTGCTCTTTCCAAGGGCCGGTGCAGATTCGATGGGCTGAATAGCCTCCTCCTGCACTGTAAATTCTATGATTCCATGTAGGTAAACATTAGTGCCTGTATGTATAGAATAGTATTCTATCATCCGACCACAGGTGGCGTGATGACAGGTAAACGTCACTGGAAGACGGCCACATGGTGAGACAGGTTGTATTCTAGCATCTGACCATTGGTGGCGTGGCAAATGTCACTGGAAGACATCCACATATGAGAGACAAAACCTGGACAGCAAGCACAGAGTGCAGTTGCATATCGGGCACCTCCTGAATCAACAGTAATTAATAATAGTTAATCATTGTTGTTTGTATTTAGCCATCATATCTAACTGTGATCGTGGTAGACATCAGAGAACCCTTTAGTATTTTAGTTAATTAATAAATAGTTTTGTTCATTTACAAAGCCTTATGTTCTCTGATCACTTCAACTACAAAGACCTGGTACCATGGAGTGAATGTTAAACGAGTGTAGTTAGGAAAAACTAAAAACGACAAGAAAAATCTAAAAGGACAATCGGAGGCTCGACAAGAAAGAGATCAGCTGCGAAACCCGAGACGACCAGGTGAAGTGAGATGGAAGCACTCAAGACTCCCGGCCCACTCCTCATGACTGGTAAATTAGACACCAACTGGTGTGCTTTTAAACAACAATTTATTTTTTACGTGGAGGCCCAGTGTCTGCAGGAGGCCTCGAATCAGAGGAAAATACCCCTACTGATGACTGTAGCTGATCCGCAGGCAATTACCTCATATAACACGTTCCAGTTTGCCCTGGAGGACGACAGGAAAAGCTTCGATAAAATAATTGAACGCTACGATGACTACTGCCATCTGAAGAAAAATGTAACGTTTGAGTGAAATGTTTTTTGTATGCGGTCACAAAAATTGGGCGAAGCACTCGACTCTTTTGTAACAGACTTGCATTTTAAATTGCAACCTGCAATTTTACACATCTGCAGGATTCTTTAATCAAGGAGCAAATTGTTTATGGATTTAAAAGTGACACGTTATGCGACCAAGATTTGACTTTATGGGTCTTCCGGGTGCGGCGATGACCAGCTAAGTCGCACGTTTCGGCAGCTCCCGGTGGAACGGACTTTTGGGCTCTTAATAGGAGCCCCAACGGCAATTTTAACGGCTAGAAGCACTGTGCGGTAAACCAGAAGGGAATCCCCCCTGGATACGGATGGAAAAAGGAGGGGAAAGTGGCCAGATTGCAGTGGATCCTTTGGAGCAGCGGCAAGGAAGGCAAGCAAGAACCAAGATGGCGTCGGAAGGTGGCAGTTTAACATGGGGCCCTGAACAACAAGAGTCCTTGAAATGCTGTGTGGAAGAGATCAAAAAGGAAATGAAGAAAGAGCTGTTGGCCCCGATACTACAGGCGATCGAAGGGCTAAAGGATGAGCAAAAGACCCAGGAGCGGGAGCTTCGGGTCGTGAAGGCAAAGGCTGCCGGGAACGAGGACGATATACAGGGCCTGGTGGTGAAGACGGAAATGCATGAGGCACACCATAAACGATGTGTGGAAAGACTGGAGGTGCTGTAGAATAACGCAAGGAGGAATAATTTAAGGATTCTTGGTCTTCCTGAAGGGGCAGAAGGAGCGGACGTCGGGGCATATGTGAGCACGATGCTGCACTCGTTAATGGGAGCGGAGGCCCCGGCGGGTCCGCTGGAGGTGGAGGGAGCATACCGAGTGATGGCGCGAGGACCGAGAGCAGGAGAAATTCCTCGAGCCATAGTGGTGAGATTCCTCCGTTTTAAGGACAGAGAGATGGTCCTTAGATGGGCAAAGAAAACTCGGAGCAGTAGGTGGGAGAACGCGGTGATCCGCGTATATCAAGACTGGAGTGCGGAGGTGGCGAGAAGGAGGGCGAGCTTTAATCGGGCCAAGGCGGTGCTTCACAAAAAGAAGATAAAATTTGGAATGCTGCAACCGGCAAGACTGTGGGTCACATATCAAGGGAGGCACCACTACTTTGAGACGGCGGATGAGGCGTGGACTTTTATTGTGGAAGAAAAATTGGAATAAGCGGGTTATTTTAAAAAAAAGAACGTTTGAAACAAACGTGGTGGGGCGAGTATGGGGGGGCGAAGAGGGGGGAAAAAGGGGGGGAAAGATGAGTTTTATGTTATTAATCCTGCGATGCGGTAACTTTTCTCTCTTCCACAGGTGGTGGTGGAGGGAGGAAGGGAGGTGGACGCGATGGGGCGTTGGCCATGGGGGCGGGACCAAAAGGGAAGCGCGGGCTTTGTTCCCGCGCTATGATAATCATGGCGGGAATAGGGAAGCAGGAAGGAAGGGGCGTCGCACGGTGCGGGCCGAGGTCACGGGGGGAAGCCGAGGTCGGCCAGAGTTTGCTGAGTTCTAGGAGCAACATGGGGGGTGTAACTACGCTAGTGGGGGATCTAGCGGGGGGGGGGGGGGGGGGGGGTGGGAGGGGGGAGTTACTGGGTTGCTGCTGCTGGGGAGAGGGGGGAGCCGGAATGGGGTGGGGTGGGCAGGGGGGCACCGCCTGGGGGGGACACAGCTGCGTGGGAACCGGGTGAGGAGCTGGAAAAAGGGGATGGCTAATCGACAAGGGGGGGGGGTAAAAAGCCCCCCAACCCGGCTGATCACGTGGAATGTGAGAGGGCTGAACGGGCCGATAAAGAGGGCACGAGTACTCGCACACCTTAAGAAACTTAAGGCAGACGTGGTTATGTTACAGGAGACGCACTTGAAACTCATAGACCAGGTTAGACTACGCAAAGGATGGGTGGGGCAGGTGTTTCATTCGGGGCTAGATGCGAAAAACAGGGGGGTGGCTATACTAGTGGGGAAGCGGGTAATGTTTGAGGCAAAGACCATTGTGGTGGATAGCGGGGGCAGATACGTGATGGTGAGTGGCAAATTGCAGGGGGAGGCGGTGGTCTTGGTAAACGTATATGCCCCGAACTGGGATGATGCCAATTTTATGAGGCGCATGCTAGGACGCATCCCGGACCTAGAGGTGGGAAAGTTGGTAATGGGGGGAGATTTTAATACGGTGCTGGAACCAGGGCTGGACAGGTCGAGGTCCAGGACTGGAAGGAGGCCGGCTGCAGCCAAGGTGCTTAAAGATTTTATGGAGCAGATGGGAGGAGTAGACCCGTGGAGATTTAGAAGACCTAAGAGTAAGGAGTTTTCGTTTTTCTCCTATGTCCACAAAGTTTATTCATGGATAGACTTTTTTGTTTTGGGAAGGGCACTGATCCCGAAGGTGAGGGGGACGGAGTATACGGCTATAGCCATTTCGGATCACGCTCCACATTGGGTAGACTTGGAGATAGGGGAGGAAACAGAAGAGCGTCCACCCTGGAGAATGGACATGGGACTAATGGCAGATGAGGGGGTGTGTCTAAGGGTGAGGGGGTGCATTGAAAAATACTTGGAACTCAATGATAACGGGGAGGTCCAGGTGGGAGTGGTCTGGGAGGCGCTGAAGGCAGTGGTTAGAGGGGAGCTGATATCAATAAGGGCACATAAAGGAAAGCAGGAGAGTAGGAAACGGGAGCGGTTGCTGCAAGAACTTCTGAGGGTGGACAGGCAATATGCGGAGGCACCGGAGGAGGGACTGTACAGGGAAAGGCAAAGGTTACACGTAGAATTTGATTTGCTGACAACGGGTACTGCAGAGACACAGTGGAGGAAGGCACAGGGTGTACAGTATGAGTATGGGGAGAAGGCGAGCAGGTTGCTGGCCCATCAATTGAGGAAAAGGGGAGCAGCGAGGGAAATAGGGGGAGTGAGGGATGAGGAAGGAGAGATGGAGCGGGGAGCGGAGAGAGTGAATGGAGTGTTCAAGGCATTCTATAAAAGATTATATGAAGCTCAGCCCCCGGATGGGAAGGAGAGAATGATGTGCTTCCTGGACCGGCTGGAATTTCCTAAGGTGGAGGAGCAGGAGAGGGTGGGACTGGGAGCACAGATCGAAATAGAGGAAGTAGTGAAAGGAATTAGGAGTATGCAAGCGGGGAAGGCTCCGGGACCGGATGGATTTCCAGTTGAATTTTATAGGAAATATGTGGACTTGCTCGCCCCACTACTGATGAGAACCTTTAATGAGGCGAAGGAAAGGGGACAACTGCCCCCGACTATGTCAGAGGCAACGATATCGCTTCTCCTAAAGAAGGAAAAAGACCCGCTGCGGGTCCTATAGACCTATTTCCCTCCTAAATGTAGACGCTAAGATTCTGGCCAAGGTAATGGCAATGAGGATAGAGGATTGTGTCCCGGGGGTAGTCCATGAGGACCAAACTGGGTTTGTGAAGGGGAGACAGCTGAATACGCATATACGGAGGCTGCTAGGGGTAATGATGATGCCCCCACCAGAGGGGGAAGCGGAGATAGTGGTGGCGATGGATGCCGAGAAAGCATTTGATAGAGTGGAGTGGGATTATTTGTGGGAGGTGTTGAGGAGATTTGGCTTTGGAGATGCGTATATTAGATGGGTACAGCTGCTGTACAGGGCCCCGATGGCGAGCGTGGTCACGAATGGACGGGGGTCTGCGTATTTTCGGCTCCATAGAGGGACGAGGCAGGGATGTCCTCTGTCCCCATTATTGTTTGCACTGGCGATTGAGCCCCTGGCAATAGCATTGAGGGGTTCCAGGAAGTGGAGGGGAGTACTCAGGGGAGGAGAGGAACACCGGGTATCTCTCTACGCGGACGATTTATTGGTGTATGTGGCGGACCCGGCGGAGGGGATGCCAGAGATAATGCGGATACTTGGGGAGTTTGGAGAATTTTCAGGATATAAGCTGAACATGGGGAAATGTGAGCTGTTTGTGGTGCATCCAGGGGAGCAGAGCAGAGAAATAGAGGACTTACCGCTGAGGAAGGTAACAAGGGACTTTCGTGACTTGGGGATCCAGATAGCCAAGAATTGGGGTACATTGCATAGGTTAAACTTAACGCGGTTGGTGGAACAGATGGAGGAGGACTTCAAGAGATGGGACATGGTATCCCTGTCACAGGCAGGGAGGGGACAAGCGGTTAAAATGGTGGTCCTCCCGAGATTCCTCGTTGTGTTTCAGTACCTCCCGGTGGTGATCACGAAGGCTTTTTTCAAAAGGATTGAGAAGAGTATCATGAGTTTTGTGTGGGCCGGGAAGACCCCGAGAGTGAGGAAGGGATTTTTGCAGCGTAGTAGGGATAGGGGGGGGCTGGCGCTACCGAGCCTGAGTGAGTACTACTGGGCCGCCAACATCTCAATGGTATGTAAGTGGATGGGAGAAGAGGAGGGAGCGGCGTGGAAGAGATTGGAGAAGGCGTCCTGTAGGGGGACTTGCCTACAAGCCATGGTGACGGCGCCGTTGCCGTTCTCACCGAAGAAATACACCACAAGCCCGGTGGTGGTGGCTACTCTGAAAATTTGGGGGCAATGGAGACGGCATAGGGGAAAGACGGGAGCCTCGGTGTGGTCCCCGATAAGAAATAACCATAGGTTTGCTCCGGGGAGAATGGACGGGGGATTTGGAACATGGCAAAGAGCAGGAGTAACACAATTGAGAGATCTGTTTGTAGATGGGACGTTTGCAAGTCTGGGAGCGCGGACCGAAAAATATGGGTTGCCCCAAGGGAATGCATTCCAGTATATGCAACTGAGGGCTTTTACGAGGCAACAGGTGAGGGAATTCCCGCAGCTCCCGACGCAGGAGGTGCAGGACAGAGTGATCTCAAAGACATGGGTGGGGGATGGTAAGGTGTCAGACATATATAGGGAGATGAGAGACGAGGGGGAGATTATGATAGATGAGCTGAAAGGGAAATGGGAAGAAGAGCTGGGGGAGGGGATTGAGGAGGGGCTGTGGGCTGATGCCCTAAGTAGGGTAAACTCATCGTCCTCGTGTGCCAGGCTAAGCCTGATATAATTTAAGGTGTTACACAGGGCGCATATGACTGGAACACGGCTTAGCAAATTTTTTGGAGTAGAGGATAGGTGTGCGAGATGCTCGAAAAGCCCAGCGAATCACACCCACATGTTCTGGTCATGTCCGGCACTACAGGGGTTTTGGGCGGGGGTGACAAAGGTGCTTTCGAAGGTAGTGGGGGTCCAGGTCGAACCAAGCTGGGGGTTGGCTATATTTGGGGTTGCAGAAGAGCCGGGAGTGCAGGAGGCGAGAGAGGCTGATGTTTTGGCCTTTGCGTCCCTAGTAGCCCGGCGCAGGATACTGTTGATGTGGAAGGAAGCCAAGCCCCCGGGTGTGGAGACCTGGATAAATGACATGGCAGGGTTTATAAAGCTGGAACGGATTAAGTTTGTCCTAAGGGGATCGGCTCAAGGGTTCACCAGGCGGTGGCAACCGTTCGTCGAATACCTCACAGAAAGATAGAGGGAATGGAAAAGAAGAAGACAGCAGCAGCCCAAGGGGGGGGGGGGGGGGGGGGGGAGGAACCAGAGGGATTCTCAGGGATGTTAATATATAAGTATAATATGTATAGGTTGTTGTTATAGATAATTGTATATTGGACTGTTAAAACATATTTTTGGAGAATATTTATCTGGGACAAGGCAGTTGCCACTTAGTTTTGTTTTTGTTTATATATTATTTATTTCTTGTTTTTAAAACTGGCCATTGTTATTTATATTGTTATACTACTGTGTAAAGGATACACAATGTACTGTTATGGTTGGCCAAAAACTTTCAATAAAATATATTTAAAAAAAAAGATTTGACTTTATTCGATGCAATACTGATGTGCAAGGCCAGCGAAGATGCTTCGCAACAACTCACAGAAATTTAAACACAGAGAAGCGGCGCAAAACGAGAAAGCGAGACTGACGGCATCTTTGCTGTGTCGCAGCAAAACTACCAATGTGGTCAGCATGGGGTCGGTCATTTTAGAGGACCATCGGTACACGCCACTTTGTGTCTGAGGTGCAGCGGAACGCACATCCCACGTAAGTGCCCTGCATATGGCAAAGCGTGTGCCAGATGCTTAAAGCGCAACCATTTTGCCCAGCAATGCCAGTGCAAGGAGTGAACACAGGTGCCGAGGGCCATCAACTACGTAAATGAAACGAGAAACGCCCTTCTACGTTGCAAAATGTCAGCCGGAATAGGCAAGCTGAGGGCACCAGTGCAACAGATGGCGAAGAAGATTCATTCTTCATCGATATCATCGAGGAAGACACAGAACGATTCTATGAGATAGAAGAAACGGGAACTGGCCAGGTAGACAATTGGACAATTCAGCTAATGATAAATCAAACCAGCACAATCATCAAAATGGACACTGGTGCCAGAGCAAATTTAATAAATGAGGCAAACCTCAAGAAGATGTGCATTTAGCCACACATACAGCCAGACAAATGAGTGCAGTCTCACAGACTACCACGGCGCACAAATTAAGGCGCTTGGAAAATGCACTCTGCAAGTAGAGGTTAACGAACAATCATATTTGGTGGAATTCACTGCTAGGCGCGACAGCATGTGAGGCCCTACATCTAGTCCTTGGTCTATACGACCAAGACGATGATTTCTTTGAACTCGCCAAATTGCTCCGTGACTATGCAATCGCCGGCACAGAAATTCACGACACAGACTGCATACAGATGGCGTACATGGCAGTCATAGATGAAAGGACACAACAGGCGCCGGAGATAAAATCCAAAGCTCAGGCCGCAGCTCTGCTCAGAAAAAAGCACTACCAAGCTGTTACCGAAAGGATGGTGGGCCTAGAAGACACGGTTGCCTCCGAGCGAACGCAACATTACACGACCAAACCATAAGTCAAATGAAATAATAAACACAATGCAACGCATATCTCAACAGTGGCAAGGACAACTAAACCAAAACGAAAGAATCATAGAAAACAATCAGCTAATCGTAAAGCAGCAAAACGCTGAGATGACTGCCCTTGCAGTGCATGGACACCAGCCAATATTGAACAGCACAATGGTGAGTCCTGGCATAATAAGGAAATCCCTGAAGCCAAATAACACCGAGCCACTTCCTTCCAAACTTAATCGGGAAGCTGCACTCACAGCAAAAGCCGGTAAGACATATAAACACCACAAGCTCAAGACAAAGAACACCCTACACATCGAAGAGACTGATACAGACATTTTAAAATGATGGATATTTAAAATTTGCACGCATTCAATTTGACCCATATAAAATTCATGTATCGGTAAATAGCTTATCTGTGCATGTCAATGATTTAACAATCATTTTGTAAAAGAGGAAGATGCGGTGATCTGTGAACTATCATCTACGTTTAATATAATACCCAAACCGTATGTAAACATTAGTGCCTGTAAGTATAGATTAGTATTCTAGCACCTGATCACAGGTGGTGGGACAACAGTTTTGTTCACTTACAAAGCCATATGTTCTCTGACCACTTCAACTACAAAGACCTCGCCATCCATGCATTGGAGAGAACATTACAGCGTGCTGTCCTAAGGGACATTATTTCCAGGGGTGTTGTCCCCAGGGGCCTTGTCCCCAGATGTGTTGTCCCCAGTATCCTGGTCAATACTTATTCCTCAACCAGCACCAGATTCAAAAGCAAAATACTGCAGAATCTTGAAAGCTGCAACAAAAAGAGAAAATGCTGGAAATCCTCAACAGATGTGGCTGCATCTGTGAAGAGCAAACCAGAGTTTACCCCATTGCCCCGCAACTTTCTCGCACTGGAAATCAGCGTCGGATTGCCACTCTATGCCCAATTTCTTACCTCAATTATTTCCCCCAGCTTGTCTAGCCTAACCGTCGACTTAGGCCTGGTGAGATCCAGCCCATGCAGCGAGTCCCTGGGCCTAGTGTCAAAGTGCAGCTGATTTGAAGGGATTGAGGACATGCCCCTTTTTTTTACAATACTAGCTGCCATATATCAGTGAGTTTCAAGGTCCATTGAAATGTAAAAGTTCATATCAGGCCAGCAAGAAGGTAAGTATCTGAGAAAAGTGGATAGTATTTGAGTGGTTGGGGGTGGGGATTCAGGGGTGGAATTCTCCGCAATCGGCGCAATGTCCGCCGACCGGCGCCAAAAACGGCGCAAATCAGTCCGGCAGCGAGCCGCCCCAAAGTTGCGGAATCCTCCGCATCTTGAGCGGCCGAGCCCTAACCTTGAGAGGCTAGGCCCGCGCCGGACTGATTTCCGCCCCGCCAGCTGGCGGGAAAGGCCTTTGGTGCCCCGCCAGCTGGCGCGAAACTGAGTTTGCCGGGCGGCGCATGCGTGGGAGCGTCAGCACATGTGGGTGTGCCCCCACGGTACAGGCCCGCCCGCGGATCGGTGTGCCCCGATCGCGGGCCAGGCAACCGTGGGGGCACCCCCCGGGGCCAGATCGCCCCGCGCCCTCCCCCAGGACCCCGGAGCCCGCCCGCACCACCTTGTCCCGCCGGCAAGAGAGGTGGTTTAATCCACGCCGGCGGGACAGGCATTCCAGCAGCGGGACTTCGGCCCATCCGGGCCGGAGAATCGCCGGGGGGTGGGGGGGCAACTGGCGCGGCGCAATTCCCGCCCCCGCCGAATATCCGGTGCCGGAGAATTCTCCGACCCCCCGCCAGGTGCCGAATTCTCTGGCACCGGATATTCGGCGGGGGCGGGTTTCACGCCAGCCCCTGGCGATTCTCCCACCCGGCGGGGGGTCGGAGAATCCCTCTGGGGTGGAGGGGAATCCTGTGGAAGGGGTCAGTCTGGGTCTGTAGAATAGTTGCCCAGAAGTTAGCAGTGACTTTAATTCTTCTAACTTACTCTGGGTAATCGTTGATGTAGCTCAGTGGGAAGTTTGCGATTTTAATCCTGTTTTCAGCAGATTCCCAGTGCAGGGGAAGTTTACACTTCTGGGCAATTACTGTGCAAACCTTGCCTGGGAAGCTCCGAAGAGGATTTCCGAGCACACCTTTGGGGCAGCACCCCAATCCAATGCTGCGGAGCTTGGAGATTACGGCCTGTTCGTTTCAGGTCAACGACCTTTCATCAGTGCTGAGAAAATATCACTGACCTGAAATTATATAAAAAATATTTTTATTCCAAAGACTTTTCATTATTACATTGTCCTGAAATGTTGACTCTCTTTCCCTCTCCACTGATGCTGCCAGACATGCTGACTATTTCCAGAATTTTTATATCACTGAGCAGATTATCTGGCCATTATTGTATTGCTGTTTTTGGGACATTGTGCACAAGTTAGCAGCACCATTTCTTACACTATAGCAATGACTGCACTTCAGAAGAATTTCATTTACTGTAAAGGACTTTATGATGTCCTGATGTGGTGACAGTACGGTAAGATGTTCATTCACTCTCTGAAACTGCACAAAGCTGGTATTGCATGCAGAAGTAACAGTTTCGATTCATTTTCCCATAAATGGCGAAACTATTAAATTATTTTGGGAGACAAACAAATGTGGTTAGCTGACATATAATTAAACAATGATGATTCTTTGAAATTGTTAACTCTTGTTTCTTCATATGCACGTGTGTATGTGTATGAAAATGAAATGAAAATCGTTTATTGTCACAAGTAGGCTTCAAATGAAGTTACTGTGAAAAGCCCCTAGTCGCCACATTCCGGCGCCTGTTCGGGGAGGCTGGTACGGGAATTGAACCGTGCTGCTAGCCTGCCTTGGTCTTTCAAAGCCAGCGATTTAGCCCTGTGCTAAACCAGCCCCATGTATGGTGTGTTTGTGTGTGGTGTGTTGTATATTTGTGTGTGTGGGTCGGTGGGTGTGCATTTGTGTGGTATGTGTTTGTCTGAACATAGAACATACAGTACAGGAGGAGACCATTCGGCCCATCGAGTCTGCACCGACCCACATAAGCCCTTACTTCCACCCTATCCCCGTAATCCAGCAACCCCTCCTAACCTTTTTTGTCACTAAGGGCAATTTATCATGGCCAATCTACCTAACCTGCACGTCTTTGGACTGTGGGAGGAAACTGGAGCACCCGGAGGAAACCCACGCAGACATGGGGAGAACGTGCAGGCTCCGCACAGACAGTGACCCAGAAGAGAATCGAACCTGGGACCCTGGTGCTGTGAAGCCACAGTACTAGCCACTTGTGCTACCGTGCTGCCCTCTTTGAGTGTGTGTTCATAGAAATTACTACTTTGCAAGAATTCCTTCTTTATTTAAATTTTGTCCAATAATAAATGCAGCCATGATGTCATGTGGAATAACAGTGAGGTACTCTTCTAAAACCGCTTGAGAGGACACTTTCTTTTGGATTTTAGTTCAACTCGCTCACAACAGTATAATTTGGACCTGTCTGCTCCATGTTAAAATCCAGAAATAAAGGGTGTTGGGGACTTCTGGCAGTGGATGTAAGTGGAGGGCACACACCAGGAGACGCTCCGACCTGAACCCGACTCGCAAAGCGCTTAAAAGGCAGCGCTAGTCAAAACAAAACAAAGTAAAAACTGGGGGCAACCATACAGCATTTCAAAAATACCTAAGAACAACAAAAACTAAAGAGGGGGGAGCCAAATGTGCTTCTCAGATACGGAAACTTCTATGGAGTCGGCAGGAGACAAAATGGTGGTGGCGTGTGTGGTAAACCACGTCATTGTATTATATGTATTGTATTGTATTGTGCAAGCCTGGGCTTGTCCAGGCTGGCTCCACCTGTGGCTCCTCCCCTCGGGCTCCTGTATAAAAGTGGCAAGTCTCCGCCATCGGACCCAGATCGGGTCCAAAGGCAGGAGGTTTGCTGTTTAGTGTATTAAAGTCTCAGTTACGTTTATCACTCGTCGTGTATTATTGATGGTGTATTAATATAATACACTAAACTTCTAAAGATGGACTCTTCACTCAAGATGAACTCCTCACTCAAGCCTGATCGCTTGGAACTGGACCCACAAGCAGCCGATGCTACAGAGACTTTTGAACACTGGCTAAGCTGCTTCGAAGCGTACCTCACGTCCTTCAACGAAGACTTCACAGACCTCCAGAAGAAGCAGGTCCTCCACGCACAGGTGAGCCCAAGAGTCTTTAACCTCATCAGGGATGCCCCCTCATACGCGGAAGCAATAACGCTGCTAAAGGAACATTACGTGAAATCCGTCAACCAGGTATATGCTAGGCACCTCCTCGCCACGAGACGGCAACGCCCTGGTGAATCACTCGCAGAATTCCTGCGTGCCTTGCGCATCCTCTGTCGGAACTGTGACTGCCGAGCGATATCGGTTACCCAGCACGCGGAGCTGCTGATCAGGGACTCCTATGTTGCGGGCATGCACTCTAACAATATCCGCCAGCGTTTATTAGAAGGGGGGGACACTCAGCCTCCCAGAGACAGTACAACTCTCCAACTCACTGACGGTGGCCTCCCAGAACATGGGGGCCTACACCTCCGACCGCGCGGCATCCTCGTGGGCCTCGTGGGCGCAGCCATCAACCGACCCGGGTGCAACACAAGCCTGCGCCACACAGTGGCCCACCAATGCCAGAGGCCCAAAGTGCTAAATCTGTGGCCAGAATAATCACCCCCGACAACACTGCTCGGCACGGAACGCAACGTGTAACGGCTGTGGGAAGAAGGGCCACTTCGCAAAAGCCTGCCAGGCCCGACCCCCCCTAAATCTTCTAGGCCCAGCAGCGCTGCCTGCTGCCTGTCGGGGCGCCCCCAGCTGCCGCGCCAGCCGGCATGTGCGACCCGTGGGCACCGCCATCTTTAATTCCGGCCGACACGTGCGACCCACGAGGGCTGCCATCTTAGACGCCATCTTGCACCTCACCCGCCATGTGCGACCCATGTGGGGTGCCATCTTGGATGCCATCTTGCACATCACCCACCATGTGCGACTCACGTGGGGTGCCATCTTGGATGCCATCTTGCACATCACCCACCATGTGCGACTCATGGGGGCACCATCTTGGGACCGCTCCGCTGCCTTCCAGGAGCCCAGCTCACCCGACCGTACGCTGGCCGCCACTACCTCCGACCAGCCCACCGACCGTCTTCTGACACTTACCTCCGTCACACTCGACCAGTCCCGGCCGCACCACCGCACGAAGTCCACGATGACCGTCCGGATCAACGGGCATGAGACGGCCTGCCTTTTCGACTCCGGGAGCACAGACAGCTTCATACACCCAGATACGGTAAGGCGCTGCTCCCTCCTCATCCTATCCGCGACCCAGAAAATCTCCCTGGCTTCCGGATCCCACACAGTAGAAATTCGGGGGTACTGCGTCACGGCTCTCACTTTAGGCTCTACGTCCTCCCCTATCTCTGCGCTGCCCTATTACTAGGGCTCGACCTCCAGTGCCACCTCCAGAGCCTTACCTTGAAGTTCAACGGACCCCTGTCCCCCCCTCATCATCTGTAGCCTCGCAAACCTTAAGGTCGCTCTACCCTCCCTCTTTGCAAACCTCACCCTGGACTGTAAGCCCATCGCTACCAGAAGCAGATGCTACAGTGCCCAGGACAGGGCCTTCATCCGGTCGGAGGTCCAGCAACTCCTGCGAGAGGGGATAATTGAGGCTAGTAACAGCCTCTGGAGAGCCCAAGTGGTGGTTGTCAAGACTGGGGAGAAGCACTGGATGGTCATCGATTATAGCCAGACCATCAACCGGTACACGCAACTCGATGTGTACCCCTCCCCCGCATATCTGACATGGTCAATCAGATTGCGCAGTATCGAGTCTTCTCTACAGTCGACTTGAAGTCTGCGTACCACCAGCTCCCTATCTGCCCGGAGTACCGCCAATACACTGCCTTCGAGGCAGATGGCTGCCTCTATCACTTCCTCAGGGTTCCCTTCGGCGTCACTAACGGGGTCTCGGTTTTCCAAAGCGAAATGGACTGAATGGTTGACCAGTACGGGTTGTGGGCCACATTCCCATATCTAGACAACTTCACCATCTGCGGCCGTGACCAGCAGGACCATGACGAGAACCTCCGGCGCTTCCACCACACCGCTAATCTCCTGAACCTCACTTATAATGGAGAGAAATGCGTCTTTCGCACAACCCGCCTAGCCATCCTTGGCTACGTCGTGGAACACGTAGTCCTAGGGCCCGACCCCGACCGCAAGCGCCCCCTCCTGGAACTCCCCCTCCCCCACTGCCCCAAGGCCCTTAAGAGATGCCTTGGGTCCTTCTCTTACTATGCCCAGTGGGTCCCCAACTATGCGGACAAGGCCCGTCCACTGATCAAATCCACCATTTTTCCCCTGACGGCTGAGGCCCGACTGGCCTTCAATCGCATCAAAGCAGACATTGCCAAAGCCGCGATGCACGCTGTGGACGAGTCCATCCCATTCCAAGTGGAGAGCGATGCTTTGGACTTTGCTCTGGCCGCTACGCTCAACCAGGCGGGCAGGCCCCTGGCCTTCTTCTCCCGTACCCTCCATGCATCCGAAATTTGATACTCCTCTGTCGAAAAGGAGGCCCAAGCCATCGTAGAAGCTGTGAGACATTGGAGGTATTACCTGGCCGGCAGGCGATTCACTCTCCTCACTGACCAACGATCAGTTGCCTTCATGTTCAATAACACACAGCGGGGCAAGATCAAGAACGACAAGATTCTGAGGTGGAGGATCGTGCTCCCCACCTACAATTACGATATCTTGTATCGTCCTTGGAAGCTCAATGAGCCCCCAGATGCCCTCTCCCGCGGTACATGTGCCAGCGCACAAGTTGACCGACTCCGGGCCCTCCACAACGACCTCTGTCACCCGGGGGTCACCCGCTTTTTCCACCTCATCAAGGCTCGCAACCTGCCCTACTCCATCGAGGAGATCAGGTCCGTGACCAGGGACTGCCAGGTCTGCGCTGAGTGCAAACCGCACTTCTATCGACCAAACAGAGCACATCTGGTACAGGCCTCCCGCCCTTTTGAGTGCCTCAGCATGGACTTCAAAGGGCCCCTCCCCTCCACTGACCGTAACGTGTACTTCCTCAACATCGTTGATGAGTATTCCAGATTCCCCTTCGCCATTCCCTGCTCTGACATGACCTCTGCCACCGTCATTAGGGCCCTGCACAGCCTTTTCACCCTGTTCGGCTTCCCCGCCTACATCCACAGTGATCGGGGCTCCTCCTTTATGGGCGACGAGTTGCGTCAGTTCCTGCTCAGCAAAGGCATCGCCTCCTGCACGATGACCAGCTACAACCCCGGGGAAACGGACAGGTGGAGCGGGAGGACGCGACGGTCTGGAAGGCCGTCCTTCTGGCCCTACGGTCGAAGGGTCTCCCAGTCTCTCGCTGGCAGGAGGTCCTCTCCGATGCGCTTCACTCCATCCGGTGGCTCCTATGTACAGCTACTAACGAGACTCCTCATGAGCGTATGTTTGCCTTCCCCAGGAAGTCCACCTCCGGGGTCTTCCGTCCTGGCTGACAGTCTCGGGACCCGTCCTTCTCCGGAGGCATGCAAGGAGCCATAAAACTGACCCCCTCGTCGAGAAGGTCCTGCTGCTCCATGCAAACTCCCAATATGCCTACGTGATGCACCAGGACGGGCGGCAGGACATGGTCTCCCTTCGGGATTTGGCTCCTGCAGGCTCCCCGGAGACCATCACCACCACCACCACCCCCCACCAAACACTGTCTTCCCCCACCACTGCCCACCTCCCTCCCGAATTGACATCCGCAGGTCCACCGGTGACAAGCAGCACCACCTCCGCCGTACACCGCCCCCCCCCTTCGCCGACTCAACATCTGGGTGAAGAAGGAGATGATAACACGCTCCCGGACGCGCAGGTCTCGACACCGGCGGCCACACCACAGCCGGGACTGAGCCGATCACAGCGGAAGGTAAAGGCCCCCGACAGACTTGACCTTTAAGACCACTTCACCCCCGCCGGACTCTTTTTTAAACAGGGGGTGAATGTGGTAAACCACGTTATTGTATTGGGGTGAATGTGGTAAACCACGTTATTGTATTATATGCGTTGCGCTGTATCATATATGCCTGGGCTTGTCCAGGCTGGCTCCACCTGTGGCTCCTCCCCTCGGGCTCCTGTATAAAGGTGGCAAGTCTCCACCTCCAACCCAGTTCGGGTCCAGAGGCAGGAGGCTTGCTGTTGAGTGTATTAAAGCCTCAGTTACGTTTATCACTCGGCGTGTATTATTGA
The DNA here is from genome assembly GCF_047496885.1 of Scyliorhinus torazame. NCBI lineage: Eukaryota > Metazoa > Chordata > Chondrichthyes > Carcharhiniformes > Scyliorhinidae > Scyliorhinus > Scyliorhinus torazame. The sequence continues at coordinate 205,227,910 of NC_092713.1, read as the reverse complement.
TGGTGTCACTGTCTGTGCCGGGTCTGCACGATCTCCCCGTGTCTGGATGGGTTTCCTCCGGATGAGGGCAACACCCCCACTCAATTCGTAGCCGACATGAGCAGATCCTGCGATGGGCCAGGGAGCAACACAACATTAAATGGAGGAGTTCACGTGATTCACTTCACCAAGACCTTAGCGCTGAGTTAGAACATAGAACATAGAAAAATACAGCACAGAACAGGCCCTTCGGCCCACGATGTTGTGCCGAACTTTTGTCCTAGATTGAGAACAAATTAATCTACACCTCATCATTCTACCGTAATCCATGTACCTATCCAATAGCCGCTTGAAGGTCCCTAATGTTTCCGACTCAACTACTTCTACAGGCAGTGCATTCCATGCCCCCACTACTCTGGGTAAAGAACCTACCTCTGATATCCCCACTATATCTTCCACCATTCACCTTAAATTTATGTCCCCTTGTAATGGTTTGTTCCACCCAGGGGAAAAGTCGCTGATTCATTTGCAAATCTGTCCGATTTTTTAGCCAAGGCAGAAATGCAGCTTCCAAGTAGTGTAAATTATGACATCCGAGAACATCTGCAAAGTTTGAAAGCCCAGCTATGTGTGTCCGTCCCTGTTCCCGACTCAAAGTTCAACTGGATACAAAATCCCTTTGTGAGCCTTGATGTTGACATCCTCACAGGCCTGGCCTCAAGGGAGCAAGATGGCCTTATGGAACTGTCTTGTGACAGTACATAAATTACATAGAACATACAGTGCAGAAGGAGGCCATTCGGCCCATTGAGTCTGCACCGACCCACTTAAGTCCTCACTTCCACCCTATCCCCATAACCCAATAACTCCTCCTAACCTTTTTGGTCACCAAGGGCAATTTATCATGGCCAATCCACCTAACCTGGACTGTGGGAGGAAACCGGAGCATCCGGAGGAAACCCACGCAGACACGGGGAGAACGTGCAGACTCGGCACAGACAGTGACCCAGTGGGGAATCGAACCTGGGACCCTGGCGCTGTGAAGCCACAGTGCTATCCACTTGTGCTACTGTGCTGCCCTCTGTGCTACCATGCTGCCCTACAGTGCTATAAAGCTGGATATCTCTCAGAACTACCTGACTGACTTTTGCTTTAAAGCACCCAAAGGCAGTAAAGCTTCTGATGCCTTTTCCTACAACCTACCTTTGCAAAACAGGATTTTCAGGACTTGTCGCACTGAAGACCAAATTTGGGAATAAACTTAACATTGAACCAGGGGCGAAATTCTCCGTTATCGGCGCAAAGTCCGCCGATCTGACTTGCGTCACGCCGGAAAAATGGTTACAAAGTCTCCGGCCCGAAATGGGCTAGCAGCGACGTGACGGGATCCGCGCTTGCGCACGTGGTTCACGCCGTGCAGCGTCATACACGTCTGTGGAGGGAGGTGGCAGTGGCCGTCACCGCTGCGGCCCTGACACCCCGGACAGGCACCCAGTGCCACAAGAAGGTGAACGACCTCGTCAGAGCAGGCAGGGTGAGCCTCCCCCCCCCGCCCGATATCCATATCCCCCCTCCCCCATATCGCCCCCTCCCCCATATCCCCCCTCCCCCATATCGCCCCCTTCCCCATATCCCCCTCCCCATATCCTCCCCCTCCCCCATATCCTCCCCCTCCCCCATATCCCCCATATCCCCCTCATCCCCCATATCCCCCCTCCCCCATATCCCCCTCCCCATGTCCCCCCTCCCCATATCCCCATATCCCCCCTCCCCCATATTCTCCTCCCCATATCCCCCCTCCCCATATCCCCCCTCCCCCATATCCCCCCTCCCCCATATCCCCCCTCCCCCATATCCCCCTTCCCCCATATCCCCCCTCCCCCATATCCCCCCTCCCCCATATCCCCCCTCCCCATATCCCCCTCCCCCATATCCCCCCATCCCCATATCCCCCCTCCCCCATAACCCCCCTCCCCATATCCCCCCTCCCCCATAACCCCCCTCCCCATATCCCCCCTCCCCATATCCCCCCTCCCCCCTATATCCCCCCTCCCCCATATCCCCCCTCCCCCATATCCCCCCCTCCCCCATATCCCCCCTCCCCCATATCCCCCATATCCCCAAGTGAATCCAGCCCGAACCTTAACCTCTGCAATACACGCGCAACCGATGGCATGCATTCATATACCTGCCTAACACTGTTGCCTTTTACCCCTGCCACCACCCCCACCCCCCTACCCCCCCGCCACAGGAGAAGCGCGCACACAACAATAGGGAGCATGTGAGGACTGGAGGAGGCCCCGCTGATGAGAGGCCACTGACCGAACACGAGGAAAGGGCCCTGGAACTGGCTGGCGGACCTGAGGACCGGGAGGTTGCTGATGCAGAGGTCGGGGGCGTACTAGCAAGTGAGCCACCGAAAGCCCATATCCCCCCCCTCCCCATATCCCCTCTCCCCCATATCCCCCCTCCCCCATATCCCCCCTCCCCCATATCCCCCCTCCCCCATATCCCCCCTCCCCATATCCCCCCTCCCCCATATTCCCCCTCCCAATATCTCCCCTCCCCCATATCACCCCTCCCCCATATCCCCCTCCCCATATCCCCCATATCCCCCCTCCCCCATAACCCCCCTCCCCATAACCCCTCTCCCCATATCCCCCCTCCACCCTATATCCCCCCTCCCCCATATCCCCCCTCCCCCATATCCCCCCTCCCCATATCCCCCCTCCCCCATATCCCCCATATCCCCAAGTGAATCCAGCCCTAACCTTAACCTCTGCAATACACGCGCAACCGATGGCGTGCATTCATATACCTGCCTAACACTGTTGCCTTTTACCCCTGCCACCACCCCCACAGCCCTACCCCCCCGCCACAGGAGAAGCGCGCACACAACAATAGGGAGCATGTGAGGACTGGAGGAGGCCCCGCTGATGAGAGGCCACTGACCGAACACGAGGAAAGGGCCCTGGAACTGGCTGGCGGACCTGAGGACCTATGTCCCTTGGAGACCACGGGCGACGGAGAGACCTGGAGCAACAGGGAGACGACGCCCCCGTCACGTGCGGGTGCGACGACGCAGGCGTGTGCCACCCAGCGACGAGAGGGGCAGCCACAGGCCCCCGTCACAGCCGAGCCAGGACAGCACTACCCAGGAAGACGAAATACCGGACAGTGACTCAGAGTGGATGGGTGGAGACGAACCCCCACCCCAAAGTGCCATGGACTCAGAGTGGGACGAAGAGCACAACACAATGCCACTGCTGTCACCAACACCCTCCACCATCGCAGAAACACTCACCTCGGTTGGGCACTTTAGTGATGAGGCGTCTGGTACACTCACTGGTGCGCACAACACAGCCGTCCCGGTACAGCAGGTGGAGGTAGGAGCAGCAGAGGGGCCGGGCGGTCGGAGGGCAGCCCAGCCCAAGCGAACATCTGCCGCCCAGGTGGATACCGGGTTCCTGGAGTTACCACACCCACCCATAGATCCGATGCAACCACCGACCCGGAGACAAGCGAAGAGGGTGACGGCCGGCTTGCGGCGGCTGCAGTCGCAGGTGGAGGAGTCCACCCGCGTCCAGGAGCTGGGAGTGGTGCCGGTCATGCGTGCCACCCAGGCCGACACCGCACGGGTGGCGTCCGCGGTGGAGGCAATGGTTGCGACGGTGTCAGACATGGGGAACGGTTTGCGAGGCCTGGGGCTTTCCGTGCAGGCGGCGTCTGTGGCCCAGGACATGGCTGCCCTCTCACAGGAGGCCATGAGCCAGTGCCAGCACCAGATGGCAGAGGCGCTCAACGCCATGGCCCAGTCTCTGCAGGCCATGGCCCAGTCTCTGCAGGCCATAGCCCAGTCTCAGCAGGTCATAGCCCAGTCTCAGCTGGCTATGGCCCAGTCTCTGCAGGCCATGTCCCCGTCTCAGCAGGCCATGGCCCAGTCTCAGCAGGCCATGGCCCAGTCTCAGCAGGCCATCGCTGAGGGCATCGGCGCCAGTGGCCATGTGCGAGCCGGCGTCGCACAGTCACAGACAGGGTTTGCCAACCCCCTGGGCTCCATGGCTGCAAACCTGCAGACCCCTGTCGATACCAGCATGGGCCTCCAGTACTGGCAGCGCCAGATGTCGGGGGGGCATCGGATGGCCAGTCCGTTCGCATCCTCCACCCATGTAGAGGCCTGGGGGCCATCGGGCACCCCGAGGGAGGAAGAGGTGGTGTGGTCCGTCCCGGGTCCCCCAGTAGGGGAGGTCCCGGAACACCGCGACACCTCGGACTCCCCCCCCTTCCGTCCCAGGTGCATCGGGTGGGCAACGGGCAGGACAGGCTGGCAGCTCGCCATCCCAGTCGCCCGGGCCGCAGCCTGGCCCATCTAGTCAAAGGGCCCGTAAGGCCAAACAATTAGACACTGAGTAAGTTGGCACGGGTGCAGGGCACAGATGGGTTTTAGGGGCTAGGACACGTGCATGAACTCCTTTGGTTATTAGAGTCAATGTTACACCTACAGAAGCTGCCTTTGTGCTCTGTCCAAAGCGTGCGGGGGTGTCATGTACGTTGAGCACAAGTGTGTGTGTGAGGGGTGGTCTTACCTCAGCCCCAGGTGAGTCTGCCCCCTTCCCCCTGGGCCGCCATCAACATCACCCCGGGCAGAGGACGGGACCGTGCGCTGCAGTGTCACAGCCGCATGCAGGGATGGTCCGGGTCGATGGTGGTACTGTGGCCATGGGTCAGACATAGTCCAACGATGTGGAGCCAGGAGCTCACCGCAGGGCGGGTTGTCATCATCCTCCATGGCCTGCAATAGACACGCGTCCACCCGCAACTGTGTGAGCCCGGCCGTTGTGCCGCAGGTGGATCGGCAATGGGGGGGGTGGTGTGCATGCGGGTGGGGTTGGGGAGGGGGGTGAGGGTGCTGGGTGGGTGGATGGGTGGGGCGTGTGGGTGGTCGGCTGTTGCCATGGTGTCCGGTCTGTGGCCATACTACCCGATTCCCACGCCCATCTAGTCAGTGAAGCGGGCGGCTATCAGTCTGTCCCGTGCCCGCTGGGCCAGCCGGTAACGGTGGACAGCCACCCGCCTGTGTCTAGCCCGTCTGCCCTGACCATTGCCCCCATCCCCCTCATCTGGGGAGGACTGCGCCTCTTCCTGCTGCTCCTCCACTCTGCCCGCCCCTCTGTTGGGCTATAGAACATAGAAAATAGAACAATACAGCGCAGTACATCCCCTTCGGCCCACAATGTTGCACCAAAACAAAAGCCATCTAACCTACACTATGCCATTATCATCCATATGTTTATCCAATAAACTTTTAAATGCCCTCAATGTTGGCGAGTTCACTACTGTAGCAGGTAGGGCATTCCACGGCCTCACTACTCTTTGCGTAAAGAACCTACCTCTGACCTCTGTCCTATATCAATTACCCCTCAGTTTAAAGTTATGTCCCCTCGTGCCAGCCATTTCCATCCGCGGGAGAAGGCTCTCACTGTCCACCCTATCCAACCCCCTGATAATTTTGTATGCCTCTATTCAGTCTCCTCTTAACCTTCTTCTCTCCAACGAAAACAACCTCAAGTCCATCAGCCTTTCCTCATAAGATTTTCCCTCCATACCAGGCAACATCCTGGTAAATCTCCTCTGCACCCGCTCCAAAGCCTCCACGTCCTTCCTATAATGCGGTGACCAGAACTGTACGCAATACCCCAAATGCAGCCGTACCAGAGTTCTGTACAGCTGCAACATGACCTCCTGACTCCGGAACTCAATCCCTCTCCCAATAAAGGCCAACACTCCATAGGCCTTCTTCACAACCCTATCAACCTGGGTGGCAACTTTCAGGGATCTATGTACATGGACACCTAGATCCCTCTGCTCATCCACACTTTCAAGAACTTTACCATTAGCCAAATATTCCGCATTCCTGTTATTCCTTCCAAAGTGAATCACCTCACACTTCTCTACATTAAACTCCATTTGCCACCTCTCAGCCCAGCTCTGCAGCTTATCTATATCCCGCTGTAACCTGCTACATCCTTCCACACTATCGACAACACCACCGACTTTAGTATCGTCTGCAAATTTACTCACCCACCCTTCTGCGCCTTCCTCTAGGTCATTGATAAAAATGACAAACAGCAACGGCCCCAGAACAGATCCTTGTGGTACTCCACTTGTGACTGTACTCCATTCTGAACATTTCCCATCAACCACCACCCTCTGTCTTCTTTCAGCTAGCCAATTTCTGATCCACATCTCTAAATCACCCTCAATCCCCAGCCTCCGTATTTTCTGCAATAGCCTACCATGGGGAACCTTATCAAACGCTTTGCTGAAATCCATACACACCACATCAACTACTCTACCCTCATCTACCTGTTCAGTCACCTTCTCAAAGAACTCAATAAGGTTTGTGAGGCATGACCTACCCTTCACAAAGCCATGCTGACTATCCCTGATCATATTATTCCTATCTAGATGATTATAAATCTTGTCTCTTATAATCCCCTCCAAGACTTTACCCACTACAGACGTGAGGCTCACCGGTCTATAGTTGCCGGGGTTGTCTCTGCTCCCCTTTTTGAACAAAGGGACCACATTTGCTGTCCTCCAGTCCTCTGGCACTATTCCTGTAGCCAATGATGACATAAAAATCAAAGCCAAAGGTCCAGCAATCTCTTCCCTGGCCTCCCAGAGAATCCTAGGATAAATCCCATCAGGTCCCGGGGACTTATCTATTTTCAGCCTGTCCAGAATTGCCAACACCTCTTCCCTACGTACCTCAATGCCATCTATTCTATTAGCCTGGGGCTCAGCATTCTCCTCCACAACATTATCTTTTTCCTGAGTGAGTACTGACGAAGAATATTCATTTAGTATCTCGCCTATCTCTTCAGACTCCACACACAATTTCCCATCCCTGTCCTTGACTGGTCCTACTCTTTCCCTAGTCATTCGCTTATTCCTGACATACCTATAGAAAGCTTTTGGGTTTTCCTTGATCCTTCCTGCCAAATACTTCTCATGTCCCCTCCTTGCTCGTCTTAGCTCTCTCTTTAGATCCTTCCTCGCTACCTTGTAACTATCCATCGCCCCAACTGAAACTTCACACCTCATCTTCACATAGGCCTCCTTCTTCTTCTTAACAAGAGATTCCACTTCCTCGGTAAACCACGGTTCCCTCGCTCGACGCCTTCCTCCCTGCCTGACCGGTACATACTTATCAAGAACACGCAGTAGCTGATCCTTGAACAAGCCCCACTTATCCAGTGTGCCCAACACTTGCAGCCTACTTCTCCACCTTATCCCCCCCAAGTCACGTCTAATGGCATCATAATTGCCCTTCCCCCAGCTATAACTCTTGCCCTGCGGTGTATATTTATCCCTTTCCATCATTAACGTAAACGTCACCGAATTGTGGTCACTGTCCCCAAAGTGCTCTCCTACCTCCAAATCCAACACCTGGCCTGGTTCATTACCCAAAACCAAATCCAACGTGGCCTCGCCTCTTGTTGGCCTGTCAACATATTGTGTCAGGAAACCCTCCTGCACACACTGTACAAAAAACGACCCATCTATTGTACTCGAACTATATCTTTTCCAGTCAATATTTGGAAAGTTAAAGTCTCCCATAATAACTACCCTGTTACTTTCACTCTTATCCAGAATCATCTTCGCCATCCTTTCCTCTACATCCCGAGAACTATTAGGAGGCCTATAAAAAACTCCCAACAGGGTGACCTCTCCTTTCCTGTTTCTAACTTCAGCCCATACTACCTCGGAAGAAGAGTCCCCATCTAGCATCCTCTCCGCCACCGTAATACTGCTCTTGACTAGCAGCGCCACACCTCCCCCTCTTTTGCCTCCTTCTCTGAGCTTACTAAAACACCTAAACCCCGGAACCTGCAACATCCATTCCTGTCCCTGCTCTATCCATGTCTCCGAAATGGCCACAACATCGAAGTCCCAGGTACCAACCCATGCTGCCAGTTCCCCTACCTTGTTTCGTATACTCCTGGCATTGAAGTAGACACACTTCAAACCACCTACCTGAACACTGGCCCCCTCCTGCGACGTCAAATCTGTGCTCCTGACCTCTATACTCTCATTCTCCCTTACCCTAAAACTACAATCCAGGTTCCCATGCCCCTGCTGCATTAGTTTAAACCCCCCCAAAGAGCACTAACAAATCTCCCCCCCAGGATATTTGTGCCCCTCAGGTTCAGATGTAGACCATCCTGTCTGTAGAGGTCCCACCTTCTCCAGAAAGAGCCCCAGTTATCCAGAAATCTGAATCCCTCCCGCCTGCACCATCCCTGTAGCCACGTGTTTAAATGCTCTCTCTCCCTATTCCTCATCTCACTATCATGTGGCACGGGCAACAACCCAGAGATAACAACTCTGTTTGTTCTAGTTCTGAGCTTCCATCCTAGCTCCCTGAAAGCCTGCTTGACATCCTTGTCCCCTTTCCTACCTATGTCGTTAGTGCCAATGTGGATCACGACTTGGGGCTGCTCCCCCTCCCCCTAAGGACCCGGAAAACACGATCCGAGACATCACGTACTCTTGCACCTGGGAGGCAACATACCAAACGTGAGTCTCTCACGCTCCCACAAAATCTCCTATCTGTGCCCCTGACTATAGAGTCCCCAATTACTAATGCTCTGCTCCTCTCCCCCCTTCCCTTCTGAGCAACAGGGACAGACTCCGTGCCAGAGGCCCGTACCCCATGGCTTACCCCTGGTAAGTCCCCCCCCCACAAGTATCCAAAGCGGTATACTTGTTTCTCAGGGGAACGATCGCAGGGGATCCCTGCACTGACTGCTTTTTCCCAGTCCCTCTTACAGTTACCCACCTATCTCCAATCTTTGGTGTAACTAATTCCCTGAAGCTGCTATCTATGACCCCTTCTGCCTCCCGAATGATCCGAAGTTCTTCCAACTCCAGCTCCAGTTCCCTAACTCGGTCTTGGAGGAGCTGGAGATGGCAGCACTTCCTGCAGGTAAAATCAGCAGGGACACTAACTGCATCCCTCACCTCAAACATCCTGCAGGAGGAACATTGCACTCCCTTCCCTGCCATTCCTCCAACTTTCTACCAAGATCTGGCTAACAACTAAATTAAATTTTTTATAAAAAATAATAATATAATAAAATATGGTACTTACCTCAGACCAATGGGTTTTATTATTAGCCATGATGTGGAGATGCCGGCGTTGGACTGGGGTGAGCACAGTAAGAAGCCTTACAACGCCAGGTTAAAGTCCAACAGGTTTGTTTCGATGTCACTAGCTTTCGGAGCGCTGCTCCTTCCTCAGGTGAATGCAGAGGTCTGTTCCAGAAACACATATATAGACAAATTCAAAGATGCCAGACAATGCTCGGAATGTGAGCATTAGCAGGTGATTAAATCTTTACAGATCCAGAGATGGGGTAACCCCAGGTTAAAGAGGTGTGAATTGTATCAAGCCAGGACAGTTGGTAGGATTTTGCAGGCCAGATGGTGGGGGATGAATGTAATGCGACATGAATCCCAGGTCCCGGTTGAGGCCGCACTCATGTGTGCGGAACTTGGCTATAAGTTTCTGCTCGGCGATTCTGCGTTGTCGCGGGTCCTGAAGGCCGCCTTGGAGAACGCTTACCCGGAGATCAGAGGCTGAATGCCCTTGACTGCTGAAGTGTTCCCCGACTGGAAGGGAACATTCCTGCCTGGTGATTGTTGCGCGATGTCCGTTCATTCGTTGTCGCAGCGTCTGCATGGTCTCGCCAATGTACCACGCTTCGGGACATCCTTTCCTGCAGCGTATGAGGTAGACAACGTTGGCCGAGTCGCACGAGTGTGTACCGCGTACCTGGTGGGTGGTGTTCTCACGTGTAATAGTGGTATCCATGTCGATGATCTGGCACGTCTTGCAGAGATTGCCATGACAGGGTTGTGTGGTCGTGGTCACTGTTCTGAAGACTGGGTAGTTTGCTGCAAACAATGGTTCGTTTGAGGTTGCGCGGTTGTTTGAAGGCAAGTAGTGGGGGTGTGGGGATGACCTTGGCAAGATGTTCATTGTCATCAATGACGTGTTGAAGGCTGTGAAGAAGATGACGTAGTTTCTCCGCTCTGGGGAAGTACTGGACGACGAAGGGTATTCTGTCGGTTGTGTCCCATGTTTGTCTTCTGAGGAGGTCGGTCCGGTTTTTCGCTGTGGCGCGTTGGAACTGTCGATCGATGAGTCGAGTGCCATATCCCGTTCGTATGAGGGCATCTTTCAACGTCTGTAGATGTCTGTTACGCTCCTCCTCGTCTGAGCAGATCCTGTGTATACGGAGTGCTTGTCCATAGGGGATGGCTTCTTTAATGTGTTTAGGGTGGAAGCTGGAGAAGTGGAGCACCATGAGGTTATCCGTGGGTTTGCGGTAAAGCGAAGTGCTGAGGTGACCGTCCTTGATGGAGACGAGTGTGTCCAAGAATGCAACTGATTTTGGAGAGTAGTCCATGGTGAGTCTGATGGTTGGATGGAACTTATTAATGTCATCGTGTAGTCGTTTCAGTGATTCTTCGCCGTGGGTCCAAAGGAAAAAAATGTCATCGATGTATCTGGTGTATAACGTCGGTTGAAGGTCCTGTGCGGTGAGTAGGTCCTGTTCAAACTTGTGCATGAAGATGTTGGCGTATTGGGGTGCGAATTTGGTCCCCATGGCTATTCCGTGCGTCTGGATGAAGAACTTGTTGTCGAAGGTGAAGACGTTGTAATCCAGAATGAAGCGGATGAGTTGCAGAATTGCGTCTGGAGATTGGCAGTTGTCGGTGTTGAGTACTGAGGCTGTTGCAGCAATGCCGCCGTCATGGGGGATGCTGGTGTAGAGTGCCGAGACATCCATTGTGACGAGGAATGTTCCTGGTTCAACTGGTCCATGGGTGCTGAGTTTCTGTAGGAAGTCCGTCGTGTCGCGACAGAAGCTGGGCGTACCTTGTACGATGGGTTTCAAGATGCCCTCGATGTAGCCAGAGAGGTTCTCACACATGGTCCCATTGCCTGAAACGATAGGGCGGCCTGGTGTGTTGGCCTTATGTATTTTTGGGAGGCAGTAGAGATCTCCAATGCAGGGGGTACGTGGGATGAAAGCACGTAGGGTGCTCTGAAGATCTGGATCCAAGGTCTTGATCAGTCTGTTAAGTTGGCGGATGTGTTCCTTGGTCGTATCTGCGGGTAACTGTCTGTAATGTTCTTGGTTGTTCAGTTGTCGGTATACTTCTTTGCAGTAGTCCGTTCTGTTCAGTACGACAGTGGCCCCCCCTTTGTCTGCTGGTTTGATGACGATGCTGCGGTTGGTCTTGAGAGCGCGGATCGCATTGCGTTGTGCTTGGGTGACGTTCGGGGCTGTCTTGTGAATGCGACTGATGAATCTGGCATTGACGCGGCTCCTGACGGCTTGAGCATACATGTCGAGTCTAAGGCAGCGGCCTTCCGGAGGGGTCCAATTCGACCCGAACGTCACCCAAGCACAACACAATGCCATCCGCGCTCTGAAGGCCAACCGCAGCATCGTCATCAAACCAGCAGACAAAGGGGGGGCCAGACTTACCTCCCAGCAGCCACTTCCGCACTGCTCCCGCTGAAACTGACTCACCAGCTGTTCTCCTGCCGAAATCGACTGGCCTGCCCCTGCAAAGACAAGTGCTTTTAAAGGACAGACTTACCTCCCAGCAGCCACTTCCGCACAACTATGTTGTGCAGGACGCAGCACACCACAATGATGCGGCCGACCCTATCTGACCGATACTGGAGGGCGCCCCCAGAGAGGTCCAGGCACCTGAAACGCATCTTCTGCACGCCAAAGCACCTCTCTATCACTCCCCTTGTCGCTACATGGGCATCATTGTAGCGGTTCTCCGCCTCATTGCGTGGCCTCCGTATAGGCGTCATCAGCCACGATCGCAATGGGTAGCCCCTGTCGCCCAGCAACCAGCCCCTCAGCCGGGGATGGCGCCCCTCGTACATGCCGGGGATGGATGACCGCGACAACACGTATGAGTCGTATACACTGCCTGGGTAACGGGCGCAGACGTGCAGGATCATCATGCGGTGGTCGAATAGGTCTCCTTCCTATTGGTGAACACTGCCCTGTTATCTGCAGGTGGCCGCACGGCGACGTGCATCCCATCAATCGCGCCCTGGACCATGGGGAACCCGGCCACGGCAGAGAAGCCCATGGCCCGGGCATCTTGGCTGGCCCGGTCCACAGGGAAGTGGATGTAGCGGTGCGCCATGGCATATAGGGCACCTGTCACTGCCCGGATGCACCGATGCACCAATGTCTGCGATTTGCCGGACAGGTCCCCACTCGGTGCCTGGAATGACCCCGTTGCATAAAGGTTCAGGGCCACCGTAACCTTGACGGACACGGGGAGAGGGTGTCCCCCGCCAGTACCACGTGGTGACAGGTGTGCCAGCAGGTGGCAGATGTGTGCCACGGTTTCCCACCTCATCCGGAGTCTCCTCCTGCATTCCCGGTCTGTGAGGTCCTGGTATGACTGCCGGGGCCGGTACACACGGGGCGCACTCGGGTGCCTCCGTTGCCGTGGGGCCGCGACGTCCTCCTCCCCCTCCTCGTCCTGTCGGTCAGGTGTCCCTCCAGCCTGGGCGGCTGCCGCCTGCCCCTCTGCGGCATCCTGCGCCGCCTCTCTGGCACGCTCCTGTCCTCCTCCTCATCCAGGGCAACATAGACATTAGCGGCTGCCGCCACGGCGGCCAACAGCGCGGGATGATCGGAACACGTGACGGCCTGGTGGGGGTGGTGGGAATGACGACATGTCATCATTGCCCATATCCCCTCCTTCCCCCCAGCCAGGTGGCATGGACCGCATGGGTCCAACTGTTGGAGGCTGGCACCTGGCCAGGTGGACCAACTCACTTGCCCCCCCATCCCCCTCCCCGGCACGGGCCCCCCCCTCCTCCCCGGCACGGGCCCCCCCCATCCCCTTCCCCGGCACGGGCCCCCCCCCATCCCCTCCCCGGCATGGGCCCCCACCCCCATCCTCCTCCCCGGCACGGGCCCCCCCTCCATCCTCCTCCCCGGCAAGGACCCCTCCATCCCCCTCCCCGGCACGGACCCCCCATCCCCCTCCCCGGCACGGACCCCCCATCCCCCTCCCCGGCACGGACCCCCCATCCCCCTCCCCGACATGGACCCCCCATCCCCCTCCCCGGCACGGACCCCCCATCCTCCTCCCCGGCACGGACCCCCCCCCCATCCCCCTCCCCGGCACGGAACCCCCCCCATCCCCCTCCCCGGCACGGACACCCCCCCCATCCCCCTCCCCGGCACGGACCCCCCAACCCCCTCCCCGGCACGGACCCCCCATCCTCCTCCCCGGCACAGACTCCCCATCCTCCTCCCTGGCACGGACCCCCCATCCCCCTCCCCGGCACGGACCCCCCTCCCGTCACGGGCCCCCCCCCATCCCCCTCCCCGGCACGGACCCCGATGAAAAGGAGGTTTGATTGACATCGATGTGACTGGTCATCACGTCGACGGGACTTCGGCCCATCCGGAAGGGAGAATATCGGCAGGCCCAAAATCGGCTGCCTTGCGCACACCTGTGCCATCCTCCGACGTCTGCGGCGCCATTAACGCCCCGCCGACTTTTCTCCCTTCGGAGACTTCAGCAACCGGCTGGGGCAGGATTCACGGCGGCCAACGGCCATTCTCCGACCCGCTGGGGGGTCGGAGAATGACGCTCCAGGGGCGTCATTCTCCGACCCCCCAGAGGGTCGGAGAATGGCCGTTGGCCGCCGTGAATCCCGCCCCCGCCGAAGTCTCCGAAGGGAGAAAAGTCGGCGGGGCGTTAATGGCGCCGCTGCCGCGGAGAATGTCACGGGTCTGCGCAAGGCAGCCGATTTTCGGCCTGCCGATATTCTCCCTTCCGAATGGGCCAAAGTCCCGTCGACGTGATGACCGTTCACGTCGACGTGAATCAAACCTCCTTTTCATCGGCGTGACCCGGTGCTCCAGGCTCACGCCGACCAGCGAGGAGGTGAGTGACGGCCTGGGGGGTTGGCTCTGGGCAGGAAATGGCGTGGCCGCAGACTGATTGCGTGAGGAGAGGTGTGTCTCGGCTTGTGTGTGTGTGTGTGCGGCGGGGGGGGGGGGGGGGGGGGGGTGGTTAGAGTAGGCTGGGCTCCGGGGGAGTGCCGGGAGGGGGTCCGTGCTGGGGTGGAGGTTGGGGGGGGTCCGTGCCAGGGTGGAGGTTGGGGGTTGGGGAGGGGGTCCGTGCCGGGGTGGAGGTTGGGGGGGGGTCCGTGCTGGGGTGGAGGTTGGGGGTTGGGGAGGGGGTCCGTGCTGGGGTGGAGGTTGGGGAGGGGGTCCGTGCTGGGGTGGAGGTTGGTGGGGGGTCCGTGCTGGGGTGGAGGTTGGGGGTTGGGGAGGGTGTCCGTGCCGGGGTGGAGGTTGGGGGGGGGGGTCCGTGCTGGGTTGGAGGTTGGGGGTTGGGGGGGGTCCGTGCCGGGGTGGAGGTTGGGGGGGGTCCGTGCTGGGGTGGAGGTTGGGGGTTGGGGAGGGGGTCCGTGCCGGGGTGGAGTTGGGGGGGGGTCTGTGCTTGGGTGGAGGTTGGGGGTTGGGGGGGTCCGTGCTGGGGTGGAGGTTGGGGGTTGGGGAGGGGGTCCGTGCTGGGGTGGAGGTTGGGGGGGGGGTCCGTGCTGGGGTGGAGGTTGGGGGTTGGGGAGGGGGTCCGTGCCGGGGTGGAGGTTGGGGGGGGGTGCGTGCTGGGGTGGAGGTTGGGGGTTGGGGGGGGTCCGTGCTGGGGTGGAGGTTGGGGAGGGGGTCCGTGCAGGGGTGGAGGTTGGGGGTTGGGGAGGGGGTCCGTGCCGGGGTGGAGGTTGGGGGGGTGGTCCGTGCTGGGGTGGAGGTTGGGGGTTGGGGGGGGTCCGTGCTGGGGTGGAGGTTGGGGAGGGGGTCCGTGCCGGGGTGGAGGTTGGGGGGGGGGTCCGTGCTGGGGTGGAGGTTGTGGGGGGGTCCGTGCTGGGGTGGAGGTTGGGGGGGGGGTCCGTGCTGGGGTAGAGGTTGGGGGTTGGGGGGGGTCCGTGCTGGGGTGGAGGTTGGGGGTTGGGGAGGGGGTCCGTGCCGGGGTGGAGGTTGGGGGGGGTCCGTGCTGGGGTGGAGGTTGAGGGTTGGGGGGGGTCCGTGCTGGGGTGGAGGTTGGGGAGGGGGTCCGTGCTGGGGTGGAGGTTGGGGGTTGGGGAGGGGGTCCGTGCTGGGGTGGAGGTTGGGGGGGGGTCCGTGCTGGGGTGGAGGTTGGGGGGGGGGTCCGTGCTGGGGTGGAGGTTGGGGGGGGGTCCGTGCTGGGGTGGAGGTTGGGGGGGGGGTCCGTGCTGGGGTGGAGTTTGGGGGGGGGGGTCCGTGCTGGGGTGGAGGTTGGGGGTTGGGGGGGGTCCGTGCTGGGGTGGAGGTTGGGGAGGGGGTCCGTGCTGGGGTGGAGGTTGGGGGTTGGGGAGGGAGTCCATGCCGGGGTGGAGGTTGGGGGGGGGTCCGTGCTGGGGTGGAGGTTGGGGGTTGGGGGGGGTCCGTGCTGGGGTGGAGGTTGGGGAGGGGGTCCGTGCCGGGGTGGAGGTTGGGGGCGGGGGGGTCCGTGCCGGGGTGGGTGATGGGAGGGCAAATGAGTTGGTCCACCTGGCCAGGTGCCAGCCTCCAACAGTTGGACCCATGCGGTCCATGCCACCTGGCTGGGGGGAGGAGGGGATATGGGCAATGATGACATGTCATCGTTCCCCTCTCCCCCACCAGGCCGTCATGTTTTCAGACCATCCAGCGATGTTGGCCGCCGTGGTGGCAGCTGCTCATGTCTATGTTGCCCTGGATGAGGAGGAGGAGGAGGAGGAGGAGGAGGAGCGTGCCAGAGAGGCGGCGCAGGCTGCCGCAGAGGGGCAGGCGGCAGCCGCCCAGGCTGGAGGGACACCTGACCGACAGGACGAGGAGGGGGAGGAGGACGTCGCGGCCCCACGGCAACGGAGGCACCCGAGGGCGCCCCGTGTGTACCGGCCCCGGCAGTCATACCAGGACCTCACGGACCGGGAATGCAGGAGGAGACTCCGGATGAGCCGGGAAATCGTGGCACACATCTGCCACCTGCTGGCACACCTGTCACCGCGTGGCACTGGCGGGGGACACCCTCTCCCCGTGTCCGTCAAGGTTACGGTGGCCCTGAACTTCTATGCAACGGGGTCATTCCAGGCGCCGAGTGGGGACCTGTCCGGCATATCGCAGACATCGGTGCATCGGTGCATCCGGGCAGTGACAGATGCCCTTTATGCCATGGCGCACCGCTACATCCGCTTCCCCGTGGACCGGGCCAGCCAAGATGCCCGGGCCGTGGGCTTCTCTGCCGTTGCCGGGTTCCCCATGGTCCAGGGCGCGATCGATGGGATGCACGTCGCCGTGCGGCCACCTGCAGAGAACAGGGCCGTGTTCACTAATAGGAAGGGGACCTATTCAATGAACGTACAGGTGGTCTGCGATCACTGCATGATGATCCTGCACGTCTGCGCCCGTCACCCAGGCAGTGTACACGACTCATTCGTGTTGTCGCGGTCATCCATCCCCGGCATGTACGAGGGACGCCATCCCCGGCTGAGGGGCTGGTTGCTGGGCGACAGGGGCTACCCATTGCGATCGTGGCTGATGACGCCTATACGGAGGCCACGCAATGAGGCGGAGAACCGCTACAATGATGCCCATGTAGCGACAAGGGGAGTGATCGAGAGGTGCTTTGGCGTGCTGAAGATGCGTTTCAGGTGCCTGGACCTCTCTGGGGGCGCCCTCCAGTATCGGTCAGATAGGGTCGGCCGCATCATTGTGGTGTGCTGCGTCCTGCACAACATAGCCCAGGCAGAGGAGGGCGGAGTGGAGGAGCAGCAGAAAGCGGCCCAGTCCTCCCCAGATGAGGGGGATGGGGGCAATGGTCAGGGCAGATGGGGTAGACACAGGCGGGTGGCTGTCCACCGTTACCGGCTGGCCCAGCGGGCACGGGACAGACTGATAGACGCCCGCTTCACTGACTAGATGGGCGTGGGAATCGGGTAGTATGGCCACAGACTGCACACCATGACAACAGCCGACCACCCACACCCCCCACCCATCCACCCACCCAGCACCCTCACCCCCCTCCCCAACCCCACACACCCCACCCGCATGCACACCACCCCCCTCCCAATTGCCGATCCACCGGCGGCACAACGGGCCGGGCTCACCCAGTTGCGGGTGGACGCGTGTCTATCGCAGGCCATGGAGGATGATGACAACCCGCCTCCGATGAGCTCCTGGCTCTACATCGTTGGACTATGTCTGACCCATGGCCACAGTACCACCATCGACCCGGACCATCCCTGCATGCGGCTGTGACACTGCAGCGCACGGTCCCATCCTCTGCCCGGGGGATGTTGATGGCGGCCCAGGGGGAAGGGGGCAGACTCACCTGGGGCTGAGGTAAGACCACCCGTCACACACACACTTGCGCTCAACGTACATGACACGCCCGCACACTTTGGACAGAGCACAAAGGCAGCTTCGGTAGGTGTAACATTGACTTTAATAACCAAAGGAGTTCGTGCCCTAGCCCCTAAAACTCATCTGTGCCCTGCACCTGTGCCAACTTACTCAGTGTCTAATTGTTTGGCCTTACGGGCCCTTTGACTACGTCTACGTGGTTCCCCAGACGGTACAGCAGAACTGGAGGTGGACCCCTGTGATTCCTGCCCTCTGACACTGGATCCCTTTGGCGGCCGTTTCCTGGGGCGTCCTGGCCTAGATGGGCCAGGCTGCGGCCCGGGCGACTGGGATGGCGAGCTGCCAGCCTGTCCTGCCCGTTGCCCACCCCATGCACCTGGGACGGAAGGGGGGGAGTCCGAGGTGTCGCGGTGTACCGGGACCTCCCCTACAGAGGGAGCCGGGACGGACCACACCACCTCCTCCTCCCTCGGGGTGCCCGATGGCCCCCAGGCCTCTACATGGGTGGGGGATGCGAACGGACTGGCCATCCGACGCGCCCCCGACATCTGGCGCTGCCAGTCTTGGAGGCCCGTGCTGGTATCGACAGGGGCCTGCAGGTTTGCAGCCATGGAGCCCAGGGGGTTGTCGAACCCTGTCTGTGACAGTGCGACGCCGGCTCGCACATGGCCACTGGCGCCGATGCCCTCAGCGATGGCCTGCTGAGACTGGGCCATGGCCTGCAGAGACTGGGCCATGGCCTGCAGAGACTGGGCTATGGCCTGCTGAGACTGGGCTATGGCCTGCTGAGACTGGGCCATGGCCTGCTGAGACTGGGCCATGGCCTGCTGAGACTGGGCTATGGCGTTGAGCGCCTCTGCCATCTGGCGCTGGCACTGGCTCATAGCCTCCTGTGAGAGGGCAGCCATTTCCTGGGCCACAGACGCCGCCTGCATGGAAGGCCCCAGGCCTCGCAAACCGTTGCCCATGTCTGACACCGTCGCACCCATTGCCTCCACCGCGGACGCCACCCGTGCGGTGTCAGCCTGGGTGGCACGCATGACCGGGACCACTCCCAGCTCCTGGACGCGGGTGGACTCCTCCACCTGCGACCGCAGCCGCCGCAAGCCACCCGTCACCCTATTCGCTCGTCTCCGTGTCGGTGGTTGCATCGGATCTATATGTGGGTGTGGTAACTGCAGGAACCCGGGATCCATCTGGGCGGCAGATGTTCGCTTGGCCTGGGCTGCCCTCCGACCGCCCGGTCTCTCTGCTGCTCCTACCTCCACCTGCTGTACCGGGACGGCTGTGTTGTGCGCACCAGTGAGTGTACCAAACGCCTCATCACTAAAGTGCCCAACCGTGGTGAGTGTTTCTGCGATGGTGAAGGGTGTTGGCGACAGCAGTGGCGTTGTGTCGTGCTCTTCGTCCCACTCTGAGTCCATGGCACTTTGGGGTGGGGGTTCGTCTCCACCCATCCACTCTGAGTCATTGTCCGGTATTTCGTCTTCCCGGGTAGGGGTGTCCTGGGTAGTGCTGTGCCGGGTAGTGCTGTCCCGGGTAGTGCTGTCCCGGGTAGTGCTGTCCCGGGTAGTGCTGTCCCGGGTAGGGGTGTCCTGGGTAGTGGTGTCCCGGGTAGGGGTGTCCTGGGTAGTGGTGTCCCGGGTAGGGGTGTCCTGGATAGTGGTGTCCTGGGTAGTGGTGTCCTGGCTCGGATGTGACGGGGGCCTGTGGCTGCCCCCCTCATCGCTGGGTGGTCGCTCCCTCACGTGACGGGGGTGTCGTCTCCCTGTTGCTCCAGGTCTCTCCGTCTCCCGTGGTGTACGAGGGGCATCCTGCGGGCGTCGCATGCTGGAGGGTCCGGGTCTCTCCGTCTCCCGTGGTCTCCGAGGGGCATCCTGCGGGCGTCGCATGCTGGAGGGTCCGGGTCTCTCCGTCTCCCGTGGTGTGCGAGGGGCATCCTGCGGGCGTCGCATGCTGGAGGGTCCGGGTCTCTCCGTCTCCCGTGGTCTCCGAGGGGCATCCTGCGGGCGGTGTGCATCTGTGGGGATGGGTGCCTGGACGTTTGGTCCTGCGATACACAATGAAGCATACATGGTTAGACATCAGGCAGTGATCAGGTGATACGGGGAGGGGGATATAGGGGAGGGGGGATATGGGGACGGGCTGTTGGTGGCTCACTTGCTCGTGGGGCCCCGACCTCTGCATCAGCAACCTCCCGGTCCTCAGGTCCGCCAGCCAGTTCCAGGGCCCTTTCCTCGTGTACGGTCAGTGGCCTCTCATCAGCGGGCCCTCCTCCAGTCCTCACATGCTCACTATTGTTGTGTGCGCGCTTCTCCTGTGGGGGGGGGGGGGGGTGGTGGCAGGGGTAAAAGGCAACAGTGTTAGGCAGGTATATGAATGCACGCCATCGGTTGCGCGTGCATTGCAGAGGTTAAGGTTAAGGCTGGATTCACTTGGGGATATGGGGGATATGGGGGAGGGGGGGATATGGGGGAGGGGGGATATGGGGGAGGGGGGATATGGGGGATATGGGGGAGGGGGATATGGGGGAGGGGGGATATGGCGGATATGGGGAGGGGGGATATGGGGGAGGGGGGATATGGGGGAGGGGGGATATGGGGGAGGGGGGATATGGGGGAGGGGGGGATATGGGGGATATGGGGGAGGGGGGATATGGGGAGGGGGATATGGGGGATATGGGGGAGGGGGGATATGGGGGAGGGGGGGATATGGGGAGGGGGGATATGGGGGAGGGGGGATATGGGGGATATGGGGGAGGGGGGATATGGGGGAGGGGGGATATGGGGGAGGGGGGATATGGGGGAGGGGGATATGGGGGAGGGGGGATATGGGGGAGGGGGGATATGGGGGAGGGGGGATATGGGGGAGGGGGGGCATGGGGAGGGGGGATTTGGGGGAGGGGGGATATGGGGGATATGGGGGAGGGGGGTATGGGGGAGGGGGGATATGGGGGAGGGGGGAATATGGGGGAGGGGGGATATGGGGGATATGGGGGAGGGGGGATATGGGGGAGGGGGAGATATGGGGGATATGGGGGAGGGGGGATATGGGGGAGGGGGGATATGGGGGATATGGGGGAGGGGGGATATGGGGAGGGGGGGATATGGGGGATATGGGGGAGGCTCACCCTGCCTGCTCTGACGAGGTCGTTCACCTTCTTGTGGCACTGGGTGCCTGTCCGTGGTGTTAGGGCCGCAGCGGTGACGGCCTCTGCCACTTCCCTCCACAGACGCCGGCTGTGGCGTGGGGCAACTCTGCGGCCGTGCCCGGGATACAGGGCGTCCCTCCTCTGCTCCACCGCGTCCAGGAGCGCCTCCACATCGCGTGACTCGAACCTCGGGGCTGAGCGACGGCTAGCCATCCAGTCGGGTGTTGCGGTCGGGTGTTCCGGTCGGGTGGGGGGGAGCTGCGCGGCCTTATGAGCCGTCACGCCGTGCAGCGCGTATGACGCTGCACGGCGTGAACCATTGCGCAAGCGCGGATCCCGTCACGTCGCTGCTAGCCCATTTCGGGCCGGAGACTATCGGCCCATTTTTATGACGTGACGCAAATGGGATTTGCGCCGTTTTTTGCGCCGATCGGCGGACTTTCCGCCGATAATGGAGAATTTCGCCCCAGATCTCCAATTAAGATCGTCATCCCTGGAAGTTGGCGAATAAAAGAGCAGCATTTAATGGGGCAAAATCCGCCCTATTCAAGAAGCGTGTCTCGTTTGGGCTACTTTACTTGGCCCGTCTTCGAGTTTCGGTCGAAGGAAAGGATCACTTCTTTGACTCCCCAGATGAAAAAATACTTTGGTTCAGAAACTGGGTTTGAATTCTGCGTAAATCTTTCTCTATTTTTGTCTAAAAGTTAAATTGCTGTATGTCTGGAAGTCATATCATTGTTGTTTATTTGACTAATTTGCACTGTAAAGTTATTACTGTTGAAGTGTTCCTTTTTTTCGCGTTATACCAGTTCTGTACATATTGCTGTTATAGTGCTGTCATTACCACAGGATTGTTATATGTGAAATTTTTGATTTTGAAGTTTCTCAACTTTTATTATGGGGTCGGTTGGAGAGTCTCTCAGCTATAGCTAGAGATGGACCTGGAGAAGCGAAGTCATAAATGTGGGCATTCTGCAGCTTCCACTCGCAAATACTTGGCGAGGGGGAACTTCGATTATCGTGTTAAAGACTTTAGGTTTTATATGAATTTGATGTTTTTGTTGTGGATTGCAAGGTTGGGTATGTCTCCCTTCCTCCCCCTATCCCCCTACAATTTGTAGCCTGACGTTGTCCACTAATTTGTATTTGTCCGGCTTAGACGGGAGCAGTCTGCTGTCCTGGTGGGATTGCCTCGCCGTGGCATGATGGCATTTCTTGCTTGCTGATCTACAGATGTAATGGCTGCCCTGGGTAGGAGAGGAGGTGGAGGTTCTCCTTTCCACCTTATAATCTGGAATGTGAGGGGTTTCAATGGACAGTGAAGCGGGCAAGGATATTTGAAGGGTCTGGACCCAGGTGTTGTGTTCCTACAGGAGACCCATTTGCGGGTGAAGGGTCAGATGAGGCTTCACAAAAATTGCATGGGGCAAGGCTTTCACTCAGGCTTTAATGGTGGGGCCAAAGGCACAGCAATACTAATCCACGGAAAATACAATTTACTCCCTGCCAGATTATTGATGAGCCTAAGGATCGCTATATTATTGCTGGGGAACATTCTGGTTATTTTGGCGAATCTTTCTGCTTCCAATTGGGACAACCCAAGCTTCATATGCTCCCTGGTAAATGCCCTCCTGATTTAGACTCACATCGAGGAGGAGACTTAAACTGTGTCTTGGACCCTAAAATGGATCACTTCATGTCGAAATCCCAGTCCCAACCTGGGATGTGCAGGGCATTGACCTCTTTCATGGATAGAATTGGAGGTGTTGACCAGTGGCATTCTCTGCATCCAAACAGTAAAGAATTTTCTTTTTTTCTCATGTTCACTGTGCCTATTCCCGAATTGATTTTTTAGTTGTTGACAAATCCCTCCTCCCCTCAGTGAGAACAGCCGAGTACTCAGCAGTTGTCATCTTGGATTTGCCCCTCATTTTGTTGAATTTTGCTTTGATTTTGGCCCCCCCTGTATGCCCGTCCTGGAGACTAGATACCACTTTACTGTCTGACGCCAAATTTTGTGAATGATTGTCTGTTGCTATAGCAGACTTTATCAAACTCATCAAAACAGAGTCAATTCCTCCGTCGACACTATGGGAAATCCAAAAGGTCGTCATAAAGGGCGGAATTATCTTGTATAAAGCTCAGATTGTGAAAAAGGAGAGAGTGGAACGACAAAGGCTGGTGGACTCCATCTTGGAGGTTGACCACCAACATTCTTCTGCCCCAACGCCGGAATTACTGATGCACCGGAAAAACTTGCAACTTCAATTTGAATTGATCTCCACGAATAAAGTGGTGCACCAGTTCCGACGTTCCAGGAGCACCTTCTATGAACATGGGGAAAAGGCGAGCTGTCTTCTTGCACATCAATTCAAGAAGCAGGCAACCCCCCAAGAAAACCGACAGATTTGAAGCAAAGAAGGTAACCTAGTCTCCGCCCCTCTCCAGGTAAATGCAGCTTTCAGTATGTTTTACCATGCGCTATATGAATCAGATTCTCCTCCAGATACTTCATAAATAATGAGGTTTCTAGATGGTTTACATATCCCAACCATAGAGGAAGGCAGGAAATGGTAACAGGAATCTTCCTTCAGCCCAGAAGAAATACAGAAATGTATCGGTCGGTTGCAATCTGGCAAAGCCTCCGGTCCTGACGGCTTCCCACCCAAATGTTATAGGAGGTTCTCAGAGCAATTAATACTTTTAAGTTTGGACATGTTCAATGATTTACTGCCTGGGTATCACTACCATGTCCTTGGCCCAAGCCACAATCTCGGTGCTCCTGAAAAAGCGTAAGGACCCAGTGGAGTGTGGGTCTTACCGACCCAACCCATTTCACTCCTCACCACGGATGTTAAGATACTGGCGAAAGTCCTTGCAATCCGGATGGAGCCACGTCTTCCTGACATAATGTCGGAGGATCAAAGGTAGACATTTATCGGGTAATGCCCAACGTTACTTGAACATTTTGCTATCCCCCTCATCTGCTCGGGAACCTTAAATTATATTATCTTTGGATGCAGAAAAAGCATTTGATAGGGTGGAGTGGAACTACCTTTTTGAGATCTTGGATAGATTCGGTTTTGGCCCCAAACTCTCGTCCTGGGTTTGTTTGATGTACAATTCCCCGAAAGCCAACATCTGCACAAATATGACCTTCTCTGAATACTTTCCTCTAGACAGGGGCACCAGACAGTGCTGCACCCTGTTGTGTTAAGCACAGTAAGATAACACAGGCTGCAACTGGATGTAGCTTTACCTGAGAGATACTCCACACCTTGAAGTTAGTTCAATATGATTTATTGAACCTGTCACACAATTAGCTCAATCCTCTGTGAGTTCGAATCTCTGCTAACCTAGTATGATTAGTCTGTCTGACTGAACCAGACTAGCTCTTAGCCACGTGCTGTAGGAGTTATATGATACGTACACCCTGACTCACACTGTAGATGTCACCAGTGGAAAGAGGAGGAGTGTGAGTGCCTCGTGCCTTTTATAGTGGGAAACCACCCCCAAGTGTTCTGCCTGCTGATTGGTTATGTCCTGTTCTCTGTATTCATTAGCTGCCTCTTTGTATCTCATTATGTGCATGTCTGCATATCATGACACACCCTTTCTCCATTGCTCTTCGCGATGGCCATTGGAACCATGGTGATAGTGTTGAGGTCGTCAGAGGGATGGAGGGAAATATACCGAGAGGGAGAGGAGCACCTGATCTCACTATTCACAGATGATCTACTTTTCTATATTATGGATCCGGTCTCCTCAATAGAAAATGTCAAGATACTCAAGAGATTTGACACATTCTCAGGCTATAAATGAAATGTCAGTCAAAGTGAGTGTTTCCCAGTGAACTCAACAGCCAGAGAAGCTCAGCTTGGTTCGCTACCGTTTCGCCTCTCGCCCTCTAATTTCCGATATCTCATGATCCACATGATCCATAACTGGGCCTTGTTCAGTTCACAAACTGAACTTTTCAAACCTCATCGGTAAGATCAAAACAGACTTGCCAGGTGGAATAACCTCCTCCTGTCTCTAATGAGCAGAATGCAAACTGTCATGGTGAATGTGTTACCTAGGTTTTCATTCCTATGACCCGGGTTCGATCCTGGCCCCAGGTCACCGTCCGTGTGGAGTTTGCATATTCTCCCCTTGTCTGCGTGGGTCTCACCCCCACAACCCAAAAGGATGTGCAGAGTAAGTGAAATGGCCACGCCAAATCTGGCATTGCCAATCCACCTACCCTGCACATCTTTGTGTTGAGGGCGAAACCCATGCAAATACGGTGAGAATGTGCAAACTCCACACGGACAGTGACCTGGGGCCGGGATCGAACCTGGGACCTTGGCGCCATGAGGCAGCAGTGCTAACCACTGCACCACTGTGCTGCCTGTTCAGTTGTGTACTCTTAAGGACTAAGTGTCCTATTCCAGTTTAGTAGTGCAAATAAAATCAAAACTTTGTTTACGTTAAAGCTATTTTGTTGGCTTTGTGAACACTATGCCAATCACCCTGAAATAAGCAACACAACGAACACCACATGGTAACCAGGAGTGGAATACTATAAATAGTAAAGATCCCACATGGTACCAGGAGTCTATTCCTTATAAGAAACAGCAATTTAGATTAAGTTAGAATCACATTGGACATTGAAGAAGCAATCCAGAAGCCAGAACTCATAAAAAATGTACAGAAAAGACTGATCAGAAGATGGAAGGTCTCAGAAAGCCTGACCACTTCAAGACACTTCAAGGTAAATTATGCCAGAACTGGGCTTTCTTTAAGCAACAGTTTGAAGATTTTATTTCTGCCTCCGTGCTTGGAAATGCCGCAGCCCAATGGAAAATAGCAGTCCTACTAAATTTGGCTGGTCTGCAAGCAATTGAGCTCTTTAATTCGTTTGAATTAAGTGCAGATGAGGATAAAAATAAATACAGCATGGTGCTACAGAGAGTACCAATCCTGAAAAGATTCTATGAGCACTATATGTTAAGAAAAAGGCTGCAGTTCAGAGGAGTCAGTAGATTCATTCATCACAGCTCTAAGGCTGCGAGCGCAGTCCGGTAATTTTGTCTCAGCCTCCAAGTCTATGCTGCGAGATAAAGTTGTGTTCAGAATAAACAATGAACAGTTGCGCGAGAAGATGTTACGAAGACCGGTTTTATCAATTGAAGACGCTATTAATATGCCGAATTCGTGGCTGAGGAAAAGAGCGTGTAATCGGGTAACGATGCAGGAAAGGTTCCAGTGGATTGGAAAAATGCTAATCTAACGCATCTGTTCAAAAGGAAGGGAGGCAGAAAGTAGGAAACTATGGACCAGTTAGTTTAACATCTGTTGTTGGGAAATTGTTAGAATCCACATTTAAGGAAATAATAACAGGACATTTAGAAAGTGAAAATTCAATCTATCAGAGTCAGCATGGTTTTATGAAGAGTAAATCGTGTTTGACTAATTTGCTGGAGTTCTTCGAAGATGTAACAAGCCAAATGGATAATGGGAATCCTGTAGATGTAGCAAATCTGGACTTCCAGAAGGCATTTGACAAGGTGCTGCTCAGAAGGTAAGATCATGGGTTTAGGGGTAGTTTATTGGCTTGGATAAAAGACTGGAAAACCGACAGAAGGCAGAGAGTCGGGATAAATGGGTATTTTTCTGGTTGGCAAGATGTAACTGGTGGGGTGCCACAGGGTTCGGTCCTCAGACCCCAACTATTTACAATATATATTAATGACAGATGTAGAGATAGAAGGTACGACAGCTAAATTTGCAGGTGACACTAAAATAGGTGGTAAGTTGCATTGAGGAAATAAGAAATTTGCAAATGAATAGATGGGTTAGGTGAATGTGCCAAAATTTGGCAGATGAAGTTCAATGTGGATAAGTGTGAGGTTAACCATTTTGGTCAGAAAAATGAAAAGGTAAGTATTTATCCAAAGGGGGAGAAACTTTAGAGTGCTACGCTGCAGAGGGATTTGGGTATCCTCGTGCATGAATCGCAGAAAACTAGCATGCAGGTGCAACAGGTAATAAGAAAGGCAGATGGAATGTTGACATTCATGGATAAAGGAATAGAGTATGAAGGTAAGGAGGAGAGGTGTAGTTGCATCAGCGGCAGTTCACAGGAGGTTCATTTGATTGATTCCAGAGAGAGGGGTTTGTTAGACGTAGACGTAGAGCTGATGTTGTCATAATATACACACAAGTATATGATGGTGCACAGACAGACAGTGAGTGACACAAAGGATGACCAATGAACATACAGAACACAGCAGCCAATCACCAGACAGGACACTGCAACTATATAACAAGAGGGCACTAGTTTTCCCGCTCTCTTGGGATGCAGCCTCTGAGACAGTCAGAGCCTGTGAGCAACAACTAGAACATCCACCATGTAGTAGTACGATAGTCTGGTCAGGTTAGCCTCAGGTCTCCAGTCAACTCAGCATAGTGTCAACCCACAGTTCAAGCATGTTTAATAGTTAAGAGTTCAGTAATATAGAGTTGCATTTCTTCAAGTGTTGGAAGCCTGTCTCTCTCTCTGCTACAGTAAACACAGTCCTTGCAGACCCAGCTTACCAACACATCAGATGTTTCCTCTTGTGGGGCAATCTCGAACAAGAGGTCATAGTTTTAGGATAAGGGCTACCAGATTTAAAACAAAGATAAGAAGAAATTACTTCCCTCAAAGGGCGTGAATGTGTGGAATTCATTATCCCAGAATGTGATGGATGCCGGGACTTTGAGTAATTTTGAGGAAGAGTTAGATAGATTTTTAATTGGTAATGAGTTGAAGGGTTATGGAGAAGGGGCAGGACAGTGGAGGTAAGGTCGAGTGGGGATCAATCATGATCGCATTGAATGGTGAAGTGGGCTTGAGGGGCTGAATTGCCGACTCCTGCTCCTCGTTCTTATGCTATGTTCTTAAAACTATACCTTATTTCTAATGTTTACCAATACAAATTGGGCAGCTCAGTAGCACAGTAGCACTGTTGTTAGACAGCTCCAGGGTCTCAGGTTTGATTCCCGGCCGGGTCACTGTCTGTGTGGAGTCTGCACGTTCTCCCTGTGTCTGTGTGGGTTTCCTAAGGGCGTTCCGGTTTCCTCCCATAAGTTGTGAAAGACGTGCTGTTAGGTAATTTGGACATTCTGAATTCTCCCTCTGTGTGGGCGAACAGGCGCCGGAATGTGGCACCTAGGAGCATTTCACAGTAACTTAATTGCAGTGTTAATGTAAGCCTACTTGTGACAATAAAGATTATTCTAAATATAAATCACTTAAAACTACCTTACAAGACACGAGGCAAGCAAGTACAGAAACTACAAATATAATTTGTTTCCAAGACAGTGTATCAATAATCTTTGTTCTCAAGAACAATCCAAGGTTACAAGTGCCCGAGGTGTGCAGGGAGTCCGGCGAATCATGCCCATATGTTTTGGGCATGCCCGGCACTTAAAGGATTCTGGCAGGGGTTTGCAAGGGTGATGTCTAGGGTTTTGGACACTCGGCTGAAGGCGAGCCCAGTGGTAGCGATATTTGGGGTGGCGGAGGATCCGGGAGTGCAGGAAGCGAAAGAGGCCGAGGTACTGGCCTTTGCCTCCCTGGTAGCCTGGAGATGGGTTTTGTTAATGTGGAGGGACTTGAAACCCCCGAGCGTGGAGACCTGGGTTAGAGATATGGCGGGGTTCCTCAGCCTGGAGCGAATAAAGTTCCCCTTGAGAGGATCCTTGATGGGGTTCTCCCGGCGATGGCAACCTTTCTTTGACTTTCTAGGGGAGCAGTAAGTGTCAGCAGCAGCATCCTGGGGTGGGGGGGGGGGGTTTAAAACATTTGTGTTTTCTGTTTTGTAATTAGTTTTATTGTAAGCTTTGGGTTATGCTTATTGTTATTTTTTATTACCATCTGTATTTCTATTTTCGTTATGTAAAAACGATGATTGGAAAAACTTTAATTAAACATTTATTTTTAAAAAAAAGGACAATCCAAGGTTGTTCAAAAAACAATCCCATCCACAATGGAACAAGCTGCCAAAAGAAATAGTCACAGCTCCGTCACTTGAAATCTTTAAGACCCATCGTTAGATTATTTCTATTTACACGTTTCCATTATCAGGGCCTACCATATCAGCCCCGTTTAGCTAGTGGCATCTGATGTGCCATCAATTAATCAAGACGAAGGTCAGCCACCTTTATACCGAGCCCGAGGGGAGCTGGAGCCATCAGGCAGTGGTTTACCACAATACATGTAACACAGTAACAGTTTACCACAATACACATGATACATTAACAGTGGTTTATCACATTCACCCCCTGTTAAAAAAAAAAGAGACCAGCAGGGGTGAAGTGGACATAAAGGTCGAGTCTGTGGGGGCTTTGACCTTCCGCCGTGATTGCCTCAGTCCCGGCTGTGGTGTGTGCACTGGTGTCGAGACCTGTGCGTCCGGGAGCGTGTTGTCTTCTTCATCACCCAGTAGTTGAGTCGGTGGAGAGGGGGGCGGTGTAGGGGCGGGGTGGTGGTGATGGTTGCTGGAGAACCTGCAGGTGCCAAATCCCGGAGGGAGACTGTGTCCTGCTGCCCGTCATGATGTGCCACGTAGGCATATTGTGGATTGGCATGGAGGAGCAGGACCTTCTCGACCAGGGGATCTGATTTATGACTCCTCGCACGCTTCTGGAGGAGGACGGGCCCTGGGACTGTCAGCCAGGACGGGAGTGAGACCCCGGAGGTGGACTTCCTAGGGAAGGCAAACATATGTTCGTGAGGGGTCTCATTGGTGGCAGTGCACAGGAACGACCGGATGGAGCGGAGCGCATCGGGAAGGACCTCCTGCCAGCGGGAGACTGGGAGACTTCTAGACTGTAGGGCCAGAAGGACAGCCATCCAGACCGTCGCGTTCTCCCTCTCTATCTGTCCGTTTCCCCGGGGGTTGTAGCTGGTCGTCCTGCTTGAGGCGATGCCCTTGCTAAGGAGGAACTGACGCAACTCGTCGCTCATAAAGGAGAAACCCCGCTTCCGGGTGCGGCGATGACCAGCTGAGTCGCACGTTTCGGCAGCTCCCTGTGAAACGGACTTTTGGGCTCTTGATAGGAGCCCCAACGGCAATTTTAACGGCTGAAAACACCGTGCGGTAAACCAGAAGGGTGTTCCCCCTGGACACGGATGGAAAAAGGAGAGGAAAGTGGCCGGATTGCAGCGGATCCTTTGGAACAACGGCAAGGAAGGCAAGCAGAAACCAAGATGGCGTCGGAAGGTGGCAGTTTCATATGGGGCCCTGAACAACAAGAGTTTTTGAAACGCTGCGTGGAGGAGATAAAAAAGGAAATGAAGAAAGAGTTGTTGGCCCCGATATTACAGGCGATTGAAGGGCTGAAAGAGGAACAAAAGACCCAGGAGCAGG
Organism: Scyliorhinus torazame; assembly: GCF_047496885.1. NCBI lineage: Eukaryota > Metazoa > Chordata > Chondrichthyes > Carcharhiniformes > Scyliorhinidae > Scyliorhinus > Scyliorhinus torazame. The sequence continues at coordinate 205,197,899 of NC_092713.1, read as the reverse complement.
AGCTTCGGGTCGTGAAGGCGAAAGCAGCAGAGAATGAAAACGACATACAGGGCCTGGTGGTGAAGTCGGAGATACAGGAGGCACACCAGAAACGATCTGTGGAGAGGTTGGAGGCACTGGAAAATAACGCAAGGAGGAACAACTTGAGGATTCTTGGCCTTCCTGAAGGTGTGGAGGGGGCGGACGTCGAGGCATATGTGAGCACGATGCTGCACTCGTTAATGGGAGTGGAGGCCCCGACGGGTCCGTTGGAGGTGGAGGGAGCATACCGAGTTATGGTGCGAGGATCGAGAGCAGGAGAAGCTCCCAGAGCCATAGTGGTGAGATTTCTCCGTTTTAAGGATAGAGAAATGGTCCTTAGATGGGCGAAGAAAACTCGGTGTAGTAAATGGGAGAACGCGGTGATCCGCGTCTATCAAGATTGGAGTGCGGAGGTGGCGAGAAGGAGGGCGAGCTTTAATTGGGCCAAAGCGGTACTTCACAAAAAAAAGATAAAGTTTGGAATGCTGCAACCGGCAAGACTGTGGGTCACATATCAAGGGAGGCACCACTACTTTGAGACGGCGGATGAAGCGTGGACTTTTATTGTAGAAGAAAAATTGGAATGATTGGACTACGAAAATGAACGTTTGGACAAAGTGGTGGGACGAGTGGGGGGGGGGGGGCGAAGAGGGATTGTATGATTAATCCTGCGGTATGGTAACTTTTCTTTCTCCCACAGGTGGTGATGGGGGGAGGTGGGGAGGGAGAGGAGATGGGGCGTTGGCCATGGGAGGCGGGGCCGAGGGAGAGGCGCGGGCTTGGTTCCCGCGCTATGATAATTATGGCGGGAATAGAGAAGCAGGAAGGAGGGGGCGCCGCACGGGGCAGGCCTTGATCACGGGGGGAAGCCGAGGTCAGCCAGAGTTTGCTGACTTCTGGGAGCAACATGGGGGGAGTAATTACGCTAGCGGGGGGTCTCGCGGGGGGGGGGGGGGAGGGGGGAATTACTGGGTTGCTGCTGCTGGGGAAAGGGGGGAGTGGGTGCGGGAAAGGATGGGCGGGGGGGCACCGTCTGGGAGAAATACAGCCGCGTGGGAACTGGGCGAGAAGCTGGAAAAAGATGATGGCTAACCGGCAAGGGGGGGGCGGTGGGAAGCCCCCCAACTCGGCTGATCACGTGGAACGTGAGGGGGCTTAACGGGCCGATAAAGAGGGCACGAGTACTCGCACACCTTAAGAAACTTAAAGCAGATGTGGCCACGTTACAGGAAACGCACCTGAAACTGATAGATCAGGTTAGGTTGCGCAAAGGATGGGTAGGGCAGGTGTTCCATTCGGGGCTGGATGCGAAAAACAGGGGGGTGGCTATATTAGTGGGGAAGCGGGTAATGTTCGAGGCAAAGACTATAGTGGCGGATAACGGGGGCAGATACGTGATGGTGAGTGGCAAATTACAGGGAGAGATGGTGGTGTTGGTAAACGTGTATGCCCCGAATTGGGACGATGCCAATTTTATGAGGCGAATGCTAGGACGCATCCCAGACCTAGAGACCGGAAAGCTGATAATGGGGGGAGACTTTAACACGGTGTTGGAACCAAGGCTGGATAGGTCGAAGTCCAGGACTGGTAGGAGGCCGGCAGCAGCCAAGGTGCTTAAGGATTTTATGGAGCAGATGGGAGGGGTGGACCCGTGGAGATTCAGTAGACCTAGGAGTAAGGAGTTCTCGTTTTTCTCCTATGTCCATAAAGTCTATTCACGCATAGACTTTTTTGTGTTGGGTAGGGCATTGATCCCGAGGGTGAGGGGAACGGAATATACGGCTATAGCCATTTCGGATCATGCCCCACACTGGGTAGACTTGGAGATAGGGGAGGAAACAAGAGGGCGTCCACCCTGGAGAATGGATATGGGACTAATGGCGGATGAGGGGGTGTGCTTAAGGGTGAGGGGATGCATTGAAAAGTACTTGGAACTCAATGACAATGGGGAGGTTCAGGTGGGAGTGGTCTGGGAGGCGTTGAAGGCGGTGGTTAGGGGGGAGCTGATATCAATAAGGACACATAAAGGGAAGCAGGAGAGTAAGGAACGGGAGCGGTTGTTGCAAGAACTTTTGAGGGTGGACAGACAGTATGCGGAAGCACCGGAGGAGGGACTGTATAGGGAAAGGCAAAGGCTGCATGTGGAATTTGACTTGCTGACCACAGGCACTGCAGAGGCACAATGGAGGAAGGCGCAGGGTGTACAGTATGAATATGGAGAGAAGGCGAGCAGATTGCTGGCACACCAATTGAGGAAAAGGGGAGCAGCGAGGGAAATAGGGGGGGTGAGAGATGAAGATGGAGAGACGGAGCGGGGAGCGGAGAGAGTGAATGAAGTGTTTAAGACATTTTATAAAAAATTGTATGAAGCTCAACCCCCGGATGGGAGGGAGAGAATGATGGAGTTTTTGGATCGGCTGGAAATTCCCAAGGTGGAAGAGCAGGAAAGGATGGGATTGGGAGCACAGATCACGGTAGAAGAAGTGGTGAAAGGAATTAGGAACATGCAGACGGGAAAGGCCCCGGAACCGGACGGATTCCCAGTTGAATTTTACAGAAAATATTTGGACTTGCTCGCCCCGCTACTGACGAGGACCTTCAACGAGGCAAAGGAAAGGGGACAACTGCCCCCGACTATGTCAGAAGCAACGATATCGCTTCTTTTAAAGAAGGAAAAGGATCCGCTACAATGCGGGTCCTACAGACCAATCTCCCTCCTCAATGTAGATGCCAAGGTCTTGGCCAAGGTAATGGCAATGAGAATAGAGGAATGTGTCCCGGGGGTGGTTCATGAGGACCAAACTGGGTTTGTGAAGGGGAGACAGCTGAACACGAACATACGGAGGTTGTTAGGGGTAATGATGATGGCCCCACCAGAGGGTGAAACGGAGATAGTAGTGGCGATGGATGCCGAGAAAGCATTTGATAGAGTGGAGTGGGATTATCTGTGGGAGGTGTTGAGGAGATTTGGGTTCGGAGAGGGGTATGTTAGATGGGTGCAGCTGTTGTATAGGGCCCCAGTGGCGAGTGTGGTCACGAATGGACGGGGATCGGCATATTTTCGGCTCCATAGAGGGACAAGGCAGGGATGTCCTCTGTCCCCATTACTGTTTGCACTGGCGATTGAGCCCCTGGCGATAGCGCTGAGAGGGTCCAAGGGATGGAGGGGAATACTTAGGGGAGGAGAAGAACACCGGGTATCTTTATATGCGGATGATCTGCTACTATATGTGGCGGATCCAGCGGAGGGGATGCCAGAAATAATGCGGATACTTGGGGAGTTTGGGGATTTTTCAGGGTATAAATTGAACATGGGAAAGAGTGAGCTGTTTGTGGTGCATCCAGGGGAGCAGAGTAGAGAAATAGAAGACCTACCGTTGAGGAAGGTAACAAGAGACTTTCGTTACCTGGGGATCCAGATAGCTAAGAATTGGGGCACATTGCACAGGCTAAATTTGACGCGGTTGGTGGAACAGATGGAGGAAGATTTCAAGAGATGGGATATGGTAGCATTGTCAATGGCAGGGAGGGTGCAGGCGGTTAAGATGGTGGTCCTCCCAAGATTCCTTTTTGTGTTTCAGTGTCTCCCGGTGGTGATCACGAAGGCTTTTTTCAAAAGGATAGAAAAGAGTATCATGGGTTTTGTTTGGGCCGGGAAGACTCCGAGAGTGAGGAAGGGATTCTTACAGCGTAGTAGGGATAGGGGGGGGCTGGCACTACCGAGCCTAAGTGAGTATTATTGGGCCGCTAATATTTCAATGGTGAGTAAGTGGATGGGAGAGGAGGAAGGAGCGGCGTGGAAGAGATTAGAGAGGGCGTCCTGTAGGGGGACCAGCCTGCAGGCTATGGTGACAGCCCCATTGCCGTTCTCACCAAGGAACTATACCACGAGTCCGGTGGTGGTAGCTACACTGAAGATTTGGGGACAGTGGAGACGACATAGGGGAAAGACCGGAGCACTGGGGGGGTCCCCGATAAGAAACAACCATAGGTTTGCCCCGGGGGGAATGGATGGGGGATATGGAATGTGGCAAAGAGCAGGTATAACGCAATTGAAAGATCTATTTGTGGATGGGAAGTTTGCGAGTCTGGGAGCGCTGACCGAGAAATATGGGTTGCCCCAAGGGAATGCATTCAGGTACATGCAATTGAGGGCTTTTGCGAGGCAGCAGGCGAGGGAATTCCCGCAGCTCCCGACACAAGAGGTGCAGGACAGAGTCATCTCAAAGAAATGGGTGGGGGACGGTAAGGTGTCGGATATATATAGGGAAATGAGAGACGAAGGGGAGACTATGATGGACGAACTAAAAGGGAAATGGGAAGAAGAGCTAGGGGAGGAGATTGAGGAGGGGATGTGGGCAGATGCCCTAAACAGGGTAAACTCGTCGTCCTCGTGCGCCAGGCTAAGCCTGATTCAGTTTAAGGTATTACACAGGGCACATATGACTGGAACACGGCTCAGTAAATTTTTTGGGGTGGAGGATAGGTGTGCGAGGTGCTCGAGAAGCCCAGCGAATCATACCCATATGTTTTGGTCATGCCCGGCACTACAGGGGTTTTGGATGGGGGTGACAAAGGTGCTTTCGAAAGTAGTAGGAGTCCGGGTCGAACCAAGCTGGGGGTTGGCTATATTTGGGGTTGCACAAGAGCCGGGAGTGCAGGAGGCGAAAGAGGCCGATGTTTTGGCCTTTGCGTCCCTAGTAGCCCGGCGCAGAATATTGCTAATGTGGAAAGAAGCCAAGCCCCCGGGGGTGGAGACCTGGATAAATGATATGGCGGGGTTCATAAAGTTAGAGCGGATTAAGTTCGTCCTAAGGGGGTCGGCTCAAGGGTTTACTAGGCGGTGGCAACCGTTCGTCGAATATCTTGCGGAAAGATAGATAGGGGAGAACAAAGAAGGCAGCAGCAGCGGCCCAGGACTTGGGGGGGGGGGGATGGATGGATGGGGGGGGGGGATGGGGGGGGGGGGGGGGGTGTGGCCTGAGACAAGGCAGTTGCCAATTAGGGCTAGTTTTTATTTTTTGTTATTTAATATTTATTTATTTGTTGTTGTTTTTGTTTAAATTTAAAAAAGGTCATTATTATCTGTATTGTTACAATGTTGTGTAAAGGATGCACAATGTACTGTGTTGGTTGACCAAAAATTTTCAATAAAATATTATTAAAAAAAAAATAAAAAATAAAGGAGAAACCCCGATCGCTATGGATGTAGGTGGGGAAACCGAACAAGGTGAAGAGACTGTGCAGGGTCTTGATGACAGTGGCAGAGGTCATGTCAGGGCAAAGGGGAACCGTGAATACTTGTCTACAACGTTGAGGAAGTACACGTTACGGTCAGAGGAGGGGGCCTTTGAAGTTGATGCTGAGGCGCTCAAAGGGGCGGGAGGCCTTAACCAGGTGTGCTCTGTCGGGCCGATAGAAGTGCGGTTTGCACTCCGTGCAGACCTGGCAGTCCCTGGTCATGGTCCTGTCCTCCTCGATGGAGTAAGGCAGGTTGCGAGCCTTGATAAAATGAAAAAAAAGGGTGACCCCCGGGTGACAGAGGTCATTGTGGAGAGACCGGAGTCGGTCTACCTGTGCGCTGGCTCATGTACCGCGGGATAGGGCATCTGGGGGCTCATTGAGCTTCCCAGGTGGGTACAAGATCTTGTAGTTGTAGGTGGAGAGTTCGATCCTCCACCTTAGAATCTTGTCGTTCTTGATTTTGCCCCGCTGTGTATTATTAAACATGAAGGCTACCGACCGTTGGTCAGTGAGGTGAGTGAATCGCCTGCTGGCCAGGTAATGCCTCCAGTGTCGCACAGCTTCTACAATGGCTTGGGCTTCCTTTTCAACGGAGGAGTGTCAAATTTCGGAGGCATGGAGGGTACGGGAGAAGAAAGCCACGGGCCTGCCCGCCTGGTTGAGGGTAGCGGCCAGGGCAAAGTCCGACGCATCGCTCTCCACCTGGAATGGAATGGACCCGTCCACAGTGTGCATCGCGGCTTTGGCAATGTCTGCCTTGATGCGATTGAAGGCCAGGCGGGCTTCAGCCGTCAGGGGGAAAATGGTGGATTTAATGAGTGGACGGGCCTTGTCCGCATAATTGGGGACCCACTGGGCATAGTAGGAGAAGAACCCCAGGCACCTCTTCAGGGCCTTGGTGCAGTGCGGGAGGGAAAGTTCCAGGAGGGGGCGCATGTGGTCGGGGCTGGGCCCTAGGACTCCGTTTTCCACAACATAGCGAAGGATGGCTCGGTTGGTTGTGGGGAAAACAAATTTCTCCTTAATTTAGGTGAGGTTAAGGAGCTTAGCGGTGTGGAGGAAATGCCAGAGGTTTGCGTCATGGTCCTGCTGATCACGGTCGCAGATGGTGACATTATCTAGGTACGGGAACGTGGCCTGCAGCCCGTACTGGTCAACCGATCGGTCCATTTCTCGCTGGAAGACCGAGACCCCATTGGTGGTGCCAAAGGGGACCCTGAGGAAGTGGTACAGGTGGCCATCTGCCTCGAAGGCAGCGTATTGGCGGTCCTCCGGGTGGATAGGGAGCTGGTGGTACGCGGACTTCAAGTCAACTGTGGAGAAGACTCGATACTGCGCAATCTGATTGACCATGTCAGATATGCTGGGGAGGGGGTACGCTTCGAGCTGCATGTACCGGTTGATTGTCTGACTGTAGTCGATGACCATCCGGTGCTTCTCCCCAATCTTTACAACCACCACTTGGGCTCTCCAGGAGCTGGTACTAGCCTCAATGATCCCCTCTCGTAGGAGCCGCTGGACCTCCGACCTGATAAAGGCCCTGTCCCGGGCACTGTATCGTCTGCTCCTAGTGGTGACAACCTTACAGTCCGGGGTGAGGTTAGCGAAGAGCGAGGCTGGGGCGACCTTAAGGGTCGCGAAGCTACAGACGATGAGGGGGATCAGGGGTCCACCGAACTTTAAGGTAAGGCTTTGGAGGTGGCACTGAAAGTCGAGGCCCAGTAATAGGGCAGCGCAGAGATGGGGGAGGCCGTAGAGCTTAAAGTTAGTGTACTCTACGCCTTGTACCGAAAGGGACGCGACACAGTACCCCCGGATTGCTACGGAATGTGAACCGGAAGCCCGGGAGATTTTCTGGGTCGTGGGTAAAATTGTGAGGGAGCAGCGTCTTACCGTATCTGGGTGGATAAAGCTGTCTGTTGTTATTGAAAATATGGAAAGATGTGTCATTTGAAACATGGAAGTCTGGCAATATCTGGTTTGAGAGAAACATGAGAGGATACAGGAAGGATCCCACAAAGGGTTAACAGCAGCTGCAAAGAGCAGGATTGTAAAATGCAGATATCCTTGGTCAAACAAGACAAACAGGATTTTTGTTTGAAGCCAAAAACAATGGCTCACACCTTCATTGAAAGTAAGTATCTTAGTAAGCAGCTGGAAAGGAAAGGATAAGGTTCCGTTGAATTTGGGACAATTCTAGGTGTGAAATTTTGCTAATACCAGGTAAATTAAAGAAAACTGGAGACTATCAGTCTATGAGAAACATAATTCAAAGCCAAAATCAAAGTCAAAATTATGAGCTGAGGACACAATTGGAAAATAAAACTATAGAAATGACAGGAATTAAAAATAACACCTCTTGAAGTCAAAGCATTTTGCACATCACAAAGGAAATAATGTAATCAGATCGATGAGATGAGGTTATGTCAAAATGAATACTTAGTTGGATTAGAATGTTTAGATCAAAGATACTTTTTACAATCAAAGAAAATAAGAGTTACTTTACAATAAAGTCATAAAAACTTAATAACTGTTAGAAAGAGAATATAAACCTAGAGACTAGACCAGAACCAGACCTCAGAGGGAGAGAGGGAGAAGCAGAGAAGGAACAAGCAGCTCAGAGTCAGATTACAGTCAGCTCGGTCATGGGAAAGATAAGACATAGCAGCCGAGCTAAAACAGCAAATACATAGAAGGAAGACTAGAATTTAAAGAGTAGGCAGAGTCAGCTCAGAGACAGCCAGCAGAGCCAGCTCTCAGCTCGGTACATGGGATTGACAAGACATAGCAACCAAGCTCATCAGCGAATACATCTAAAGAAGACCAGATTTTAAAAAGAAGATTGATTGTCAAGTTGGGCATGAAGGTCCTTTCAACCAACCAGAAGGATCCAGAATCAAGATCTTTTTACCTTTCTGAAAGACAGTAATTGCAGCTTTTAAAAGAAAAAATATATAATAATAAAATAACTTAATTTAACCTGAAATAGTGGTTATTCCAAAGTCTACTTTACTTACTGAGCAATGCGGGACCCAGGATCGATGCTACTAAGTGGTAAGTAGATGAAATCTTCGGTGAAGGTATGGGGTATTCCGGGGGATAACTTGAAAACATAGTTTGACCTGAATAGCACCCACTGAAGCCTGCATCGGAGTCAGGGAGTGAGAATCCCTGTTCATCATTTGGAATGTCAGCCCTTTTTGGTATAGGGGGACTTCTAAGAATAGTGGTGAGTTTTCAACAACACTGTGATCCCGGAGTCGAAGAGGCAGGCCGTCTCGTGCCCGTTGATCCGGACGGTCATCGTGGATTTTCATGAGATGATGAGGTCGAGGCTGGTCGAGTGTGATGGAAGCGAGCTTAGGAAGGTGGTGGGTGGGCCGGTCGGAGGTAGCGGTGGCTAGCATACGACCGGGTGAGCCGGGGTCCCGGGAGGCGGCGGAGAGGTTCCAAGATGGTGGGCCCCATGGGTTGCACGTGGCGGGTGGCATCGAAGGTGTTGTCAAAGATGGCGGCCCCCATGGGTTGGGTGTGGTGGGTGGAACCAAAGATGGCGGCGCCCATGGGTCGCACATGGCGGGTGGCAAGGCAGATGGGGGTGGTCCCGACAGGCAACAGGCAGTGCTGCTGGGCCTAGGAACTTTAGGGACAGGTCAGGCCTGGTAGACTTTGGCGAAGTGGCCCTTCCTCCCACACCCGTTGCAAATCGCGTTCCGTGCAGGGCAGCATTGTCTGAGGTGCTTACCCTGGCCGCAAAAGTAGCATTTCGGGCTCCCGGCATTGGCGGGCTGATGCGCGGCACAGACTTGCGCCGCACTCAAGTCGGGTGATGGCGGCGCCCACGACGTCCACGAGGGTGCCGCGTGTAGGCCTCCATGTTCTGGAAAGCCACTTCCAGCGAGTTTGAGAGCTGCACTGTCTCTGGTAGGCCGAGTGTACCCCCTTCTAGCAAGTGCTGGCGGATGTAATTGGATTTAATACCCGCGATATAGGCGTCCCTGATCAGCAGCTCCGTGTGTTGGACAGCCGATACCACCTGGCAAGCACAGTTCTAGCCGAGTACCCGCAAGGCACGCAGGAATTCGGCTTGTGATTCTCCGGGGCGTTGTCGCCTCATGGCAAGTAGGTGCCTAGCATACACCTCGTTTACTGACTTTATGTACTGTCCCTTCAGCAGCATTATCGCCTCCGTATAAGAGGGGGCGTCTCTGATAAGAAGGAAAACCTGCGGGCTCACCTGTGCGTTGAGTATGTGCTGCTTTTGGAGGTCAGTAACGTCTTCGGTGGAGGATCCGAGGTAAGCTTCGAAGCAGCTTAGCCGGTGCTCGAATGTTGCAGTGGCGTCGGCTGCTTGTGCGTCCAGCTTTAGGCAATCAGGCTTGAGTGATGAATTCATCTTAAAAGTTTAGCTTATTAAATTGATGTGCCATCAATTAACACAAGGTGAGTAGTGAACGAAACTGAGGCTTTAATAAGCTAAACAGAAAGCCTCCTGGCCACTGATCCCGAACTGGGGCAGGGCCGGAGGTCAGCCACCTTTATACCGAGCCCGAGGGGAGGCGGAGCCATCAGGCAGTGGTTTACCACAATACATGTAATACAGTAACAGTTTACCACAATACATATAATACATTAACAGTGGTTTACCACAGCATCTTTATAAACGTTGGCAGAATAATAGTCTGTGATGCCCAAGCTGAAACGAAAGCAGGAGCGGCATAGCTAGACCAGTTGGTTAAGAAAACATATGGGATACTTTTCTCTATTAACCGAGGAACAGGATGTAAGGACAGGAAGGTTATACTTGAACTGTATCAAATATTAGTTAGGCCACAGCTGGAGTACAGTTTCCGTCATCACATTATAGGGAGACTGAGATCACACCAGAAAGAATACAGAGCAGATTTACGTGGATGTTGCCAGGAATGGAGGATTTTAGCTGTGTGGTAAGATTCGGTAGACTTTGTTTTCTGTGGAACAGAGGAGATTTAGTTGAGGGGTTTAAAATGATGAGGGGCCTTGTTAGAAATGACCAAATTCCCAGAGCAGAAATGATCACAACTAGGGACCATAGATTTAAAGCAATTGGTAGAAAGATTGGGGGGGTGGGTGGCATAAGTTGAGGATAAATCTTTCCAACCAGAGAGAGGTTTGTAACTGACTGCCTGAAAGGGTGGTGAAGACTGAAACCGTCACCCTATTTAAAATATACGTTAATATGTCGTGCAAGTGCTGTAATCTGTGGGGCTATGGCCCAAGAGCTGAAATTGGGATTGGGCTGGATAAGTCTCCTTTGGCCGGCACACACCCAGTGAGCTGAAATGGCCTCCTTCTCTGCCATTAATCTTCTGTTTCCTATTTCTTTCTTTTGCGCCTCCTCAGAAATAAATGGGTAAATGATACTTTGTTTCTCTGGGCGACGCAGTGCCATTTACATTGAGGTTTTATGAAAGAAGCAACAGCATTGCTAAAAACGGCTCTCTTCCTACAATTCCTTTGAAAGTAATGAAGCTGCAAACATTTCCCACAAATCTAAGCAAATGGGTGTCCTCTTAACAATTGTCCCGTAAGTTTAAATTTACCGTAGGGCAGCACGGTAGCACAAGTGATTAGCACTGTGGCTTCACAGCGCCAGGGTCCCAGGTTCGATTCCCCGCTGGGTCACTGTCTGTGCGGAGTTTGCACGTTCTCCCCGTGTCCGCGTGGGTTTCCTCCGGGTGCTCCGGTTTCCTCCCACAGTCCAAAGACGTGCAGGTTAGGTGGATTGGCCATGCTAAATTACCCGTAGTGTCCATAAGGGTTGGGAGGGGTTATTGGGTTGCGGGGATGAGGTGGAAGTGAGGGATTAATGTGGGTCGGTGCAGACTCGATGGGCCGAATGGCCTCCTTCTGCACTGTATGTTCTATGTAATCTTGCCCATCAAAATGAAAGCCACAATGGTTTGTTCCTGTTCTTAATGCCCTTTGCTCTCTTGATGTTGGAGTGAGGCACTGGTTTTCATGTTCATTTATTATCTTTTGCACAGACTCCTTACCTCTGCAATGTAATCTATTTTTATGCATTCTAAACTTGTCACTAGCTTCTCCTTTAATTACTGTCAGGAAATCCAAGAATATAACAAATTAGGCCTGTACCTCATATGATTGGGAACTCAGCACCCAACAGGATGCGATCGATTGCGCAAATATACTTCTGACCAATTTTACATTCCACAATTGCTCTCTCAATAAACTAATTAAAAGTAATTAAAATTCAGTTATGATGTACAATTGATATTAGAAACTTTGCTTTAAAAGAGACCAAAGTGTGCCCCTGGTCCACGTGTCCCCTGTACTCCACCCTCATGGTTTACACTAGTTTTTGGCTCTGTGGGCATAGTTTAATGTAGGTGACTGGAAAGCCGCAAAGAGCCTTCAAATCCCCTACTTTCAGGAGAACGTGCTAAATTAAATGCTAATCGGGCACTTAACTGGGAGCAGTAGGCTTTCCCAGGGTTCAAGAATCCCATGGGCGGAGGTCCTGCCTCCTGAGGGCTGCTGCCTAATCAGAAGCTGGCCTTGGTGCATTGCTTGGCAGGGCTCGTGGGGCTACGACCAGAAATGCACCCAGCCAAGGCCCAGGATCGCTGAGGGATCCAGGCCACAGGTGTGTGCTGCGGTAGGAGGGTTGTGAGGTGGGGTCACCGGAGGTTGGTCAACAACAAGGGCAGGGAGGTGGCACTGACTGTCTTTGAGGTGAGTCACCCCCACACCTTCCCAAAAACAGAGCTTACTGCACGCTGAGTCTCCCCACCTAGTGAATGTCAGCAGCAGTGAGATGAAGGCCATAATTATACATTAATTGCCCAATTGTGGGTCTCAATTGGTGAGAAGGCTGTCCACTTGACTTAATCCTCCACTAAACATCCCTCAAGGGAGGGCATTATATTCTGCCCTGTTTCAATTACTTGTTTCTGCTGTATTTTATTCTTCTTAATCTCAAAAGAAGCCGGACATGTTTCATCGGCCATGTTTCAATTTCTAATAAAGATTTGTAATGCCTTTGTTAATCATGGGTGTGATACTCCAGAAAGATGTCTCAGTGTGGTAGCGACGTGAACTGTCACAAGCTTCCTGGCGCACGGCCCGACGAGGCTGGCAACGCAATTCAACGTTAATTGGTCCACTTAACGAGGCCCCATGGGCTTCTCAACGCAAAGGAAGGCTTGCCAGCCGATTCACCGGGACCATGCTTGCCAGCCCTCCCCTCAGCTCGCAGCCATGGCGCCGAGACGACCGGCCCCAAGGTGTGGAGACACGACCATGGGGAGGCTCCTAGATGTGGTCGAGGTCAGGAGGGATCTCTTGTTCCCCTGTGGGGGTGTCCTGGAGAGTGAGCCACAGTACAGCAAGTGCCACCTGGGATAAAGTGGCAGCGCCATCAGCTCGGGAAGCGTGACCAAGAGGACTGACCTCCAGTGCCGCAAGAAGGTCAATGACCTACACCGGGCCGTATGCGTGATTTGGCACCTCCCCCTGAAACCTTCCCACCCCCACACGACCAGCACCCCCCCAACCCTCCATTTGCCTCCCAACCCATCCTAGACACCCTCCTCCCTTCACCCCCTCACTTCACCCTCCCCTACCTTCACCCCAAACCATCATTCACCCCAACCCTTCCTTCAACCCAACGCTCAACCCTCCTTTCACTTTCACACCCCCAAACCTTCCTTCTCACCCCCCCCCCCCAGCCACTGTGAACCGTATGTGTGGATAACGATGCCTCTCTGTCTTCGCAGGAAAAGCTGTCCAACAATCGTCGGGAGAGGACCCAGACTGGCAGAGGCGTGCCGGACCTAAGAATCCTCTTGATCTTCGAAGAACGGGCCCTGGAGGTTAGGGTGGGTGGCCGAGGAATTGGGGTTACCAAAGTGGAGGTCGCCGCAGAAGTGAGGATCCACCGGGCCCCACCCGAAGGACCTGTCAAACATGAGAAGTTAATGCCATACAGATTAACTTATCCCACCCCCCCCCCCCCCACCCCTATTTACCATGTGTTCATTCTCCCGCAGGTCCTCTAGCCGATGGTGGCTCCCATCCGGGGTGGCCCCCCTCCCACGAGACCACCTTGGACGAGACCACTGGGGGATGCCACAACCGATGTGGCACAGCTGTCATCCCTATCTCAATCAGCGCAGGGTGGCATACCGGATGAATTCTATGGACTGGCGACAGTGGGCACCAGCTCCCCTGAGATCCACCCCTCTACTGAGGCCGCATCTCGCAGCCAGCACCCGGAACAAGGTGGCACGGCTGTGCATGTGTCTCCGTCAAGTGCACCCAGAGCCTCCAGAGGACACCCGCCAGGTATATCGAAGGCCACGGGTCGAGCTAAGCAGCTGGCTCAGCTTCTGATGTATATCCTGGGGGTAACACCTAGACACAGCGGCAGAGCAAGGAAGGCCAAGCACATCGAGGATCACTGAGAGGGTACTGGGGGAGGTGCTGGGGTAGATGGGGGGTTAGGGAGTAGAGTATGCATGGGGGGAGGAAGTGGAGTGGGAGGGGTTGGGGGGCGTTTGGGGGGAAGGTGGAGATATTGGGAGAGTAGGGCAGTGGTGTACACTTGCACAAGGAACATTAAAGTACCGCCCCCCCCCACCCCCCGACACCCCCACCCGACAGGCCCTGCCCGCGCACACCTGGCCATGGACATGTGCCCGGGGCTGGGGCCCATCCCCTGGGTGATCGAAGGTTGGCCGCTGCATCTCTGGCGCTGCCTCCCGCAGTGTTCAAGCAGTGTCATCGCCCCCATCAGCGCCCATGTGGGAGGTGCATTGAGGACAAACAATTTGAAATAAAGAGATTGTCACCCGGAACAGACTGAGACACAAAAGGGGAGGCAGTGGCATAGAGCTATTGTCACTCGATTAATGATCCAGGGAATTTGATCTGGGGACCAGGATTCAAGTCCCACCATGGCAGATGGCTAAATTTGAATTCAATACAAATCTGGAAATCAAAGACTAATGATGACCACGTAAACCATTGTCATTTGTTGTAAAAACCCCATCTGGTTCACTAATGTCCTTGAGGGAAGGAAATCTGCTGTCCTTACCTGGTCTGGCCTACATGTGACTCCAGATGCACAGCAATGTGGTTGACTTTTTAATGCCATGTTTAGCATGTTTAGGGCTGTTTAGCACAGTGCTAAATTGCTGGCTTTGAAAGCAGACCAAGGCAGGCCAGCAACACGGTTCAATTCCCGTAACAGCCTCCCCAAACAGGCGCCGGAATGTGGCGACTAGGGACTTTTCACAGTAACTTCATTTGAAGCCTACTTGTGACAATAAGTGATTTTCATTTCATTTTCATGTGAAATGGCCTAACAAACCACTCAGTTAAAGGACATCTAGGGAAGGGCAACAAATGCTGTCTCAGCCAGCGACACCCACGTCCCATGAATGAATTTTTCTAAAAGTGTATACGGGCTACTTGGGGGCTGTATGAGTGACTGTATGGAGTATGGCCGATGCTTGAGGATCAACAGAGTCTGTGGAGTGTGTGCAAAAATTTAGAGGGTGTAAGGAATCTAAATAATGGATGTACTGGGTGAATGAGTGTGTCTCAACAGATGGAATGATGGAGTACAAAGGTGTATCAGTTATATGAAGGCAATGCAAGGAAGCGCTGGGTGTATGAAGTACATGAAGGCTTTTGTGGTCCAAAGTGTGCGTACAAGGTTTACAGGGGTACAAATGTGGACGGAGGGTGTGCAAGAGTATATGAAGAGTATGGGGGTATATTGGTTGTACAGATATATGAGGATACACAAAGTACTGTACATACAGGGTGTGTGATATGCATTCTGTCAGGCTGGGGAAATATTATTGCTGGTGCTTTTCTATTGATTCACCTGGAACCATCCTGGTGTCTACTGTGTAGAAAATGAAAAAATGCATTATCTGGATAATTTTTATATTGACTTTTGACTAAACTTATCAATGTTTCTTACAGGATGATAATTCTTTTGGCATTTTTTTGTTACTGTGCTTACTGGATGAGGAAGACCTTTGAGTTTTTTGCTCCAATGTCAACAAGCAGGACGAGCAGGCGTTACCCCAGCTCAGGCAGTGATGAAGATAATCCACACAGATTTTGGTGGTGTGGACCCGAGGGAAAGGGAGCTAAACTGGAGAAATGCATTTTGTCTCTCAACATGTCTCGTTTTTATTTCAATTTCATATAGTTAAATACTCTATACTCAAGTAATGAAAGAAGAATCTTGTACATAAAAAAAGTTTAATCTTTTTAAAGCTACATAAATAAATTAGCATTCAAAATAATTAAAAGTAGGCAATCTATTCAAAGTCACACCAACAGATAACATCTGTCTGCCACAGGCAATGCAATTACTTTGCATAATCAAATATTAATAAACTTATACAACTGAACATTTATTAAACCACTCTGCTTTACAAGTGCCAAATGAAATGTTCAAGCACAGTTCTGTAAGTTTCCTGTATGAAATGCATCGGACATTCACCCGTGTGGTGAAAGGAGACAGACACAACCACGATAGTACAATGTTCATTCAACTTTGCAATGCGAGTTGAAGCAAAGTTTCAATAATTCTTCCTGCAGCTTGACTAACTCCATTGATCACGACAAATGCTGCATTGCACTTGGTGAGGACATGAAGCAGTTCATGTAAAAGAATGAACTGTTAAGCAGGATGGTGGATCCAACCTAACCGAATGAGATAAATATTGCTTTTCTCAATTGGTTGCCATGCTCTGACCTGGAATCAATTTGGAATATCTCAACACAGTTCATAAGTGTGAAGCTCAAGATCTATAGCACAAAGCTGCTCATAATTCGGTATAAAATTAACATTTTCAGTTTGTGAAGCTGGCTGATGACTAAAATTCAAAACAAATCACTCAGTTCAATTGGGCACTCTTCGGAATGTGTTAACACACATTACTTGAGAAAGTGTACTCTGCATTTAACTTGGGCTATTTCTGATCAGGAGGTGCTCAATGTTGACACTGGGTCCCAGGAAAAACTTTTTCTCCCCACAATAATAAGTGTTTAATATCTTTGTCATATTAATTCCATGAATTAGTGAGATCCATGACACAATATTGCATGAGCAGCAGGTCATCAATAATGTGCTCTTAATCAATCAATTCAACATCTGTGAGTCTGACTGGAATTGAAAAATTGAAAACAGTGAATGAATTATCATATTATTGGGGTATAAATTATCAATCACACCATAAGATAAATATTTCTCAGCTTTGATCGTGAGTTTGTCTATTCCAAACTAACCTCAGCAATGCCATTCTTATTACAAAGTTGAGCAGAAAACTGTACTTTCAGTTCATTAGCTGGGTGAACAACTGGCACCATCAGCATCTTGGGGAACGTTTTAGTGCCTAGTTCCCAATGACTGATTGTGGCCAGCTCGATAGCCAGGATTTTGAGGGTAAGCTTGGCGAGTTCTTTGCCAAGGCAGCGTCTAACTCCCCCACCGAATGGCAGGTACTGAAAGCGTGCATCCTTGCCCTTCATTTGATCTTCAGCAAATCTGTCTGGATTGAACGTTTCGGGATGTTGAAATAAAGGGGCGGTGTCATGTGTGTCTCGGATGCTGTACATCACACTCCATCCTTTAGGGATCTGGAAACCCTGTCAGAAACAAAATGATGGCCTGATTACATATTTGACCATTTCTTCCTCTCACGCACAAATTCAGCAATGTCTACCTTGTCCACAGAATCCCTTATGTCATAAAACATGAATTTTAAAATTGACCCACACAATTCTGTATTAAATAGTAACTCTGAAACCAGAGGTGACTGAAGCCACAAACCTCCACCAGTGAACATATGGGTCTGTTGATAAAAAGGGCCAATCTCTCCAGCTGGTGTGTGTGGTGGTATAATGGGCAAACTGGGAGAGGCCTTTAGGAAAATTGTTACATTAATAGGGCAGTCTTATTGTGTGGTTCAGTAAAGGGGAATATCTGTTATCCGGAACAAAACAGGGTGAAGACAAATTGAAAGCAAATTACTGCAGATGCTGGAATCTGAACAATCTCCGCAGGTCTGACAACACCTGTGGAGACATAAGGGAGCAGATGTTTTGAGTCTGGATGACACTTTTTCAAAGCTGAGGTTGAATATAATGTCCGGTTCCCTGCTGGTTATGTCAAATAATAATCTTTTCGCTCATTCATTCGCTCACACACCCTCACACACACAGACTCACAGTCACACACACTCTCACTCACACATTCACAGACACACACATACCCTCACTCACGTACACACAGACTCACACCCCCTCACGCACAGACTCGTAGTGCTGGATTCTCCGATGTTCAGGCTATGTCCACACCGGCCTTTTATGACCGAAAATCCGGCGCAAAACGAATTGCTGGGTCTGTGGCCGTGCATTCGCACGTCGGCCACCTGCACCCGGACCCGGCAATGCCTCCCCTTTGGCCAGCTCGCGACCCCTGGACCACCCCCCAACAATGCCCCAAGCCCCTGCCAAAATCCCCCCTGCTCACCGATCGGCTTTCCTCCGACTGTGACGCCGCTGGACTGAGTCTGGGGGAGGACCTCAGGCAACGTCCTGAGGCCGTCGATACGGCGTGCGGCATACTCCTAGAGTAAGCCATTTTGGAGGGGGCAGAGCACCGCAAAAGCGGTGGCGCCGCCGATTTTGCCGTGAACATTGATTCTCCGGCGGATCGCCGAACGCGATTTTGGCGTCGGCAACCGGAAAATCCCTCCTGTAGAATCATTCAGTACAGAGGTGGCCCTTTGGCCCATCAAGCCTGCACTGACAAAAAAAACTACTCTTATCTGCACTAATCCCATTTACCACCACTTGGCCCATAGCCTTGAATGTTAAAACAAGTGCTTATCCAAGTACATTTTAAAGATTGTGAGGTTTCCTGCCTCAACTACCCTCCCACACAGTAATCTAAATACCCCCCCAAAAGGAATGTATTTTCCTCAAATCCCCTCAAAACTTCCTGCCTTTCACCTTAAAATTATGCTCCCTTGTTACTGAGCCTTCGACTAAGGGGAACAATGGCTTTCTATCCACCCTATCCATGCCCCTCATAAGCCTCACGTCAGTCAGGTCCCCTCTCAGCCTTCGCTGCTCCAAAGAAAGCATCCCAAGCTTTTCTAGCCTCCCTTCATAGCTAAAATGCTCCGTCCTAGGTAACATCCTGGTGACTCTCCTTTGCATCCTCGCCAGTGCAATCACATCCTTCCTATAGTGTGTTGACCAGAACTGGACACAGTGCTCCAGCTGTGGCCTAACCAATGACCTGTACAATTTAAACATAAGCTCTTATCATATATGCCACGACTGATAAAGGCAAGTGTCCCATATGCCTTCTTAACTACTTTATTAACCTGTCTTGCCGGCCTCAGAGATCTGTGGACAAGACCCTGAGATTCCTCTGTTATCTTAACCTCCCGAGTGTCCTGCCATTAATTGACTACTCCCTTGTCTTATTACCCCTGCACACTTCAGACCTCACAGCATTTGTTGCCCATCTTTAAATGCCCTAGAGAAAGTGGTGGTGAGTTGCCTTCTTGAACGTCTGCTGACCATGTGGTGCAGGAACATCCACAGTGCTGTTCGAGAAGGAGATCCAGCATTTTAACCCAGTGACAGGGAAGGAATGGTGATATATTTTCCAGTCAGGATGGTGAGTGGTGTCACAAGGTGTCACTATCTTGTAAATTTTGTTCAGCTCACACAGGGATCTTACAATGTTCACCCAAGTAAACGGAATGCATTTTCAGAATTCACTATCTCTGAGGGGCTTGGAGGGAAGTTTCCAGGCAGTAGTATTCTCATTGTCTTCTCCCCTTGTTCTTCCCAATTGTTGTGGTCGTGGGTTTGGAAGGTGTTGCCTGAGGAGCCTTGGTGAGTTTCTGCAGTGCATCTTGTAGATGGGACACACTGCTGCCACTATGCGCCAGTGGTGGAGGGAGTGAATGTTTGTGAGTGGGCAGCTATGTTGTGGATGTGTTGAGCTTCTTGAATTTTGTTGGAGCTGCATTCAAGCAAATAAGGGAACAATATTCCATGATTGATCATACTTGTGGATGATTGGCAGGCTTTGAGGAGTCAGATGGTGAGTTACTTGCTACGGAACATGCTCGTGTAGCCACAGTATCTATAGGATTAGTCCAGTTCAGTTTCTTGTCAGTGCTAACCTCAGGATGTTGATAGGAGATTTAGCAATGTTAATGTCATTTGGGCAGCACGGCAGCATAGTGGTTAGCACAATTGCTTCACAGCTCCAGGGTCCCAGGTTCGATCCCCGGCTTGGGTCACTGTGCGGAGTCTGCACGTTCTCCCCGTGTCTGCGTGGGTTTTCTCCGGGTGCTCCGATTTCCTCCCACAGTCCAAAGATGTGCAGGTTAGGTGGATTGGCCATGTTAAATTGCCCTTAGTGTCCAAAATGGCCCTTAGTGTTGGGTGGGGTTACTGGGTTATGGGGATAGGGTGGAGGTGTTGACCTTGGGTAGGGTGCTCTTTCAAAGAGCCGGTGCAGACTCGATGGGCCGAATGGCCTCCTTCTGCACTGTAAATTCTATGAAATCTATGAATGTCAAGGGCGATAGTTTCATTCTCCCTAGTTGGAGATGGTCATTGCCTGGCACTTGTGTGGCGCAAATGTTACTTGCAACTTGTGAGCCCAAGCTTGGATATTGCTGTATTTGGGAATGGACTGGACTGCTTCATGGACTGTGTACTTGAATTCCAGCTTCAATCATCTGTGCTAAACCGACAACACTGACTTGCATTTGTATATTGCCTTTAATATAGTAAAACATTCCAAGGCACTTCATGGGAGAGTTATCTGATTGAAATCAGCATATTTCCCAACCAGGGCCGGAATTCTCCCCTACCCGGTGGGGCGGGGGAATCCGGCATAATGGAGTGGCGGGGACCACTCCGGCGTCGTGCCGCCCCAAAGGTGCGGAATTCTCTGCACCTTTAGGGGCCAAGCCCTTACCTTGAGGGGCTAGGCCCGCGTGGGAGTGATTTCCGCCCTGCCGGCTGGCGGGAAAGGCCTTTGGCGCCATTCCAGCCGGCGGCGAAAGGACTTCGTCAGGCGACGCATGCGTGGGAGCGTCAGCGGACGCTCACGGCATCCCCGCGCATGCGCAGTGAAGACCATGGCAAAGGCGGAAGAAAAAGAGTGCCCCACGGCACAGGCCTGCCTGCGGATTGGTGGGCCCCGATCGCGGGCCAGGCCACTGTGGGAGCACCCCCCGGGGTCAGATCGCTTCGCGTCCCCCCCAGGACCCCGGAGCCCGCCCGCACCGTCTGCTCCCGCCAGTAAGGTAGGTGGTTCAATCCACGACAGCTGGCGAGGGTTGACAGCGGCGGGACTTCGGCCCATCGCGGGCCGGAGAAGCGCAGGGGGGAGCCCGCTGACCGGTGCGGCGCGATTCCCGTCCCCGCCAATTCTCTGGTAGTGGAGAATTCGGGACACGGCGGGGGCGAGATTCACGCCAGGCCCCGCCGATTCTCCGACCCGGCGGGGGGGTCGGAGAATCGCGCCTCAGATGTAGTTTCATAGTTAAGTAGGAAGTATAGTTAAATTTAAAATAAACCAACTTACGCCCAGCTCGAAGGTCTGGAGTGCCACTCGATATCCTCCAGACACAGGGGGGAGCAGCCTCAGTACTTCCTTTATCACACCGTCGAGGTACTGCAGATGGGTGACATCGCTGAGACACGACACGTTCTCCCCTGTGGTACTTTCGGGCCAGAAACCATTGGTCTGGAGATCCATCCTCAACTTGGCGAGGACAGCTGGATTCTTCATAAGTTGCAGGATGAGAGAAGTGCAGGCACTGGCAGTGGTAGCATAGGCAGCAAACATCAGCTCCACCATGGCCTCCTACAATGAAAGAATCCAGTTTTTCAGCACGAGGTGAGCACCTGACCCTTTTGAAATTGTGACCCGCCAATGGAAACGCTTTTGTTCTTCATGTTTACTGCTAACATTTATTTTAGAAGGAATGCATCAGAGATTTTGTTTTCAAATGTTCACATCACTGATATTCTGCCAATAGATGTCACTAGAATGCTGCAATTCAGGCAAGCTGTTTGAGTGAGACCTGCATCCTTCCCATTCACTTTATTGGAAGCAAACCAGAGCACAAACTAGATTGAACATATCATTCAAATTCCTCTCATTTTCACAGATAAATTAAACTGAGTCAAATCCGAACTGTGTTGGTTTCAGTGCGACTTATTTTTATAAAATCACACATGGCTGAAAGGGGTAGCAGGGGTAGGCTGGGAATTTGTTTGAAGTTAGAAGGGAAGATACATTTATCTTATGTGTAATACCTGAGTTAGGCTTGATCTGGGAGCTTCTAACTCTGAAATGGTGCAAAAAGGTCTATTCCCCAGTGCTGGAAAGCCTGAAATTGATGGGATGAAAATCTCCTCCACTTCCCTGAGAAAAGCTGGCCCTGAGCTTTGGTTTGTAAGTTTATCAATTCCTACCTTCAGTTCCTGCATGCCGATCTTCATCCCTTGTTCTTGGCTACTCTTTATTAGGATGCCAAGGGCAGTCGAGTATTCAGGACTAGACTGAAGCATATCCTCAATGGGCTTTTCAAAGTATTCATGCAACTTGTCCCGAGCTTGCACACCCTGGAGGAAGACAACATTTCATGAATTTTCACATTTTCACTGCTCATTCTTTCTGTTTCATAAGAACGTAAGAAATAGGGACAGGAATGGACCATTCAGTCCTTCGGGCCCACACTGCCATTCACTGAGACCAAGACTGATCTTCCACTTCAACACCATTTTCCTGCACTATCCCCGTGCCCTTGATGTTTTCAACATGTAGAAATCTATTGATCTCAGTCTTGAACATAATCAATGACTGAGCCTCCACAGCCCTCTGGAGCCGCGTTCTCCAGCTGAGCAGCCTGTTACGTTCTTAGTCATTGACTGCCAAAGCCAACATTGAAGTGTCCAGAATGATCAAACAGAGGCGTTGCTTTTTAGAATTATATTTTTTCATTCATTGATCCAGAAACAGGATGTGGGCGTGGCTAGGCAGCATTTATTGTCCATCCCTAATTGTCCTTGAGAAGGTGGCGGTGAGCTGCCTTCTTGACCCCCTGCAGGTCTTGTGGTGTCGGTACAGCCACAGCGCTGCTCGGGAGGAATGTCGAGGATTCCATTGACAATGCAGGAACGGCGATACATTTCCACGTTAGGTTAGTGAGTGACTTGGTGGGGAACCTGCAGGCTGAGGGTGTTCCCATGCACCTGCTGCCCTTCTTCTAGCTACTAGAGGTTGCGGGTTTTGGAGGTGGTCGGTGCTGTCAAAGAAAGTTAAATAAAGAGGCCCTTGCCCCTCGTCTTTCTGTCAGTAAAGGCAATGCGGACTCAGTGTTGATGTTTCAGCTCGGTTTCACTGTCTGAACCATAAGCGACAGAGGAAGTTTGAACAAAGGGTACAATATTTCAGCAGCAATAAATAAACAATCGATAGACTTGCATTTATATTGTGCCATTCACAATACTTGTCAGCCTGTGTAGCCACTGTTGTAATATAGGAACTTCAGTAGCTAATTTGAGCACAGCAAGCTCCCACAATCAGCAATGTGATCTGTTTTAATGGTGTTGGAAGAGGGATAAATATTGACCAGGATATTAGGGATGGCTCCTCTGTTCTGGTCAATAATATTGTGGGATCTTTTATGGTCGCGTCAGTGCTTCACTTCCTCAGTATTTCACTGAATCAGCCTAGACTTTGTGTTCAAGTTGCTGTAGTGATGCTTGAAAACAATCTACTGACTGTTACAACTGAAGCATAACTGACACATAATTAATGCTATTATTAAGCTCACTGACAATGCAAACCCATTTTACAGTAGTGTAAAAATAATGGGATTTTCCTGATTACTTTCAATTCCGTGTGACACCAGAGTGTTCTATCTGATGCAATGGAGTTGTCAGATATACTTTGAGGTGTATTTATTGGAGGAATTCATTTTATTTGGTGGTCAAGGGATAAATATTGTCCAGGATACAGGGAAATCTTCCCTGCTCATTGTTAAGCAGTGGATGAAATCTGTTGTGTCCTTCTTGGGAAAGCAGAAAAGGCCTCAGTATAATGCCTCAAATGGAAGTGCAACACTCCCTCTTGAACTGTACTGAGATGTCAGTCTACATTAGAAAGTAGTTTCATTCAGTTCTGAGGTACCAAATGATTGCAGGGATTATTTTGGGAAGAACGCTGGCCGAAGGATGGTACAGGTTGGTTCTCGGACTTCATCGTCATATTTGTGGCGAGCTGCTGGCACCAGTCTCTCTTCTATAGACTGCTTGTCCAAATGAGAGTCCAATTTTAGGCCAATTACCTCACCGGCAGTAGGGCTCAGGTAGATTTTGGGGGCGAGGAAGGCAGTGAGCAGGGAACCTAGAGGATTGTGCTTACTGTTATAACTCCCACGAGGACCACAGGGAAACCATTGCTAATCTTCCAGTAGGAATCGTGGAGTGCGAGATTCCCAGATAGGGGGCGGAGGGCACCCAGTTGGAGCTTATTACAAACGAACATAAAAGCCGGCCAAAGCAGGGCCAGGTGTGGTTATTTCTCCCAGTAACGGTTGTACTGGGAGTGAGTTGCTGCTTGAGCAGAATGTTGTATGTAGTTAAATAAATCTCTGTTCTCTGACCGCTGGCTTCCTCAAGTTCCTAAGCTTTACTTATTGGTGGTGGCCATTGTCTCAACCACACCCAACTCCCACTCCGCTCAGGGCAGCCTAATTTGGCAGAGCGGTCGTAAAACTGTTTCTCAGTTCTTCATTAGCATGCAAGGTGAGACAAGGTGTTCTTGGGACGCAGGACCCCAAAAGTCAAATCTTGTGCCCTTTTTGGCCTGTAAAACAGGCTCAACAAGATCTGATGTCAACCATGTGATGGGAACCATCTTCGACTTTAAGACGAAGGTGTTAGGAGTGAAGAATGTTAATCCTTTTTGAAATTTGTTATTCATCTACTTGCATTATATGCCCTTATCTTCTTTTGGCTTCTCCCATTTTACTTGGGATCACCACAATGCTGGTTGATCACTCTTCTCCATCTCCTCCTGTCAGTCACACATTCATTTTCCAATGCTACTGCGTTTAAGTCTCATTTAAGTCTCTCATCACCGTCTGGTCTTAGGGCTAGCTCTTCTCCTTTTCCCTGGCAGTCCCATCTATATCACTCACCTCACCACGCTTCTTCTCTCTCGCTGTTACATATGGCCATATCATTTTAGTCTCTTCTTGGCTACTTTCTCCCCAAATCCTCACTGATCTCCTGATGTGCTGGTTCCTGATTTTGTTCTTTCTCGTTACTCCACACATCCATCTCAGGATCTGCATCTCATTAGGGGCCAGACGGTGTTTCTCTCTTCCTGATGTTGCTCAGGTTTCTGCACAATATAACAAGGCCCTTCTCACAACTGGCTTGTAGATTCTTCCTTTCAGTTTCAGCGATACTTTTCTATCACACAAACCTCCACTGCACTTCTTCCAAATACCAGAGCTAATCTGTTGCTTAATTTCCATTTTCATATTTCCATCTTCTGCCACTACTGTGAGGCTAATGAGCCTGGGTCCTTAGCACACTCCTCTGCAATGGTGAGCCATAGATGCTAGGCAGCAGAAAACGCTGAACAGTTTTCACCGTCACAGTTTCAGACGTGTCCTCAGCATCTCCTGACTGGACAAGACTACCCCCAATTCAGAGGTCCTGGAGCATTCTAATTCCGTTAAACCAAAGACCTCTGTGCTGGTTTGGTCATATTCCCTATGGATGACAGCCGTATACCTAAAGTCCTTCTATATGGTGAATTGGCCATCACCATCCTCTGGGTGCTGTAAGGATCCTCCTGTAAATCCTTGTCAGACCCTTGTTTTCCTTTATTATCTGTTCTTTTGGCTTTTATCATTTCTGTACCTGTACCCAGCAGGCTGTGCTGCTGCTCTGACATCAATGATGAGGCATCTTGATGGACTTGGCTGTCGGCCAATGGACTACTTTATTTTGCCGGGTCTTAACTGACACTTGATGCTGATTGGTGCTGATTATTCAGGAATGTTCTTTACTTTGTGAAGCTGTGTGTTGGCTTTCAGTTTTGTTTTGGAGAGCTGAGGGAAGCTCTTTTTGAAGCCATCTCTATCAGAGGGTAACACTCTCTCAAACACCTCAGTGTGGGCTCTGTTTTCTCCCCAGCCGAGCTGATCGATTTTCTAGGGAAACTGGACACCAAGTAAGATTAAAATCTGAGCTGAGAGCTGGCTTTGAGAGGAGACAAATAATCTTAAGGATCCAATCAGCCACTAGGGCAGCACGGTAGCATTGTGGATAGCACAATTGCTTCACAGCTCCAGGGTCCCAGGTTCAATTCCGGCTTGGGTCACTGTCTGTGCGGAGTCTGCACATCCTCCCCGTGTGTGCGTGGGTTTCCTCCGGGTGCTCCGGTTTCCTCCCACAGTCCAAAGATGTGCAGGTTAGGTGGATTGGCGATGATAAATTGCCCTTAGTGTCCAAAATTGCCCTTAGTGTTGGGTGGGGTTACTGGGTTATGGGGATAGGGTGGAGGTGTTGACCTTGGGTAGGGTGCTCTTTCCGAGAGCTGGTGCAGACTCGATGGGCCGAATGGCCTCCTTCTGCACTGTAAATTCTATGATTCTATAGATGATCTAGGTCAGTGTTTTTTAAAAAATCCTTCTTGCAATCTCATGTGGAGAACGCTAGTCTGATATCAGTGAGGCTGGTAGGTATTCTGGTGGAGTTAGAAACAAGTCAGAATTAAACAGACCTGAGGTGGATCTTCTGAGTGAAGGCCCAGGTTAATACAAGTTAAAGTGACTCCCCAGAGTGGATCCCACCACCTGAGATGGGATCCCACAGCCTGAGAGGTCTGCTTGAAGGTTCCAGCCAGAGTATCCCTGTTTGCCATCCAACTGGTCGTTTCAACACTCCTTGTCCTGGAAGGACAGTCAGCTGGAGAACAACTTTAACATCCGAAGCAAGGATACGCATCTTCAATCTCGCATTAATGCTCCTTTATTTTTCTCCTCCCCGTCCCTCTGCATGTGTATGTCTTGTGTGTTTTGGTAGAGGGTGGGTCGATAAAAAGCGGGAGTAGTAAATTAGCTGGCCGTTATTCCATTGTGGTTATTGCATGTCCTATCTCTATTGTTGTAATAAATAAATAATAATTGTGTTTTACGTACAAATCTGGTGCCTGTTAGTCATTGGAGCAGTCAAGGGTCAAAGATTTCAGAAACTCTAAACACATTATTGGTTAATTCACTTGTGTTGGGACTCTGGGGCCTGTTGGGATGGAATTGAATGTGCACTAGCTCAGAGTGTTGTAACAATAGAAACACCTCCATTACAAGGACTTCTGCAAATTTGAAATGAAAATGTTGGATATTGACACTGACAACTGGGAAGCATGAGTTGCAAAAGTTTGCAACAATCTTCAGCCACATCCATCTTGGTCTTCTCCCGAGATCCCCAGCATCACAAATGCCAGTCATTATGCCAAACATAATTCACTCCAAGTGATATCAAGAAACAGTTGAAAGGATATTGCAAAGGCAATGGGCCCCTGTCAACATTCCAGTAATAGTACTGAAGATAAAAGCCAATTACTGTGGATGCTGAAATCTGAAACAAAAACAGAAGATACTGGACAATCTCAACAGGTCTGACAGCATCTGTGGAGAGAGGACAGAGCTAACATTTTGAGTCTGGATGACTCTTTGTCAAAAGAATTGGACTAAAGACTTGTGCTCCAGAACTTGCCATGCCCCTAGCCAAGCTGTTCCAGTACAGCTACAACACGGGCATTTGCTGGCAATGTGGAGAATTTCCTGGAATGTTCTATCCACAAAAAGCAGCACGAATCCAATTTGGCCAATTACTGGCTCATCAGTCTACTCTCTATCATCAGTGAAGTTATGGAAGGGGCCACCTTTAGTGCTATCAAGTGGCACTTTCAGAGCAATAACCTACTCACTGACTTTCAATTTGGGTTCCGCCAGGGCCATTCAGCTCTTGGTCAGACAGGGACATAAGAGCTGAACTCCAGAGGTGAGATGATAGTGACTACCATTGACATTAAAGCAGCATTTGACCTGAGTCCCCCAATATCAACATCCTGCTGATTACCATTGACCATAAACTGAACTGGACTAGCCATCTAAATACTTTGGCTACAAGAGCATGTAAGAGACTAGGAATCCTGCAATGAGTAACTCACTTTCTGATCCCTCAAAGCCTCTCCGCCAGCACAAGTTAGAAGTTTAATGGAATACTCCCCACTTGCCTGGATGAGTGCAGATCGAACAACACAAGAAGCTTGACACCATCCAGGACAAAGAAGCCCACTTGATTGGCACCACATCCACAAACATTAACTCCCTTCACCACCGATGCACAGTAGCAGCAGTGCATACCGGGACTCACCGAGGCTCCTTCGGCAGTATCTTCCAAACCCATACCCATCACCATCTAGGACAAGGACAGCAGATTCGTGAAGACACCATCACCTGTAAGTTGCCCCCCCAACTCACTCATCAGCCTGACTTGGAAATATGTTGCCGTTCCTTCAATGTCACTGGGTCACAATCCTGGAACTCCCTCCCTGACAGCACTGTGGGAGTGCCTACGCCACATGGACTGCAGCAGTTCAAGAAGGTAGCTCACTACTAATTTCTCAAGGGCAACTGGAGATGGGTAGTAAACGCTGACCTAGCCAGCAATGCCCTCATCCCATGAACGAATAAAAAGAAATGTTCATGACCTCGGGAGGCTGGTGGTTTGAAGGGCATTGAAAAAGACAAAGAGAAATGAAAAGGTCAAAAGCAAATAAGAGGCCCCAGAGAAAACAGAGGCCAGTGAATCATTCATCTTCTCAGCCCACTGTCGTCCTCTGTGACAATTGTAGCAGAGACTGCCATGCCAGAGTGCGGCTCCTGAACGACACCAGGCAATGCCTAACACAGAGTTGGCCATCGGGGCATAGACCACCATCCAAGACTGCTACCATTGCAGTCAATTTGTATTACCCTCATTTGTGCCATACCTTCAAGATTCGTATCATTGGTAAATTTTGAAATGTTACTTTGTATTCCAATATTCAAGTAAGTTATTTATATATAAAAAAAACAGTGGTCATAGTACTGACTCTTGGGGACAACATTGTTTGCTATTCTCTAGTCTGAACAAGCTATTTTCTATCCTTAAGCCAATTATTATCCAAACTATACCCACCTTACTCATATAACTGTCTAAATTATATGGAGTTACATGTTTGTATGTTTAATTTTATAATACACAAAGTTGATATTGCAGTGATAAAGTAAGTGCTTGAATATTTGTGTAATGCATTATTACCACACCTTAAGGAAACTTGAATTTCCCAGTCTGTCCATAGATTGGAATTCCCAATTTGGTGTAGAAAAATTGGCATTTGCCAATGCAGAACGATGACAATTGACCTGAACAAAAGTGAATTATTGTTCCAACAGACTACACCATGAAGGGGTAGAACACATAATTCAACTACCAGCTCTCAGTCTCACCATCAGAGGAGGCGCCAAGTAAGTCTAAATATTTCCCTGTAAGGAGAAATGAAATAAAAGCTCATTGGATCTTTGGAGAACAACATACCCCTGAAGCTGTGCTCAAATCTTAACCTAGCACTGAATGACTTTTTACAGTTGTCATTACCGTAAGAACCAGGTGAAGTTTAATCAGTATGTACGAGGCCCCCCAGCACCATTCCCCAATTCAGGGGAGAATGTGGCGGACGGCAGGGATTACCTTTCTGTAGCCACTGCCTGGGACATCCACGGGCAATGAGAAAAGATTTTGGGTAAGTTGCTCAAAGACGGTGAACAGGTTGGTCAGCTCCTCCTTGCTCGGCAAGGATCCCAGCAGGACTGATACAGCGATTCGGAACGTGAGCTTCTTACTCTCTGAGTACACCGTGACAGGGCATTCCCTGGCACACCAGTCTCTCACTGTCTCTGCCACCACCTGCTTGATCCGTGGCATGTAACTCTCCAAGGCAGAATGGCTGAACATTTTTGCATAGACCTGTCAAGGAACAGAAATGATGTTGAAGGGACATGATCTGGTTGAGGAACACTCAGCAGATTGGAGTCCAGCAATTACTGAAAAATCTGATGCATAAGTTGCTCCATTTTCTACAGTCACCAAGATTGTATAAATCCTATGCTTTTCACCAGGAAGTAGGAGATGGGAAGGTGCACCTTATAGATCAGATTTTAAAATAATAAATATCGCAGAACTAGACATTTTCACATTAGTAAATTCTGGCTGTGGTTCGTACTTTACCAGTTAACCTGTGGACCCAGCCCTAGCACTATCTTAGAGAGGCACTCAGCACATGGTGTATGTCTGAGTGGCACGCTGTGAGCTCTGTGCTCTGTGCTCTGAGCTATCTCCTGGTGGAATGAGCGGGAACTGTGGTGTCCCCGTTTTATAGTGCGTGTGCTCTCACTGGTGATTGGCTGTGATGTTGTGTGTGTGTTGATTGGTCCGTCTACCTGTCCATCAGTGTGTGTGTGTGATTGCACCATGATATGTTTATATGGCTATCATGACACCCTGCACATCAGCGCGGGGATGAGACCCACTCAAACATGGACAGTGACCCGGGGCTGGTATCGAACCCGGGTCCTTGGCACCGTGAGGCAGCAGTGCTAACAACTCCGCTATTGTGCTGCCCCAGATGTATTTTACAATGGTTCGATATGCATGAACCTTATGGATAAAGAGTATCTCACCTTGCACAAGGTGACTCCCCAACATCTGGTGCAACCTCTGCAAAGGCAATTAACAACACACAAACAAAACACCTTGGTTCTCCGTGAGGAAATCATTGTTGTGCAATGTATAAATCTGCTTCTACAGACAAACGTTTTCAGTGTGAGCTGCAGGATTCTAATCCCGCTTTCATCGATACATTTTTTAGATTGACTGGAAGGTTTAAAAAGCAGTCGACGAGCAGGGTTTTTCAAAATATATTTTTATATTGAACATTTTCATTTATGAGAAACAAACATATCAAGCACATAATTGGAGTACACAATTGTATCTGCAAACTTAACAGGTATAAATAAAGTACATCCTTGAACTGAACATACAAGAAATGTTATTAACGTGTTTCTTGCATGCGTTCTCTGTATAGCATGCAAGAAACAATACTTTTCACTATATACTAATACATGTGACAATAATAAATCAGATCAACTTGTGGTAGCTGTCGTGTTGGGTGTTGCGATATACAAACGAACCAACACGGTTGTAGATGGTACAACTCTGTTTTATTATTCTGTAC
Organism: Scyliorhinus torazame; assembly: GCF_047496885.1. NCBI lineage: Eukaryota > Metazoa > Chordata > Chondrichthyes > Carcharhiniformes > Scyliorhinidae > Scyliorhinus > Scyliorhinus torazame. The sequence continues at coordinate 205,167,196 of NC_092713.1, read as the reverse complement.
AATAACAACTATTAACTTCTGGCTGTGGTTTGTACTTCACCAGTTAACCTGTGGTGCGTACTTCACCAGCTAACCTTTCGGGAACTGGAGCTTCTCTGTTAGTTCCCCCAGAGTTTCTACTCTACTGTCTATGTAGAGCACCCCTTTGTCCTTTCACCACGTTTTGTAAGTGGCATCTATTTTTGCTGGAATGAATCTCTGGTTTCTGGAGATGGCGGCTGCAACAGACATATCACCAAGTTTGTAGTGGTGTCTGAGCTGGTTCCAGGTTCTTGGTGTAGTTACCACTACCGGGCTCACTGACTACTTGGTTGGGGTGAATGGAAGTGGGGCGGATGCCAGTGCCCGCAGAGACGTTCCAATACAGGAGGCCTTCTCCATCCACACCCATTCTGCGTCCGGCTCTTTTCATTATCATAGAATTTACAGTGCAGAAGGAGGCCATTCTGCCCATCGAGTCTGCACCGGCTCTTGGAAAGAGCACCCCACTTAAGCCCACACCTCCACCCTACCCCCATAAACCAATAACCCCACCTAACCAAAGGGCAATTGATCATGGCCAATCCACCTAACCTGCACATCTTTGGACTGTAGGAGGAAACTGGAGCACCCGGAGGAAACCCATGCAGACACGGGGAGAACGTGCAGACTCCGCACTGACAGTGACCCAAGCCGGGAATCGAACCTGGGACCCTGGAGCGGTGAAGCAACAGTGCTAACCACTGTGCTACCGTGCCCCCTCTCCCAGCCACTTCCTCACTCTTTCTATAGTTGCTGCCCAGTGGTAGAGTAGGTTCGATAGTGTCAGGCCTCCCTGTGCCACCCTCTCTGGAGGAGGATTTTGCGGATCCTGGGGTACTTTCCAGTTCACATGAAAGCTGTGATTAGCTTGTCCACCTTGGTGGAGAAGGATTTGGGGATAAGATTGGGAGCAATCTGAATATGAAGAGGACCATTGAACAAAGAACAAAGAAAAGTACAGCACAGGAACAGGTCTTTCGGCCCTCCAAGCCCATGCCGACCATGCTGCCCGACTAAACTACAATCTTCTAAACTTTCTGGGTCCGTGTCCCTCTATTCCCATCCTGTTCATGTATTTGTCAAGATGCCCCTTAAACGTGCTTGGGAGCACGTTCATTTTTATTGTCTGCACTCTTCCCGCCAAGGAAAGTGGGAGAGAGTTCCACATCTGCAGGGCCCTTTTCACCTCCTCCACTAGGTTGGACAGGTTCCACTTGTGGAGCTGTGGCCAGGTGTGGGCTACCAGCACCCCCAGGCATCTGAACTTAGTTTGGGCCAGTTTGAATGGCAGTGTTCCCAGCTCTGCTTTTCCCCACTGGGGGTTCACTGGGAAGACTTTGCTCTTGCTCAGATTAAGTTTGTATCTCGAGAGGGCTCCGAACTCCCTCAGGAGTTCCATTATCTTACCCATGCTGGCTAGTGGGTTCGAAACGCAGAGGAGCAGGTCATCCACATAGTGAGAGACCCTGTGCTCCTTGTATCGCCTCTGAATGCCTCTATACCCCTTCGCTGATTTAAGAGCGACGGCCAGTGACACAATTATCAGAGTGAACAGCAGTGGGGACAACCGGCTTCCCTGCCTGGTGCCTCTGTGCAGCCGAAGATAGTCAGAGTTGGTGGTGTTCGTCCGTACACGAGCCATGGGAGCACTGTACAGCAGTTTCACCCACGAGGTGAACCCTGGCCCAAACACAAACTGTTCCAGTATCTTCATGAGGTAGTTCCATTCCACTCGGTCAAAGGCCTTCTCTGCGTCCAGGGAGATGATTACTTCTGGTGTCTCCTCCCCGGGTGGGGACATGACCATGTTTAATTCGCCGTTAACTGTCTGCCCTTGACAAACCCTTGACAACCCCTTGACAAGCCCTTGATCACTGCCTTCACTGCCTTCTAGAATGTGGAGGGTGAGACTTCCCCATTCTGATTGCAGTCTGATGTTCTGTGATTACTTCTGGCAAGCAACTCTCCAGTTGCCCCACCAGAGCTATCACCAGAACTTTGGTGTCAGTGTTCAGGAGTGAGATGAGTCTGTATGACCCACACTGCGTCAGGTCTTTGTCTTTCTTTGGGATCAGTGAGATCGAGGCCTGTCCCAGCGTGGGCGGCAGGGTCCACTCCCTCAACAGTGAGTCGCTGAACAGCTCCATCAGATGGAAGGCGAGTGCTACTGCAAATGTTTCTAAAAGTCCACCAGCAAACCCATCCAGTCCCGATGCCTTCCCCGACTTCATGGAATTGATGCATTCCGTGACCTCCTGTAGACTTAGCAGTGCTTCAAGTCCCTGTCCCTTTTCTTCCTCACAGCCGGGATGTCCAGCCCATCCAGGAACTGCTTCGTCCTCAAATCTCCCTCCGGGGGCTTGGACGCGTACAATCACCAGTAGAAGGTCATGAAGGCTCCTCTGTAGCCATGACCACCCTACCATCTATATCCCTGACCTGTGCTATCTCTCTTGTGGCTGCCTGTCTCCTCAACTGGTGTGCCAGCAGATGACTGGCTTTGTCCCCATGTTCATAAATGGTCTCTCATGCCTGGTGGAGCTGGTTCACTGCTTTCCCAGTGGAGAGCAGGTCAAATTCCATCTGTAATTCTTTCCTCTCCATGCAGCCTCGGGGTCGTGGAATACCTCCGGTCCACTTCCAATATGGAGTCGATCAGTTGCTGTTTGGTTGCCCTATTCTTCCTGTCCCTGAGTGCCCTATGAGCTATTATTTCCCCCCTGATCACTGCCTCCTAGAATGTGGAGGGTGAGACCTCCCCATTCTGATTGCAGGTTATATACCTATTGATTATTGGTGTCATTCTTTAACAGAATGCATTGTCGGCGAGGAGGACTATGTCCAGCCTCCATGGGGGGGGCACTGGGCCCGGCCTGTCTCCAACCTCACATCCATGTAGTGTAGTGCATGGTCTGAGTTTACTATTGTGGAGTATTCCGTCCCTACTACCACTGGAAGCACTGACTTTCACACTATGAAGAAGTCTACATGGAAGTCAGCTTTGTGGACATGGGAGAAGAAGGAAAACTCCTTGAATCTCCATGGGTCATCCCCCCCATTTGCTCCATGAAGGTGGTTAGTTCCCTCATCATCCCTAATTTGGCATCTGATCTGGGGCTGAATCTATCTGCTTTTGGGTCCTATACGCAGTTAAACCCTTCCCCCATGATCAGTCGGTGGGAGTCAAGGTCGGGGATCTCTGCTATGGTCCTTTTAATGAACTCGGTATCATCCCAGTTAGGGGCATATATGTTGACAAATACCATGATGTACCACCCCCCTGGGTCAATTACCATGTTTGCCACTGTAGAGGCTATCCTTTTGTTAAATTGTATGGCCACTCCCCTCACTCTCGTATCGAAGTGTGACTGGTATGCCTGTCCCACCCAGCCTTTCCTTACCCTCAGTTGGCCCTTCTCTCTTAAGTGGGTCCCTTGGAGAAAGATTACGTCGACCCTCAGCCTTTTTAGATGGGCGAAGACTCTGGAATTTTTCACTGGTCCATTCAGTCCCCTCACATTCCAGGTGACAATCCTGACTGGGGCAGGGGGTGGGGGGCGGTTTTGTTCCCTCCTCCTCTTGGGTCAGCCATACTTACCTCATGGACATGCCCCTGCATGCCCAGACCTGCCTTTGTTCTTGGGCAGTCCAAAGTGGCCACCGCCACCTTCCTCTTTCATCCATCTCCATGTGTGACCTGTGTAACCAGCATTCTACCCTTCCCACCACGCAACTGTCTCCCCATCCCCCCTCTGAGCACCTCTGCATGTACATTCTCCCCTTTCCTTTCCCCGCCACCCCACTTCCTGCCCTTGTCTGCCCCTCTCTTCCCTGACACCCGCCCCCCCCACCACTTCCCTTGCCCCTTGTGTGGCTGGGAGAATGAGTGTGTGCGGTCTGTTCAAAGTAGTGATATCCCTGTAGAGTCTGATTCTGTCCTCACCCTGACCTCCACGTGCATACACCTTTCATGTGGCTAACTGGTGCTGATGCTAAGTGTAACACAAACTGGAACTTTCTGGCCCCGCCCACTGCCCGGTCATCTGGTCCCATCGAAAGTCAATGGACTTTTGGTCAGGCCGCCAAATCTCCTGTGGTGGGTCCCTCCAGGAAGAGGGGGCGGGGGGGGGGGGGGGGGGGGGGAAATCTGGGACTCAGTCTCTGCTGCCTTAACATAGGCCATGGAAAGAATTGGGATCTTTGTAATCGCATTACTGAGAATCATGACAGATTCTGTGTTTACATTTGGAGGAACTGGGACATCCCCATAGCATATTGTGAATTTAATAGTAGCTGGCATGATTTTGAAAATGCTTTTGCTCAGATATAGCTGACTGAAGAGATTGTGCAGTGAATATTTTTTAATGTGCAATGAGCAAGTTGATAAAGACTTTCTTTGTATGCCTTTTGAAGCAACTTGGAGGTTGTCAGTTGAGACAAACCAAGTGCCACATTTGAAAGGGACACCGCTAACCCACTATAACAGAAACCCAAAAGTTGAAAGGAAGCTTAACAAATCAAATTAGAATAACATTCCCAGTGTTGATGATGTACTCCAGTCACCCTGATGCCACTGGTCATGGAAAATCTAAAGTGGACCAGTGGACATCATGTGCTCCCTCATCCGGGACATTTCGGCATGGATCTCGCCATGGAAGAGAAGCAGACTTGACCATCTGCTGTCTGAACCTGCTATTGGCCACCTGGATGAGGCCCAGGAACAGTCCCATGAAGAGGTCTCCCAACCCCCACCCCCCCAACCCACCCCTCCATACTGGGTCACCAAAGTGGGTCTGAAGCGCAACCAGAAATTGAAGAGAAGCCCCTTCAGCTAATACAAGAGGAACTCTAAAGTCTATATTTGTAATGTGTACGTTGAAATTTTGCTAACACTATTTACCAAAACACTTCTTTGCTTTCTTTTGGCATATAAATACCAATGAATGAGTAACCCTTCCTTTAATCAGGAACAGCTTGTAATCTTAACTTTCTAGTTTTTAACAAGGGAACTGCTGAATGCTATAGCATATGCCCCTACCTTGGGCTAATGATATTCTTGGTTAGGCGACACTGGATACAATGTTGTAGAATGAGTCTATAACATATCTTTCTGGTGAGCCTCATTTAACTCGGAAGAAATGTAAACTCTCACAGAGAGAGGCAAAGGTCAGACTGCAAAATATTTGGCTCAAGAGCATGAAGTAAGCATGTTTCAACTGGCTTTTAAACATCATTATCCACAAAATCGTTGTTTGCATGTTTGACTTAAAATAATTGGCCTTCCCGAGAGAAACAGGTACCTTTCTTTTGTGATGGTGGATGTCTCCGATGGAGTTTGCCAGACTGGTGGGCCCCAGGATGACTTGGGCACTCTGTGGCCAGTTTGCACCAACCAAATTGTGTTCTTCCAGCAGCAGCCGCCGCAAGTGTTCCGCACCAGTGACACGCACCACCGGCCGCCCGAGCAAGTGTGTCTTGAACACGTTACCATGCTGCCTCCTTCTGGAAGCATGGAAGTTGGAACCCTGTAAGGAGTAGGAGAAATTTTACATATTGTATAATAAAAGGCTGTGCATTGAAGATAACTTTTACTTCTCTCTAACTGGCAATTTTCTAATTCCTTTATTTAACAAATGCATTATCCAAAATGGTGTTTTTTCATTTGTTCATGGGATCCGGACATCGCTTGCAAGGCCAACGTTTATTACTCATCCCTAATTACCCTTGAGAAGATGAGCTGCCTTCTTGAACCGCTCCAGTCAATATGGTGTAGGTATACCCATCTGCTGTTAGGGACAGGGTCCCAGGATTTTGGCCCAGCGATAGTGAAAGAATGGAGATATATTTCCAAGTTGGGATGATGAGTGACTAGGATGTGAACTTGCCGGTGGCAGTGTTCCCATGCATCTGCTGTCCTTGTTTATTGAGGTGGTTTTGAAAGGTACTGCTGAAGGAACCTTGGGGAGTTGCGACAGTGCATCTTATATACACACTGCTGACACTGTGTATTGGGATTAGAGTGAGTGAAAGTTGAAGGTGGTGGATGGGATGCTTGTTAAACAGGCTGTTTTGTCCTGGATGGTGTTGATCTTCTTGTGTGTAGCTGGAGCTCATCCAGGTAAGGGAGGAGCATTCTTGATTTGTGCCTTCCAGATGATGGACAGAATTTGGGAGTTAGGATTTAACTTACTCATCCCTGAATTCCAAGCCTCTCGTCTGGTTGTGTAGCTATATGACTGATCCTATTACGTTTCTGGTCAATGGTAACCTCCTAGAATGCTAATAATGGGGGATTCAAAGATGGAAATACCATTGAATGTCAAGGGGAGAGAGTTAGATTCTCTCTTGCTGCAGATGTTATAGCCTGGCACTGATATGGCACAAATGTTAATTGTCACTTAATATGTTATGCCAAGTGTTGTCCAGGTCTTACATGTGGGTGCAGATTGCTATAGTGCCTGAGGAGTTGAGAATGGAACTGAACCTGGTAAGATCATGAGCAAACATCCCCACTTCTAACCTTTGATGGAGGGCAGGTCATTGTTGAAGCAATGAAGATAATTGGGCCTAGGACACTATCTTCAGGAACTCCTGCCTCAATATCCTAGAGCTGAGATGATTGACCTCAGCTCTTTTCCCCCTGTTCGCATCAAGGTGTAATGAGGTCAGAAGTTGAGTGGTCCCGGTGGAATCCAAACTGAGCATCAGTGAGCAGATTATTGCTGTTGTCGCTTCAATGCACTGTCAATGACACATTTTGTCATTGTTCTAACGATCGAGAGTAGACTGGTGGGGTTGTAGCCATCTAAGATGGCCATCTGCAAAGGACCATGGGAATTATGGCCAACCCAGGACTCAGACAGATGCAGAGCCGATGTGTATCTGAAACACAAGTAACCATACCTGATCGAAACCCCCGCTCATTTGCATTTTAATGGCTCATTTTCCCAGGACAATAGAACTCCAATCAAGCAACCGGTACAGCCACAGACTGATTGGCGCCACTCCCCTTATTCAGAAAGCCCAACTGCCAAGGTCAATGACCGCTAAGGACCCGCCCAGCCACCAAGGCATCCACCCCTTTATTGGCCGAAATCGAAGACAGTGATCAGAGCCCTGTCGAACTATTGGGTCCAAGGTTAAGGACCGCCCAAAGAGCGCAAACTCCCAGGGGGATAAAAGAGAGCACAGCCATGTGTTCTGTCTCTTTGGATCCGGCCTGTGCCAACCCAATCGTAGCAGGAACAGCCAGCCAAGTTCAAGACCAACGATCGCTACCTGACGGATGAGCCCAGCAGAGACAGAGCCACTTTCTTCGAATCAGTCAAGTGAAATCCAGATAAAGGCCTTATCCATTTGCACAGTGCCAGTCACCCTGAAGTTAAGTATAGGTTATTGTAGCTGATAGGTGTAGTTTAACTCGTAGTAGATATTGTGTTTGCATGTCGAGTTAACTCTTGTGTATGTAAATAAACCATCTTTTAAACTAACTAACTGGTTGTGTGGTCATTTGATCGATATAAGGGAAGGCTTGTGGTTCACCAACATTATTAATAGAGCAATGGGTGTAATTGGTCGGGTTGGATTAGTCCTGCTCTTTGTGGACAGGACACAACTGGACATCTATCCACATTATCAGGTAGATGTCAATGTTGTAACTATACTGGACCAGCTTGGCTCGGGACAAGACTAGTTGTAGATCACAAGTCTTCAGGACTACAGATGAAATGTTGTTGGGGCCCACAGTCATTGCAGCCATTTTTTTTTTAATAAACAATTTTAATGAGGTACTTTTGGCATTACAAACAGCAACAATATAAAAACAATGTACAAAGAACAAGAAACATAGTGCCATCACCGACTCCCATCCCGCCAAGACCCGCCTAATTGACTCCCTATTCTACACTACCCTAACCGCCCCCCCTCACTGTTGACGATCAATTATCCGTGAAGGTGTCGATGAATGGTTGCCACCTCCGGGCAAACCCTAGCAGTGACCCTCTCAAGGCGAACTTAATCTTCTCTAGGCCGAGAAAGCTCACCATGTCAGTTAACCAGGTCTCCGACTTCGGGGCTTTGAGTCCCTCCAAGCTAGCAGAATCCGTCTCCGGGCTACCAGGGAAGCAAAGGCCAGAACATCCGCCTCTTTCTCCTCCTGGATTCCTGGGTCTTCTGACACCCCGAAAATCGCCACCTCTGGACTCATTGCTACCCTTGTTTTCAAAACTCTGGACATGACGTCCGCAAACCCCAGCCAATATCCCCTAAGTTTTGGACACGCCCAGAACATGTGAACATGATTCGCTGGTCCTCCCGCACATTTTACACACCTGTCCTCCACCCCAAAGAATCTGCTCATCCGGGCCACTGTCATGTGGGCCCGGTGGACCACCTTGAATTGGATCAAGCTGAGCCTGGCGCATGTTGCAGTCACGTTGACTCTGATCAACGCGTTTGCCCATAAGCCATCCTCCATCTCACCACCAAGCTCCTCCTCCTACTTACGCTTCAGGTCCTCGGTCTGCGTCTCCTCCGCCCCCATGAGTTATTTGTAGATGTCCAAGATGCTCCCCTCTCCCACCCATCCCCTAGACACTACCATATCCTGGATCCCCCTTAGTGGCAGGAGTGGGAAGGATGATACCTGCCTGCGCAGAAAGTCCCGCACCTGTAAATATCTAAATTTGTTCCTCCTTGCCAGCCCAAACTTCTCCTCCAGCGCCCTTAAACTAGGGAAGCTCCCCTCTAAGAACAGGTCCCCCATCCTCTCAATTCCCACCCGTCGCCATACTCAAAACCCCCCCATCCAAGCTCCCCAGGGCAAACCGGTGGTTGTCACATATTGGGGACCAGACCGATGCTCCCATTGCTCCAATGTACCTCCTCCACTGACCCCAGATCCTCAAGGCCTTTGCAGCCATTTCTTGAAATCATGTGGAGTGAGTTGAATTGGTTGAAGGTTTGCATCTGTGATGTTGGGGACTTCAGCAGGAGGCCGAGATAGATCATCCACCTGGCACTGCTGAATAAAGATAGTTGCAAATATTTAAGTCTTGCCTTTCGCACTCATGTGCTGGGCTCGCTCATCACTGAAGATGGTAATATTTGTGAAGCCTCCTGCTTTTCCTATCAGTTGCTTAATTATTCACCACCATTTCTGACTGGATGTGACAGGATTGCAGAACTCTGGTCTGATCTGTTGGGATCGTTTTTCTCTCACCTTTACGCTGCTTCGGCAGTTTAGTGTGCATGTAGTTTTATGTTATAGCTTCATCAGTTTGCCACCTAATTTTATATGTGCCTGGTGCTACTACTGGCAGATTCCTAGGATGGCAGGACTGATGTAAGAGGAGAGATTGAGTCGGTTAGGATTGTATTCGCTGGAGTTTAGAAGAATGAGGGGGGATCTCGTAGAAACCACTGAAATTCTAACAGGACTGGACAAGTTCGATGCAAGAAGGATGTTCCCGATGGTTGAGGATGTCCAGAACCAGGCATCACAGTCTGAGGATACGGACGGGGTAGACCATTTCGGACAGAGATTAGGAGAAATTTCTTCACCCAGAGAGTGGTGAGCCTGTGGAATTCATTATCAAAGGAAGTAGCTGAGGCCCAAACATTGTATGTTTTCAAGAAGGAGTTTGATAAAGCACCTGGGGCGAAGAGGATCAAAGGATATGGGGGGTGGGGAAAGGCAGGATGAAGCTATTGAGTTGGATTATCAGCTATGACCATAATGAATGGCGGAGCAGGCTCCAAGGGCTAAATGGCCTCCTCCTGCACCTATTTTCTATGTTTCTATATTTCTATGATCACTGACATTCTCAAATTCTAACAGAGAGAAAAGCAGAGGTGGTAAAAAAAAAGGAGAAAAAGGGAGTGTGAAGAAATAGCGATACAGGGAGTGGGGAAAGAGGGTAATGCAGACCCAGGTCTTCCAGGGGCATCCGAACTACCTAGTATGCCTGTGCCTAATGCGAACCTTCAACAACATGTGACAAAATGTAAGTCTTCTTCAACAGCCATCTGTTCTGAAAAGACAAAACACTGGACTGAAATTCGAGCTGGCTCCATTATGCATGTATGTTTCTCTCCTCCCCTATCTCCCTCTATTCACCATGCTCAAATGATCTTTACATTCAGCGCATTTATAACAAAATCTGACCTTGAATGTTTTAATCAGGAAAATGCTGCTTCCTTCCTGCTCACTTAGGGCCTAGAAAACTGAAGCCTATATGCGTCTGTCTGTCATATTAGTGTATGAATATCGCTTCTCAGCCTTTTGGCTAAGATTTTTTAAATATAAATTTTAGAGTACCCAATTCATTTTTTCCAATTAAGGGGCAATTTAGCGTGCCCAATTCACCTACCCTGCACATCTTTAGGTTGTGGGGGCAAAACCCACGCAAACACAGGGAGAATGTGCAAACTCCACATGGACAGTGACCCAGAGCCGGGATCGAACCTGGGTCCTTGGCGCCGTGAGGCAGCAGTGCTAACCACTGTGCCACTGTGCTGCCCCTTTGGATAAGATGAGCGTGAGGTCAAGTGTAATGCCTGGATCTGGTACGTCTCTCTTGTGGGGACCATGAATTGGATTCAATTTGAATTTGTTTTGGAGCAGGCAAGGAGTTTGATTAGCGGTTTGCCCCTATCCACACTCTGATCTCTGGCTTTGTAACTCTAATAAAGGAATTTTAAATAAAAACTTAGTGTATGAATCTTTAACATGCTCACACGTTTGCTATTTTAACAAAGGCTTTAATCCAAGTATTTTAATTCAGGAGTTGTGCCCTTTAAAATATTTGAACAAAACGTCACATGAACACATTGTTTTATTTAAGAAATTCAAACATGTTTTTCCTAAAGTGTTTATTGAAGCTAAAATGTTGCATAATAAGTTCCAGTCAGACCGACTGTGCAATCTTTGAAAATGTTCTGTTCCTCCTCTCATTATGATTTTGGCGTGCCTTTTTTCTTTTGGTGTTAGCATTTGCGATAGAATATTAAACCCATTTTCCACCTTTTGTGAAATTAGCCAGTTTGCCGCTTGCCAGTCATCCCTTATTTCTCACTCATCTTTTAACCTCGATCAGTGAAGTATTAGCCAGTCTTTTCCAGATGACAACTGACCATAGAAAGCATCCTATCGGGCGGCATCACAACCTGGTATGGCAACTGCTCGGCCCAGGACCGCAAGAAACTTCAGAGAGTCGTGAACACAGCCCAGTCCATCACACGAACCTGCCTCCCATCCATTGACTCCATCTACACCTCCCGCTGCCTGGGGAAAGTGGGCAGCATAATTAGAGACCCCTCCCACCCGGCTTACTCACTCTTCCAACTTCTTCCATCGGGCAGGAGATACAAAAGTCTGAGAACACGCCCGAACAGACTCAAAAACAGCTTCTTCCCCGCTGTTACCAGACTCCTAAACGTCCCTCTTATGGACTGACCTCATTAACACTACACTACACCTGTATGCTTCACCCGATGCCGGTGTTATGTACACATTGTGTACCTTGCGTTGCCCTATTATGTTTTTTCATTTTATTTTATTTTATTTTCATGTACTTAATGATGAGTTTGAGCTGCTCGCAGAAAAATACTTTTCATTGTATCTCGGTACACGTGACAATAAACAAATCCAATCCAATCAAGTGCATCCTTCTCACACTTTGATTTTCTTTCTGTACACATCCAACCTACCTGGCAATGACTTGGTAAATGCTGCTTGTTAGTAGTCCTTTACAGTAGCCTAAACCTGACCAGCACATCACTCTGCAAGCTCTTTCACAATGTGTGTCTAGGAGTTAATGAAGCACACACAAGCTGTGCTGTACCAGAATGGAGATTGTTGCCTCATGCACTTCACTTGTACAGGAGTTGACATTTGAGATGAAAGTGAACTGTGCAGTACCGGATTAGAGTAAACAGAATGTCATCTGTCACTCACTGCCGGCACTCTCATCTCTTAATCAGAAGGTTGTGGGTTCAACTCTCACTCCAGAGACATGAATTTAAGACCCTCAAGGTTGATACTCCAGTGCAGCACTGAGGGAGTGCTGCATTCAACTGTGCTATCTTTCAAAATTGAATTTAAACCAAGACATCTTTCGGCAGATATAAAGAAATTCCATGGTGCTATTTTAAAGTGGAGTGCGGAGTTCATTTGGTGTTCTGCCAATATTTATTCCTGAACCTACATCACTACAGTAGATTATCTGCCTGTTATTTCAATCCTGTTTGTTGTGACCTTGCTGCATGCAAATTGGCTGTTGTGTTTCCTACATTCATAATAGTGACGGCATTTTAAAAATACTTCCAAAGGTGTGAAAGGAACTATATGAATGTGAGTCTTTCTTTCTCTGTGTTTATTATACCTGACACTGAAATACGTAAAAGCTGTAAATTAGTATTTTGCATTGAATTCCAATTCTCTTCTCACAGCTCATAGTGCATTAAGGCAGACTTTTGTCTGTTTCCACAGCTAATTATTCCTGGAACAGGTCACTTGTCTGTCGCCAGAGGCATATAGCTTGAGGGGTGCCACTCAACATCAAGCATGGTTGATCAGGAGTCTCTTACTACCAGCCATTGGTGTGCTTGGAAGTATTTGCAGGTTGACACATTCAACCTGTTTGACCGTGTTATGAATGCACCTTCCTTGGCCATCAAGTTCTGGGCTGCGATTCCAACCCGGAGCTTCTGGCTCAGAGGCAAGGATGCTATCCACTGTGCAACAAGATCTATCTTGCATTGAATTGTTTGCTTTAAGGCCTATGCTCACAGGGGAAAAGTGAAGGTCGAACACTATATCACCCAGGGCCTTGCTGCTGACAGCAACACTGGCACAAATTGGGCCGCATACTGAACTATTAAAAAAAAAGACAAAAAATGAAATAAAAGGACCAAATGCTTACTTCAACGTACAAATGGTTTATTTTCAACCATATCCTTCAACTATTGCTTGGTATAATGAGAATGCAGACATACCTGCAGGAACCAGTGAAACGTTTCCCCAACAATTGGAAGCCCCATAGATCCTGGAGGCAGAGGGAGCTCCCAGTTCTTGTCTGCCTTTAGATTCCATCGAAGCTGCCAGAGAAAGAGACAAGCAGCAATAAGGAGGACGATAGGGGCCAGGACAGCAAAAAGGCTGATCAGCAATGGCATCATGACCATCAGGACCATCCTCAAAATGTTTCAACAAAAAGAATTAAGTGAGCGTAGCAGATCCTTGCTCGACGAAATTGGACAGACTGCACCAATTTGTAGATTCAGGTGTCTAGCAATGCCGCATCACAGGATCAGCTGTAAAGTCTGAACTGGAACAAACAAATAAGCTGAATATATAGAGGCATCAAAGTCCACTCAGAGGTTTGGTATTTAACATGAGTGTGCTCAAGCATCATTTCTTCCCCAGTTCCACCAACTCCTCAACCACAGCATCCCCACCCCCACCCCACCACCACCCACTCATTCACTCACGTACTCCAACTCCTCATCCACTCTGCGAATAAGAGAGGTGAAGAGCAGCTTGTTTTGATGATGTGATCCATCGTGTAGAGATTTGAGAGATTCAGAAGTCCTGCCATTATCTAGAGATGGCACTCCACTCTTGCAAATGAGTTAAAAAGTAAGGCTGCTATGTGTGGGAGCTACGACATACTCATGACACTTTCGACAGATTAGCTCAGGCACGAAGTTCAGATGCAGAAGGAAATGTTTGTCCAGTAGACAGGGTCGACAAAAGAATAGTCGGGAGTACGAGGCAAAAGAAAAGGGGGAAGAATAAAAAATAAATCTAAACAAATTGAATTTGCAGTAGGAGCTTCCAAAACATTTTTTACTCATCCTCACTTTTATTCAGCGTTTGGAATATATTCAGAAAAGCTTTATTCACTCATTATGGCTTCATAAGATGACATTGTAAACATCAGAGCAGTTTTAAGTTTCATTCATTTTCTACAGCTGGGGAAAAGCATCGTTCTGCATAAAGTATTAATAATCGTGTGTTTCCACTTTATTCTTCCAAAGATTGCAACAGCGCTTAGCAAGAAATAGCTCGTATTTACAAGAATCCGTGACCCCACTGAACACTGTATAGTTTGTCTGTGACTCAGCATCCGCTTCTGCATGCATCCTGCATCATAACGTCAGTCCTTGAAAGAAAGATTTTCAATTATATGACACCTTATCATGTTTCTCAGCACCTACCCAATTCACTTCACATACATTGTCCCATTTATAGAAAGAGATAACCAACACATGGTATCAAGTGAGTAAGGCAGTCTGCATTTGGTGCAGGGGATTTTCTGGATTCAGCAACATTAGAATTCAAATGCGTAACATTACGGGGTGGGGGGGGGGTGCGTCTTCCATCTGGTGTTTTACTGCTGAAAGATTTTGAATTTTGTTTTGGCGTTAGGAGTCTGACATTTTTCTGAAAATGTGCTTGATCCGTACTGAAATATAAACACAAAGTGCTGGAAAAACTCAGCAGGTCTGGCAGCATCTGTGGAGAGGGAAACAGTTTTTTTTTAATAAACAATTTTATTGAAGTATTTTTGGTTTTACAACGACAAGATAAGCAATATACATGAGTCTATAAATATAGTGCAACAAGCCTGCTTCCTCTTCTTCTTCTTCAGCTTCTTCTTCTTCTTTCTTTCTTCTTCCTCCCTTGCAGGTCTCACCTTTATTAACCCCCTACTCTAAGTTAAACTAACCCCCCCCCCCTCCCCTTTCTGCGGAAACAGAGTTAATGGGTTGAATCTTCCGGCCCTTCCTACCGGTGGGATCATCTGGCGGCGGAGGGTGCGAGCTTCGCAAAAGGGCCGTAGACATCGGTGGGACAGGGAGGTCCCCACGGTGACCAATGGCAGGGTGCTTCCACCGCAGGAAAACATGCTGCGGTGGACGGGGGTGGGGGCGGGGGAGTCCCCTCAACGTTCCAAGTCTGCATGACCCTTTTTCAGAGCTGTATTGATGTGGCGTATAAGCCAACTGCAATGTGCCTTGGAAGATTTAAGCAGTTAATTTATGTTAAGTATGCCAGAAGTGTTAACGTATCCAGGTTGCAAAAACAAAATTGGCAGTTAATCATTCTTATTGCTGAAGTAAGCTGTTTGCAGGAAGATTATATTACCTAGACATTCACACCCATCTCACAAGTACAGAACTTAATTCAATGGGACCATGGTTTGCGATAGATAGCTGAACACAATGGGCCCAATTTTATGATCCATGCTCCCATGCAGCAAGAATCTGTAGCTGGGGCCTCACTTCAATGAATTTATCCTCTGATGTACCCTCAATGCGTTTGGTGTCTTCAAGGAAGTGACTGCAATACCAAAGAACTCCCCAGTCAAATGTCACTCGGGTTGCTTGCATTAGAGCCTGAACTCCATGATTATTATTGGGACACCTATTACATTCACAGGCAATAGTGCTTCAGGAAGAACTTTAAAAAGGTACTTCCACCTGTACATCCCATCAGTTATCAAGGTTGTAAAATCATTTTTAAACCATTGTGGACTGATTATTTTGTTTAAATTCTATACTCGCAGTAAAAACTCTATGCATTATTCAGCCTGCAACGATATCAGACCATTAGACTTAACCTGTATCAATCTGTTTGGCGAGGTGGTAATCTATACCTTTGAGGGATGATGGGAGTATGTGGTGGCTATTGTGACTGCTGGTATTTTGGATAAGTAGGAACGACTACTCCCAAGGTTCAGACCAATCAGTGTTGTTTCTTGACTAAAGCTAAACAGATTACTGTTCATGAATTTTCTTCATAGTACTTTAAGTCACGTATCTGATACGCAAACAATTCACAGAATGAATCTTTACAGTGCGGAGGCGGCAAGACTCGCTGAAAGAACATTCTACCTAATCCCATTCCCCTACCTTGCACATTCTTTCTTTTCAGATAGCAATCCAATTCCTTTTGAATATCTCGATCGAATCTGCCTCCACCACCCTTTCAGGAAGCTTGCTCCAATCACCCCTGGGTGAAAGCATTTTTCCTCACATCTATTCCCCTCTATTCCTTTTGCCCATTATTTTAAATCTGTGCCCTCTAGTTGTGCTTCTGAGAAAGAACAGTTTCTCATTATTTACCCTGTCCATACCTCTCAGGATCTTAACTATCTCCATCAAGTCTCCTCTCAGCCTTCTTTTCTCCAAGGAAACAGTCCCAACCTCTCCAATCTGCCCTCGTAGCTACAGTTGTTTATCCCTGGAATCATTCTTGTGAATCTCCTCTGTACTCTCTTCAATTACTTCACATCCAGAACGGGACGCAGTACCCTTGATGAGGCCTAACTAGTGTTTTATACAAGTTTAACATGACCTCCCTATTCTTATACTCAACGCTTCTATTAATAAAACCTAGGGCACCATATGCCTTATTAACTGCTCTCTCGACCTGCCCTGCCTCCTTCAATTACTTAGGTGGATATACACCGAGGCCTGCACTTCCTTCAGAGTTTCTCCCTTTATTTTGTACAGTTCCTCCACATTCTTCCTGCCAAAAAGAATCACCTTACATGATAACTCATGTGTTATGTTCTTAAGCTTGGCCGGTAGGAATGATGCACAATAGAACATCTAGTTCTTGACTAGTTAAATTATTTTATTATAAAACAAATGCATGGTAAAGACAACTATAATAAATATATTACAAGCTACTAATACTGATAAATCATCCCAGAGCTGCTGCAAGTATAACTATCCACCAACACGACTAACTCCCAACGGAAGGTGAATTGTGACGAGGATGCAGGGATCCTACAGCAATATCTGGACAGGTTGGGCGAGTGGGCAAACCAATGGCAGATGCAGTATAATTTGGATAAGTGTGAGGTTATTCATTTTGGAAGCAAAAGTAGGAAGGCAGATTACTACCTGAATGGTTGTAAATTGGGAGAGGGGAGTGTGCAGCGGGACCTGGGTGTCCTTGTGTGCCATTCGCTGAAGGTAAGCATGCAGGTGCAGCAGGCGGTAAAGAAGGCTCATGGTATGTTGGCCTTCATTGCAAGAGGTTTTGAGTATAGAAGCAGGGATGTGTTGCTGCAATTGTACAGGGCCTTGGTGAGGCCACACTTGGAGTATTGTGTGCAGTTTTGGTCTCCTTCTTTGAGGAAGGATGTTCTTGCTCTCGAGGAAGTGCAGTGAAGGTTTACCAGTCTGATTCCAGGGATGGCGGGACTGTCATATGAGGAGAGATTGACTAGGTTGGGATAGTTCTCGCTGGAGTTCAGAAGAATGAGGGGGAATCTCATAGAGACTTATAAAATTCTGACAGGACTAGGCAGGGGAGATGCAGGGAAGATGTTACCAATGATGGGTTTGTCCAGAACCAGGGGTCACAGCCTGAGGATTCAGGGTAAACCATTTCAGACAGCGATAAGGAGATATTTCTTCACACAAAGAGCGGTGAGCCTGTGGAATTCATTACCACAGGAAGTAGTTGATGCTAAAACTTTGAATATATTCAAGAGGCGGCTGGATATAGCACTTGGGGAGAATGGGATCAAAGGCTATGGGGAGAAAGCATGATTAGGCTATTGAGTTGGATGATCAGCCATGATCGTGATGAATGGCGGAGCAGGCTCGAAGGGCCAAAAGGCCTCCTCCTGCTCCTATCTTCTATGTATCTATGTAACTCCTCGAGGTACAGAATCACATCGTAGATTTACACTGTCACCTGCTGGTCGGAGGTTGTGTACATCATGAGATGCATAATTGCTTATGCATATCATCACATCCCCTTTCCTTTGGAAATGTAATTATTTACATTCATGACTTTATTTTACAATACAATATGACATGCAGAATTCTTTATAACATTTAACTATTTACAGTACATTACAAATTTTGTCTCTCAGGTTTGCGTCTCTGTCTTGTTGATCTTCTGAGCAGTGGTTGAATTTGTGACCGTGTTTCATCTTCATTTATTATTATAGATGTTTCTTGTTGTTTTTCTTGCATTTGTGCATTTATACGTTATAATGGCTCTGTATGCTGAAATGTATCTTTTTCAACTCTCATCGGATTGCTCAGAAATTCTTCTTATGGTTCCATCACAAAAGGTCGCGGAACCTTCAGCGGAGAACTTCTATTTCTCCTTAAGACTGCTCCATCATCCGTGATGATCAGGTACGAATGAGGACCTGCCTGTTGCAGTATCTTAGCCTCCTTGAACCATCCATTCCCATCTGGATCTTCCAGCCTGACTGTGTCATCTGTTTGCAATGGTTGGAGCCTTTTGTGGATTTGTCGTAGAATCTCTTTTGCCTCCTTCTTTTGAAATATCAGTTTCCTCTCTCATGTTCGATTAACTGGTTCTTTTAGAATATAGAGCAAGGTCATCCTAAGTTGCCTATTGATCAGCAACTGAGCTGATGAAAGCCCATTGATTAATGGTGCTGGACGATAACTCAGGAGTGCGAGGTAAGTGTCTTCTTGGCTATCCACGGCTTTTCGTAGCAACTGTTTCATTATATGAACACCCTTCTCCGCCTTTCCATTAGACTGAGGATACAGAGGACTCAACGTGACGTGTTTGAAATCGCAATGACATGCAAAGCCTGTCCACTCATAACTGTTGAAACAGGGACCATTGTCGCTCATGGCTATGTTCGGTGTCCCATGGTGCGTGAAAATGCCTTTAGCATTCTTTATTACACATCTAGCAGTGGAGTTCGTCAGTTGTGCTGTTGCTGGATAATTGGAAAAGTAGTCAATGACTAAAAGGTATTCCTTTCCGCCCAGGAAAAAGAGATCCATGACAAACTTCTGCCACAGAGTTGTGATGATCCCGCCCATTTGAATCGGCTCTTTCCTTTGCTTGTGTTGAAAGTTTGACAGGTTTCGCAGTTATCAACCATTACTTGAATATTGTGGATTATACCTGGCCAATAAACTGTATCCCTGCCCCTACGCTTGCACTTTCCTATCCCCAAGTGCCCCTCGTGGATTTTTTAAAGACTCATCGACCTTAGTGATTGTGGAATTACACTCCTTTGCTGTTGAAGCAAAAACCCATTTGCATCACTTAACTCTGCCCTAACATTATAATAACTGGAGAAGGAACCTTTAGGCCATCCCTACTGGAAATATGTGATCACCTTTTGTAAGACTGTGTCTTTGGTCGTTTCTTCCTTTATTAATCTTGATTAGTCGTTAGATACCGGAAGGAACTCAGTGACAAGATTCACATGGACTTGAACATCCTTGTTCAACTGGTGTATCGCTTCTGTGCCTGTGGCTCGAGAGTGTATCAGCTACAATGAGATGCTTGCCTGGCGTGTAGATTAGATCCAAATCTGTCTTTTTAAAAATAAATTTAGAGTGCCCAATTAATTTTTTCCAATTAAGGGACAATTTAGCGAGGCCAATCCACCTCCCCTGCACATCTTTGGGTTGTGGGGGTGAAACCCACGCAAACACGGGAAGAATGGGCAAACTCCACACGGACAGTGACCCAGAGCCGGGATCGAACCTGGGACCTCGGCGCCGTGAGGCAGAAGGGCTAACCACTGCATCACCGTGCTGTCTGATCAAAATCATATTTTTGTAGTTTCATCATAATGAACTGGATCCTAGGGGACATTGTTGCTAACTTCGGTTGGCTCTTAATTCGTTGCTCGTTGTGTCTTTACTGAATTTGCTCTGTTTCTATAACTTTTGCTCCAGAGTCGCCAGGTAGCTCTATGATACCGCCACGAGGTTCGCATTCAAGTACTGATCAATAACTCAACACACCAATTCGTAAGGTTCAAATCAAAACACATTTATTATACACAGTAAATCACTACTCATGCATAAAACTCTACTTACTAGACTATCTCTATCACTAAAAGGCCTATACTTAGCTTCGGAACTGGCCCACCAGGTCAGGGGAGCAGATAGGTAGACAGATTTTGGAAAGGAGTAAAAGCAACAGGGTTGTTGTGATGGGAGACTTTAACTTCCCTAATATTGACTGGGACTCATTTAGTGCTAGGGGCTTGGACAGGGTAGGGTTTGTAAGGAGCATCCAGGTGGGCTTCTTAAAACAATATGTAGATAGTCCAACTAGGGAAGGGGCTGTACTGGACCTGGTATTGGGGAATGAGCCCAGCCAGGTGGTAGAAGTTTCACTAGGGGAGCATTTCGGGAACAGTGACCACAATTCAGTAAGTTTTAAATTGCTGGTGGACAAGGATAAGAGTGGTCCTAGACTGAATGTGCTAAATTGGGGGAAGGCTAATTATAACAATATTAGGTGGGAACTGAAGAACATAGATTGGGGGCAGATGTTTGAGGATAAATCAACATCTGACATGTGGGAGGCTTTCAAATGTCAGTTGAAAGGAATTCAGGACCGGCATGTTCCTGTGAGGAAGAAGGATAAATATGGCAAATTTCACAATCCTTGTATAACGAGGGATGTTGCAGGTCTCATCAAAAAGAAAAAGGAGGCATTTGTCAGGGCTAGAAGGCTGGGAACAGACGAAGCCTGTGTGGAATATAAGTAAAGTAGGAAGGAACTTAAGCAAGGGGGTCACGAAAAGTCATTGGCAAATAGGGTTAAGGAAAATCCCAAGGCTTTTCATAAGTCCATAAAAAGCAAGAGGGTAGCCAGGGAAAGGGTTGGCCCACTGAAGGACAGGGGAGGGAATCTATGTGCGGAGCCAGAGGAAATGGACGAGGCACTAAATTAATACTTTGCATCGGTATTCACCAAAGAGAAGGAATTGATGGATATTGAGTCTGGATAAGGGTGTGTAGATAACCTGGGTCACATTGAGATCCAAAAAGACGAGGTGTTGGGCATCTTGAAAAATATTAAGGTGGATAAGTCCCCAGAGCCTGATAGGATCTACCCCAGAATACTGAAGGAGGCAAGAGAGGAAATTGCTGAGAAATCTTTGGATCCTCACTGTCTTCAGGTGATGTCCCAGAGGACTGGAGAATAGCCAATGCTGTTCCTTTGTTTAAGAAGGGTAGCAAGGATAATCCAGGGAACTACAGGCCAGTGAGCCTTACGTCAGTGGTAGGGAAATTACTGGAGAGAATTCTTCGAGACAGGATCTACTCCCATTTGGAAGCAAGGGGTCATATTAGCGAGAGGCAGCACGGTTTTGTGAAGGGGAGGTCGTGTCTCACTAACTTGATAGAATTTTTCGAGGAGGTCACAAAGATAATTGATGCAGGTAGGGCAGTGGATGTTGTCTACATGGACTTCAGTGAGGCCTTTGACAAGGTCCCTCTTGGAAGACTGGTACAAAAGGTGAAGTCACACGGGATCAGGGGTGAGCTGGCAAGATGGATACAGGACTGGCTAGATCATAGAAGGCAGAAAGTAGCAATGGAAGGGTGCTTTTCTGATTGGAGGGCTGTGACGAGTGGTGTTCCGCAGGGATCAGTGCTGGGACCTTTGCTGTTTGTAGTATAGATAAATGATTTGGAGGAAAATGTAACTGGTCTGATTAGTATGTTTGCAGACGACACAAAGGTTGGTGGAATTGCGGATAGCGATGAGGACTGTCAGAGGATACAGCAGGATTTAGATTGTTTGGATTCTTGGGCGGAGAGATGGCAAATGGGGTTTAATCCGGACAAATGTGAGGTAATGCATTTTGGAAGGTCCAGTACAGGGAATATACAGTGAATGGTGGAACCCTCAAGAGTATTGACAGTCAGAGAGATCTTGGTGTACTGGTCCACAGGTCATTGAAAGGGGAAACACAGATGGAGAAGGTAGTCAAGAAGGCATATGGCATGCTTGCCTTCATTGGCTGGGGCATTGAGTATAAAAATTGGCAAGCTATGTTGCAGCTGTATAGAACCTTAGTTAGGCCACACTTGGAGTATAGTGTTCAATTCTGATCGCCACAATACCAGAAGGATGTGGAGGCTTTAGAGAGGGTGCAGAAGAGATTTACCAGAATGTTGCCTGGTTTGGAGGGCATTAGCTATGAGGAGAGGTTGAATAAACTTGGTTTGTTCTCACTGGAACGAAGAAAGCTGAGGGGTGACTTGATAGAGGTCTACAAAATTATGAGGGGCATAGACAGAGTGGATAGTCAGATACTTTTTCCCAGGGTAGAGGGGTCAATTACTAGGGGGCATAGGTTTAAGGTGCGAGGGGCAAGGTTTTGAGGAGATGTACGAGGCAAGTTTTTTACACAGAGGGTAGTGGGTGCCTGGAATTAGCTGCAGGAGGAGGTGGTGGAAGCAGGGACATTAGTGACATTTAAGGGGCATCTTGACAAATACATGAATAGGATGGGAATAGAGGGATTCGGACCCCGGAAGTGTAGAAGATTTTAGTTTAGATGGGCAGCATGGTCGGCGCAGGCTTGGAGGGCCGAAGTGCCTGTTCCTGTGCTGTACTTTTCTTTGTTCTTTGTTCTTTGAATGGAGTGTTGAAAGTGCACAGCTTTGTGCTCTCTTTGTCTAATTTGAGCTGCCAGAAACCTGTGAAGCATCTAACTTATTAAAACATGTTGGTCTTGACATCTCACATTTTTGTCCCTCTTCGGAATTGGATAATGTTCTCTTTTAATGTTGAGGTTCAGATCTTTGGAGTCCATACAGATTCGTATGTCGTTATTTCTCTTCTTAATGCAGATCATACAGTTTACCCAATCTGTAGATCCTTCTATGTGTTTGATTACGCCTGGAACCGTCATCCTTTCCAGCTCATCGTTCAATTTGTCTTTCAATGGAGCTGGCACACGTCTTGCTGCGTGTATTACTGGTTGCGCGTTCTCTTTTAACTGTATCTGATATGTGAAAGGTAAAGTGCCAAAACCTTGAAATATCCCAGGAATTTCCTTCAGTATGGAATCTACTGATGCAAGTTGGCTGATTGCAGTGTAGTCTGCACTGTAAACTCGCTTAACTAGCTCAGGTGCTTCATACGCTTCCACTCCTAGTAGAGACTCACGTTCTGCCTCAAAAATGGAAAATTTAACTTTGTGACCTTTGTTCTTGACTGTTATATCAAGTTCACATGCTCCTAGTGTAGTAATTTCATTTCTGTTGTAGTCTTTCAGTAGTACTGTTTATTGAACATTTGGGGTTTAATTCTCTGCTCTTTTAAATCTGACAAACTGATAAGGTTGGCCCTCATTCCCATGACAAGTTTGAAGTTAATTAATGTGTCATTAATCATTCATGGAACTATCCATTTGTCTTTTGGATATTTGAATTCACTTCACTGTTGTTGCCAATCATCATGAAAGTGTTGTCATTTTGTATATCTTGACTATCCTTGTCCTCACTGGAAATCATGTTGACGAAGAACGTGACTCTGAGGCATACTTCATCAACCATGTTGATTGATTTTGCTTGTTACGCTTTTTTACTGGTAAAGCATTGCTCAGCAAAATCAATTTTGCCTTTACATTTGGAGCATTGCTTACCAAATGCTGGACATTGTCGTGGCAAATGTCGCTTGCCGCATCGCTGGCATAAAATGGAGGATCCGGTCGGCTGCTTAAAATGGCCGCTGGTGCTGGGACCACGTTTTATACTCATGCCTCATCTACCTTTGCGCCAAAATGTCTGAGATTCAAAGTGCTAATCTGCTGTGCAGCTAACTCGCTAGCATGACAAATTTTGATAGCATCATCAAGCTGAAGCTCATTTTCTCTTAACAGCTTCCCGTGTAACTTCTCATTACAAATCCTGAATATGATCTGATCGCGTGTCATCGATGATTGTAGGGAGCAACATTACACAACTGCGCCTTTAATCACAAATCGGTCAAAAAACTATCAAACGATTCGTCTGCCTTCTGGGTGCGCCTGTGAAATATGTATGCATTCGAACGTCTCATTTTGTTTTGTAGAGCAATGCCGATCAAATTGTTTTACAACTTCCTCAAAGTTCTTGCTATCTGGCTCGCTATCGAAATCGAACATATTAAATATTACTATTGCTTGTGGACCTACTACAGTGAGCAGTAGCGCTGTGCACCTCTCATCAGGCTGTGCCTGCAGACCAAGGACTGCAACATAGAGTTTGAATTGCTGTTTGAATACACGGCAATTCTCATCTACATTAGCAGTGACTCAAATCTGGTGTGGTGCCATCAAACCTTCCATCCTGGACTTCGAAGCCTAACAGTGCATTGAGCACTAGTTGCCAGTAGTTCACGAGGTTACCAAAAGATTTTTTTCTTCTTTACCTTCTTCTTCTTTGGAGTTATCTTTAGTTGTTCGGATCTTCAAAGAATCTTTTTAGTTTTCTTAGTCGATCTTCAGTCCAAGTTGATAACTATAAGAAATATATTACAAACTAATAATTCTGATAAATTATCCTAGAACTACTGCAAATATGACTATCCACCAACACAACTAACTCCCAACTCCTCGAGGTAGAGTCACATGGTAGGTTTACACTGCCACCTGCTGGTTAGAGGTTGTGTACATCATTACATACATGATTGCTTATGCATATCATCACATCATGCACTGCAGCTGTAGGCAAATTGTCTTTGAAGATAAATTTCCTTTCTCAGGAAGATCTGCTCAAATGGAAGTAACACTGCAACTTTCTACAGCCTGGATATAAAATCCAATGACTATGAAGCATATATTTTTGTCTACGTCGGAATTCTGTTCGCTGCCTTTTCTTCACAGGAATTCATGTAAGATTTAAATGGATAGCTTTGTATGACTCCAATACTAATAAGACATTGTTAAACTTCAAGGAGAATGAAATTCGTACCAATGTAATAAAAAGAGAGAAAACATAAATACCTTTTAACAGAAATCAAAATTAATGCCAAGTGTGGATTGATTAAATAATATTGTCGAGCTCACACATTCCAAAGGAAGCTGCAATTCTTGAGTTATAAGGTAATAAAACCGAGCACTGCATGGTTTGTGTGAATTACACATTGTCTGGTAAAAACTGTTGAACTGTAATAAAAGTGACTGAAGCATTAATTTCATCAGAATCCAATCGAGAAAACATGGCATTTTCCTCAGATCTTTTTCAATTGCCTTTTGGGATTGACATGCATTTTGAAGGCTATTGAACAGACTTACCACAGTCCAACGTAAAGACAGCTGACCAAGTAAATGACTAAGTAAACACACAGAAGAATGTAATTGCTGGATGCACATTGGTGCTCACAAATCATAAATTTATAAATAACCAGTGCCTGCATCTGGTTCCCACAGATCCACTGTCTGCAATTCATTCATGGCTTTCTGGTCTGTGATTGACAGCTCCTAAAAACATCTGCAGTTTTGATCCATTCGTATCCATTCACTATTGGTGAGGATCTGTGTTGTAAGCTGTAAGCTCTGTCCTTCTGAGAGGCTGCATCCCGAATGAGCGAGAAAACTGATGCCCTCTGTCTTTATAGTGAGTGTGCTCTAACTGGTGATTGGCTGTGGTGTTGGGTGTGTTGATTGGTCTTGCTGTGTGTCCATCAGTGTGTGTGTCTGCACCATGATATACTGGTGTATATTATGACAGATACTGTTCAAATTGCTGGTTTAGTCAGACCAGTGTGACATTTACCACTGACGAGTGTAAGAATGCTATTTGGTGGTAAGCAGCACTCATGTTGTTAATTGGGAGCAGACTCCTGTTTCATCTCTGAACCGCTCACTATTAAACACCTTCTGATAGTGAGTAATGCCGCAATTCATGTTAAAAATCTCTGCGTTCACACAGTGCACAGCAGGGGAATCAATAACAGTGACTCCGCTGTGATAGAATTACCTCTTCTCTGTAGCTAATTAAGAAATGGTACGAGGGGAAATTATTTCTATCCACGCTGTTTGTCTTAATTAATGGATTCCATATCTAGCCATGTAGACACTAAAGTAATGGAAGCCATTCCTTGTTGGGTTAAAGGGAATCTGCATGCCACATGTTGGCAGCCAACTAGGCAGGAGTCAGTTCTAGCATGGAGATGGGAAGAAGCGGCCTACTTGACTGCTTGGTTACCTGATCTGAGGAGGACACCAGTGAAGCAGATGATCCCATTCTTCAGTTTTGCTTCTGTTATTAAAATTCGCAACACAAATGCGTAAAATTCCACCTTGGACTCATAGTCAGATTCACTTTCCCCAACCAGCAAAACAAGTAGATGAACACAGCTGAAAGCGTTAAAAGTTTAGACTTATTTACCTAAACATAAAGGAAACTCTGCACTATTTGTAAGTTATCCTACATCTTTCTTACTATCTGGGATGGATCCAACTACCCTGCCCATCTTTTTGGGTTGTGAGGGTGAGACCCATGCAGACACGGGGAGAATGTGCAAACTCCACACAGACAGTGATCCGGGGCCGGGATCGAACCCTGGTCTTCGGCGCTGTGAGGCAGCAGTGTGCTATCCGTCCTCCTATGCTGTTCTGCAATGCTGGCAGATTCTTCCCATTTATCATAGAATCCCTACAGTGTAGAAGGAGGCCATTCGGCCTATCATGTCTGCACCTAGTCTTTGCAAGAGCACCCCACCTAGGCCTAATCCCCCGCCCGATCACCGTGGCCCCACCTAACCCTTTGGGCAATTTAGTATGGCAAACCTAGCCTGCACATCGTTGGACTGTGGGAGGAAACCGGAGCACCCGGAGGAAACCCACGCCGACACAGGGAGAAAGCGCAAACTCCACACAAGGTGGGAATTGAACCCGGGTGCCTGGCGCTGTGAGACAGCAGTGCTAACCACTGTGCCACCGTACCACCCAATCATATTGGTGGAAATCATGTCATCCGCTGTTGTATAGGATTGATTCTCACTAGCTCTTTTGAAGACAGAGCCCACGGCTTCTGAGTAGAAGGTGATTCTTTCTCCACCCTCCGTGTAGAATAGCATTGTCTCTCTTGCTGCCATTCCTTGGAGTCTCGCTTGCATTGCTGCTTATGGCTGAATAATTAGGCTCAATGAGTGGAGGCAGGTGGATGTGGGATTTCATGTCACTGCCCTGTATACCAGTTTCCTGGCTCCATCCTGCTCATGAAGTCACTTTCCAGGATGCATGATGAGGGGAGAGGATGACGGTTAGCCATATAGGCCTAGTTAACGGCCTATTGAGGACTATTCTAGCAGAGCAGTGTAGCCGGTTGGAGGTGGCCTCCCAGAAGCAGATCAAGGTACCACTGCTCAATGCAGGCTTATAGAGACTCTTCCTCGCTGCCTGATGAGCTGCAGTTGAAGGTTGCCCTGATGATGTCCCCCACGATGACCTAGCTGCTATGGCTTCTTTTACTTGAAATTTCAAAATGTTGGAGAGGTGGCATGTCCATCTTGGAATGTTACCTTCCTCACTTACCAAGGGCAATTTCAGCTTTTTCAGTGCTGGCGGGTCTCCTGCTGGCTCTCTGACTTTGAGAGACCACCCACTATTTTAAATGGATGGCAAGCCCTGTCCCCCCCGCCCCCAGTCACTAATTGGCCAATTCGGGGAAAATTAGGCGAGTGACACGACACAGGCTATTGGCCTCTGCTTGAACCGGAAGGCAGCTTTTGGAAGCTGGCAGGGAAAATCCTGCTCCTAGTGTTTAACCCAGTGACAGAGTTCAGACTCAGTAGCTACTTCCATCCGAGTGCTCGGTGTTTGTAAGATGCTATGATGTAGTTGTTGCGGAAGTGAGAGAAGTTGAGGCTGTGGTTCTGGCAACAATTCCCCAGTGGAAGTGGCTCGTCATTGTGGCTGACCTCTTCCTGCAAGGCCCTCCCTTTGATCTGAACCACATTGAGGCTTGTTTTGCTACTCTTTGTGACATTTTGCCCTTGAAGACATATTTGCTGAGCATAAGGGTTTTGCAATATATGGAGACATTTCCTAATGCTGAGACTACTTCTGATATGCATTTTGCAGCTTTTATTAATCTTCTATTGCCACCTCAGCTGCGTGCCCAGAATGCACAGTCCCTCCTCTTGATGTACATT
The DNA here is from genome assembly GCF_047496885.1 of Scyliorhinus torazame. Classification (NCBI taxonomy): domain Eukaryota; kingdom Metazoa; phylum Chordata; class Chondrichthyes; order Carcharhiniformes; family Scyliorhinidae; genus Scyliorhinus; species Scyliorhinus torazame. The sequence continues at coordinate 205,139,250 of NC_092713.1, read as the reverse complement.
TGGCGGTTTTCAACATCATTGCTCCTTCACTGTTATATTTATTTGGCACTGGTTTCACATGGGACTTCACAGAATGCATAGCACAGGAACAGCTCCCTGCTCAACTGGCCCATTCTGATGTTTCTGGAGCCCCCAGCCCCTACACTCCTCTGCTTCTCATTACCAGCATTTCCTTCTAACTCTTTCTAAGCCATTCGATTATCTTGTTTCCTCTTCCTTGGGGCAAGGTGGCACAGCGGGCAGCACTGCTGCCTCACAGCACCAGGGACCTGGGTTCAATTCTGGCCTTGGATAACTGTCTGTGTGGAGTTTGCACTTTCTCACTGCATCTGTGTGGGTTTCCTCCGGGTGCTCCGGTTTCCTCCCACACTCCAAAGATGTGCGGGTTAGGTGGATTGGCCATGCTAAAGTGCCCCATAGTGTCAAAAAATGTGCAGGTTAGGTGGGGTTATGGGGTTGCGGATATAGGGCGGAGGAGTGAGCCTAGAGAGGGCGCTCTTTCAGAGGGTCGGTGCAGACTTAATGAGCAGATGGCCTCCTTCTGCAATGTAGGAATGCTATGGTTCTAAATGCAACTATTCTATTGACCTCAGATACTTCTTTTGGTAGTGATTTCCACACTTTCATCAATTTCTGATTTCCCCCACAACTGCAAAAGGCATTTTTTTTCCATTTGAAAGGAAATGAAGGGAGATGTGATTGTTTAGGCATGTGCACCTATAAAATTACATGCAGCCTGATAATGAGTTACATAGGTGCAGTGCCCCTTCAATTCATGCATCCATGAAGACTAGCTGGCAGGCAATTTGAGTTTGCAATGTACCTTTGAATAAAGAGGTCTCAGCAACAGTATCTAGACTTACCTGATTAACTTTGTGAAATCATTGAATTTCTTCTGGAACTGTGTCGGTCGGTGAGTGTTGAGTTTTTAAAAAAAAAGTATTTATTTATTAAATTTTTAACACAATTTTTCATCCTTGCAAACAACCCCTCCCCCGTAACAAAGAGAAAGAAAACGCACATAGCAAGACATAAACATGGTAAAACGATATGTTACAGAGCTTTGTACATTGGATTCCTCCCGTACATGCCGGTTTTCCAGATCCTTCATGTATTATCTTGCTCAAACACCCCCCAGACAGACCCCCTTCCCCCTCCCTCCCTCCCCCCCCCCCCTTCGCAAGACATCCCCCCCTCCCCCCCCCCCTTCTCCCCCTCTGGGTTGCTGCTGCTGCTGACTGACCTTCATCTAATGCTCCGCGGGATAGCCTAGGAACGGTTGCCACCGCCTGTAGAACCCCTGCGCAGACCCTCTCAAGGCGAACTTTATCCTCTCTAGCTTGATAAACCCAGCCATATCATTTATCCAGGCCTCCACGCTGGGGGGCTTCGCCTCCTTCCACATTAGCAAGATCCTTCGCCGGGCTACTAGGGACGCAAAGGCCAGAATGCCGGCCTCTTTCACCTCCTGCACTCCCGGCTCGTCCACTGCTCCAAATATTGCTAGCCCCCAGCTTGGCTTGACCCGGGCTTTCACCACCTTAGATATTGTTCCCGCCACTCCCCTCCAGAACCCCTCCAGTGCCGGGCATGACCAGAACATATGGACATGGTTCGCCGGACTTCCTGAGCACCTCCCACATCTGTCCTCTACCCCAAAGAACCTACTCAGCCTCGCCCCCGTCAAGTGCGCTCTGTGGACCACCTTAAATTGTATCAGGCTAAGCCTGGCACACGAGGAAGAGGAATTAACCCTACCTAGGGCATCAGCCCATAGCCCCTCCTCAATCTCCTCCCCCAGCTCCTCCTCCCATTTACTCTTCAGCTCCTCTACCATCGCCTCCCCCTCTTCGTTCATCTCCTGGTATATCGCCGACACCTTGCCCTCTCTAACCCATATGCCTGAGATCACCCTGTCTTGAATTTCCTGTGCCGGGAGCAACGGAAATTCCCTCACCTGCCGCCTCACAAACGCCCTCACTTGCATGTATCTGAAAGCATTTCCCGTGGGTAGCCCAAACTTCTCTAGTGCCCCAGGCTCGCAAACGTCCCATCAATGAACAGGTCCTCCATTCTTCTAATCCCCGCCCGATGCCAGCTCTGAAACCCCCTGTCCATCCTTCCCGGGACAAACCGATGGTTACCCCTGATCGGGGACCACACCGAGGCTCCCGTCGCACCCCTGTGCCGTTTCCACTGGCCCCAGATCTTTAGCGTTGCCGCCACCACCAGACTCGTGGTTTACCTTGTCGGCTAGAGTGGCAGCGGTGCCGTCACCAGCGCCCCCAGGCTCGTTCCTTTGCAGGACGCCATCTCCAACCTCTTCCATGCCGCACCCTCTCCCTCCATCACCCACTTACGGATCATCGCCACATTTGCTGCCCAGTAGTAGCCCCCCAGATTCGGCAGCGCCAACCCTCCTCGGTCCCATCTGCGCTCCAGAAACCCTCTCCTTACCCTCGGGGTCTTATTCGCCCACACAAACCCCATAATGCTCCTGCCTACTCTCTTAAAAAAGGCCTTGGTGATCACGATGGGAAGGCACTGAAACACAAAAAGAAACCTCGGGAGGACCACCATTTTGACCGACTGCACTCTACCCGCTAACGAGAGCGGCAACATGTCCCATCTTTTGAAGTCCTCCTCCATCTGCTCCACCAGCCTCGTCAGATTCAGTTTATGTAGGGCCCCCCAACTCCTAGCTATTTGGATCCCCAGGTACCGAAAGCTCCTTTCCGCCCTCCTCAGCGGTAGATCGTCTATCCCCCTTTCCTGGTCTCCTGCCTGTACTACAAAGAGCTCACTCTTCCCTACATTAAGCTTATAGCCGAAAAATCCCCAAACTCCGTTAGAGTCTGCATGACCTGCACCATCCCCTCCACTGGATCCGCCACATACAGCAACAGGTCATCTGCATAAAGCGACACTCGATGCTCCTCTCCCCCTCGGACCACCCCCCTCCATTTCCTAGACTCCCTTAATGACATGGCCAAGGGTTTAATTGCTAATGCAAACAACAGGGGGGACAGGGGGCACCCCTGCCTCGTCCCACGGTACAGACAAAAATACTCCGACCTCCGTCGATTCGTAACCACACTTGCCACCGGGGCTCTGTAAAGGAGCTTAACCCAACTAATAAACCCTCCCCCGAACGCAGACCTACGCAGTACTTCCAGAGGTACTCCCACTCTACTTGGTCAAAGGCCTTCTCCGCATCCATAGCTGCCACTATCTCCACCTCTCCCTCCACCGATGGCATCATTATCACATTTAGGAGCCGCCGCACATTGGTGTTTAGCTGCCTGCCCTTTACAAATCCCGTCTGGTCCTCGTGAATCACCCCCGGGACACAGTCCTCGATCCTCGTAGCCAGCACTTTTGCCAGCAACTTAGCATCCACGTTGAGGAGCGAGATCGGCCTATACGACCCACATTGCAGTGGGTCCTTGTCCCGCTTCAGGATCAAAGAGATCGTCGCCTCCGACATTGTCGGGGGCAGGGTCCCTCCCTCCCTTGCCTCATTAAAAGTCCTCACTAGCAGCGGGGCCAACAGGTCTACGTACTTTCTGTAGAACTCAACCGGAACCCGTCCGGTCCCGGGGCCTTCCCTGCCTGCATACGCCCCAAACCTTTGCTCAGCTCCTCCAACCCAATTGGTGCCCCCAAACCAGCCACCTCCTGCTCCTCCACCCTCGGGAACCTCAGTTGGTCCAGGAATCGTCTCATCCCCTCTTCCCCCGCTGGGGCTGGGATCTGTACAGCTCCTCATAGAAGGCCTTGAATGCCTCATTTACCTTTGTCGCACTCCGCTCCGTAGCTCCCCTTCCATCCTTGACTCCACCTATTTCCCTCGCTGCCATCCTCTTACGGAGCTGGTGTGCCAGCATCCGACTCGCCTTCTCCCCATACTCATACGTCGCCCCCTGCGCTTTCCTCCGCTGTGCCTCTGCCTTCCCCGTGGTCAACAGGTCAAACTCCGTCTGGAGACGTCGTCTTTCCCTAAGTAATCCCTCTTCAGGGGCCTCTGCGTATCTCCTGTCCACTCTTAAAATCTCCCCCACTAACCTCTCCCTTTCCATACCCTCTATCTTCTCCCTATGAGCCCTGGTGGCGATTAGCTCTCCCCTGATCACCGCCTTCAGCGCTTCCCATACCACCCCCACCCGCACCTCCCCGTTGTCGCTGGCCTCCAAGTACCTTTCGATACACCCCCTCACCCTCCCACACACCGCCTCATCTGCCAACAGTCCCACATCCAACCACCACAACGGGCGTTGGTCCCTCTCCTCTCCCAACTCCAGTTCCACCCAGTGCGGGGTGTGATCTGAAATGGCTATGGCCGAATACTCCGTTCCCTCCACTTTCGGGATCAGCGCCCTGCCCAGAACAAAAAAATCTATCGGGGAGTAGGCTTTGTGCACGCGGGAGAAAAAAGAAAATTCCCTGGCCTGCGGCCTGGCAAACCTCCACGGGTCCACTCCCCCCATCTGATCCATAAACCCCCTAAGCACCTTGGCCGCTGCCGGCCTCTTTCCGGTCCTAGATCTGGAGCGATCCAGTGCTGGGTCCAACACTGTATTGAAATCCCCACCCATTATCAATCTTCCTACCTCCAGGTCCGGAATGCACCCCAACATGCGCTTCATGAATCCGGCATCGTCCCAGTTCGGGGCGTATACATTTACCAATACCACCCACGTCCCCTGCAACTTACCGCTCACCATCACGTATCGACCTCCTTTGTCCATTACGATATTCTTGGCCTCAAACGACACCCGCTTCCCAACCAATATTGCCTCCCCTCTGTTCTTCGCGTCCAACCCCGAATGGAAAACCTGTCCTACCCATCCCTTTCTTAACCTGACCTGATCCGCCATCTTCAAATGTGTCTCCTGGAGCATGACCACGTCTGCCTTCAGTCCCTTTAAGTGCGCGAACACTCGGGCCCTCTTTACCGGCCCATTCAGGCCCCTCACATGCCACGTTATCAGCCGGATTGCCCCCCCCCCCCCGCCGACTAACCATCTCCTTTTCTAGGCCAGTCCCGTGCCCGCGCCGCCCTCACCCTCCAGTCCCCCAGACGGGACCCACCCCGACCGCCTCTTCTGTATCCCATTCCCCTTCGGCCAGTGCAGCAGCAACCCTTTTTTCCCCCCTCCCCCCCCTCCCCGCTAGACCCCTGTCTAGCTTTTTTGCTCCCCCCATAGCACTCCCGTAAGTCAGCTGACACCTGCTGACCCCGGCTTCCCTCGCTGTCCCATTGACCCCCTCGTGTGGGAATCTCCCAATCAGTGTGCGTTCCTCCATTCCCCCCCCCTCCTTTCTTCCCTAGTGCGGGAAAAAACCCGCGCTTTCCTAAGCCTGCCCCGCCCCCTCTGGCGCAGCTCCTGTCACGGCCTTGTCTCATTTCCCCCATCCCCGAGCCTCCTCTCCTTCCAGCACCAGCGGCCACCGTCTCGTACGGTCTTCTCACCCGGTCCCTTTCCCCATCCCCATCCCTCCCCCAGCCCGTGGAACATTTCCTGCGCGTGATTAACACCCTATGTACACAAACATCCAACATCCCCCCTACCCTCACAAACCCTCAGTTTGAGTCCAACTTTTCAGTTTAAATAAAGGTCCAAGCCTCCTCAGGCGTTTCAAAATAGTGGTGTTGATCCTTGTATGTGACCCACAATCGCGCTGGCTGCAGCATTCCGAATCTCACTCCTTTCCGGTGCAGCACCGCCTTGGCCCGGTTGAAACCCGCTCTCCTCTTTGCAACCTCCGGGCTCCAGTCCGGGTATATTCGGATCTCCGCATTCTCCCAGCTGCTGCTCCGCTCTTTCTTGGCCCATTTCAAGACCTTCTCTCTGTCTGTGAAACGGTGAAATCTCACCACAATCACCCTTGGCGGCTCATTAGCCTTGGGCCTCCTCGCCAGCACCCGGTGTGCCCCATCCAGCTCCAAAGGCCTCGAAGGGGCCTCCGCGCCCATCATTGATTCGAGCATCATGCTCGCATATGCCCTGGCATCGGCCCCCTCCGCTCCTTCAGGGAGACCCAGGATCCAAAGATTCTTTCTCCTCGACCTGTTCTCCTTGTCTTCGAATCTTCCCGCCCACCTCTTGTGCAGCGCCTCGTGCTCCTCCACCCTCACCGCCAGGCCCAAGATCTCATCCTCGTTCTCATGGACTTTTTTCTGCACCTCCTGGATCTTTACCTCGTAGGCCTTCTGGGTCATCCCTAGTCCTTCAATCGCCGACAGCATAGGCGCCAGCATCTCTTTCCGCAGCTCCTCGAAGCAGTGCTTGATGAACTCTTGCAGCTCCGGCCCACATTCCACTTTATCCCCGGCCGCCGCCATTTTGTTTTTCTTCCCTCGCTTCTCCCACTGCTCCAACGCCGCTTTTTTGGCCGTTTCGCTTCTAGTCCGGTCCATAAACGGTGAAGGGGGACCTCACTCTTCCCTTCACACACGGAACGTCTTCAAAAATTTCCCGTTGGGGCTCCTCTAGAGAGCCCGAAAGTCCGTTATCGCGGGAGCTGCCGAATCGTGCGGCTTAGCTCTGCATCGCCGCAACCGGAAGTCGGTGAGTCTGGAGTTGATGGCCGCTGCCGTCTCCCACAATGCAGCCCAGAGGATCCTGTTATGGAGCCTTCTTCCCAAAGTGCCCACCTTTTTTGTCAATGATGACCCTGCCGTCTGTTAAAAAGGAGCTCGCAGAATGCATCTTAGAATTTGGAAACTCATCCAACATCTGACGTCTGTCATGTCACCCTCATAGCCCCAAATTATTTATGGACATAATGAACTTTTAAGATGCGTTTTTAGAAAAAGGGCATACAAGCAGAAACTGGCTGAGGCTGCAAAAACTTGCGAGAAAATTCCGATGTGGATTACACTTGACTAGCTAGTCCATTGAGAATGGAATATCGCACCTTTTTTCAGACAGAGACACTTCCAAGGAAGAGATGCAATACAAAATCTGAGCTGTTATCTCCTGTGGAGACAATGGAGGCTGATGGCCATTTCAGCAGAAGCCATCTCCTGTGAGTTATATCCCAGACTGTGGACATGGTGTGGGTTTACAGAAAGCAGTCTCTGGGTGAAAGACATGTTTGTATTTTCCTCTTCCAGGAATACAAAAGATAAGGGGTTAAAAGCCAGTGGAACCCTGGTCTGTGTGTTACTCTGGTGTTCTAGTTATACTGTGCTAGTGTGCATTGTGAAGGTCAAGCTGAAGAACATTCACTAAGCATCCCTGCACCTGCAGGTAAAAAAGTCCATCTCTTTGATAACTGGAAACAAGTCATGAGTCAGCACAGTTGAAAAGGAATCAGACAACCCCATTCAGCTAACCTACAGAACCAAGAATCTCCAAAACGACAGTTCCAAGGTTAAAGCTACCGGAATCGCCCAATTTTACAGCCATAACATTTCAAGATATACTCCTCACGGACAAGCCAAAGGCAGTTTCAAATATCTTTTTGAATTTTTATTTTTGGACTCACTTCTCATTTCTAATCTGTGTGTATGTGTGATAAATGCAGGATTTTAAACATATTTGATTATATACATTTGACAATTTAAGGTTTAAAAGCCTGGGGTTAGAGTGTGTTTGACTGCAGTAGCCATGTTTTTTTAGAAGGAATCTTACTATGCAAACCAGAAAGTTTTTAGGAGCCAGAGATGAAATTGACCAGAGTAATGTGTTTTCAGCCTGGGCTAGTGCAGTAATGTTTGACTAAGGGCAGTCCCTGGGGAGTTCATGTGTTTTCAGCTTGGAGAATTAATTTGTTTTCAGCTTGGGGAGATGATGTCATTGCTGGCTGGGGCTAAGATGTTCAGACATTTTGAGAAAGCTTTTTTAGTTGAGTTCTGATCTGACTAATACTTTATTTTTTAAATAAATGTTTTATTAAAGTTTTACCAATGAGCATTTTTACATAACAAAAATAGAAATACAGATAATAATAAAAAATAACAATCAACATATCCCAAAGCTTACAGTGAAACTACTTACACAACAGAATTTTTAAAAAAACATCACAAGGTGGGTTTTGTCTCCATGCCCAACTCACATTATATCAACAGTACCCCCACCTGAACCCCCCCACCCCCTCTCCCCCAGGATGCTGCTGCTGCTGACACTTACTGCTCCCCTAGAAAGTCAAGGGAAGGTTGCCACCTCCGGGAGAACACCATCAAGGACCCTCTCAAGGCGAACTTTATTTGTGCAGGCTGAGGAACCCCGCCATATCGCTAACCCAGGTCTCCACACCCGGGGGATTCGAGTCCCTCCACATTAGCAAGATCTGTCTCTGGGCTACCAGGGAGGCAAAGGCCAGTACCTCGGCCTCTTTCGCTTCCTGCACTCCCGGATCCTCCGACACCCCATATATCGCTACTGTTGGACTCGCCTTCACCCGAGTGTCCAAAATCCTGGACATCATCCTCGCAAACCCCTGCCAGAATTCTTTAAGCACCGGGCATGCCCAAAACATATGGGCATGGTTCGCTAGATATCCTGCACATCTCGGGCACCTGTCCTTCAACCCAAAAAGCGTACTCATTCTTGCCGCCGTTATATGCGCCCGATGCACCACCTTAAACTGAATTAAGCTGAGCCTGGCACATGATGAGGAGGAGTTCACCCTGCCCAGGGTGTCGGCCCACAGGCTGTCATCCAGCTCCTCACCCAGCTCCTCCTCCCACTTATCCTTCAACTCCTCCAGTGAGGCTTCCTCCACCTCCTGCAGCTCCTGATATATGTCTGACACCTTCCCCTCCCCTACCCAGATGCCAGACACCACCCTGTCCTGGATCCTACGCGGGGGCAGCAGCGGAAATGTCCCCACCTGTTTTCTAAGAAAGTCCCGAACCTGGAGGTACCTGAACGCATTCCCCGGGGCAGGCCGAACTTCTCCAGCGCCTGTATGCTGGGGAAAGTCCCATCTATAAACAGGTCCCCTATCCTCCTAATACCTGCCCTATACCTCCATTCTCCATCCTCCTAATACCTCCAGCCTTGGTATCCCCCATCCAACATACCCGGAGCAAATCTGTGGTTATTCCGTATCGGGGTCCACACCGAGGCCCCCTCCTCTCCCTTGTGTCTCCTCCACTGCCCCCAGATCCTCAGTGCCGCCGTCACCACTGGACTAGTGGTGTGTCGCGCCGGCGAGAACGGCAGCGGAGCCGTAACAAGTGCCCCTAGACTGGTGCCTCTACACGACGCCGCCTCCAACCACCCCCATGCCGCCCCCTCCTCCATCATCCATTTCCTGATCATGGCCACATTGGCCGCCCAGTAATAGCTGCAGAAGTTCGGCAGAGCCAGTCCCCCCTCCCCGCCCCTGGCTACCCTCCAAGAATGCCCTTTTGACTCGCGGGGTTTTATTCGCCCACACGAATCCCGTCACAATCCTATTCACCTGCTTAAAGAAGGACTTGGGGATGAAAATGGGGAGGCACTGAAATACGAAGAGGAACCTGGGGAGAACCGTCATCTTCATAGTCTGCACCCATCCCGCCAAGGAAAGCGGGAGCATATCCCACCTTTTAAACTCTCCCTCCATCTGCTCCACTAGCCGGGTTAAGTTGAGCCTGTGCAGGGCATCCCAGTTCCTGGCCACGTGTATCCCCAAGTACCGAAAGCTCCTCTCCACTATCCTGAACGGGAGCTCCCTCAGTCTCTCCTCCTGGCCCCTACCGTGGACCACGAACAGCTCACTCTTCCCCACATTCAACTTATATCCCGAGAACCTCCCAAAGTCCCCCAGGATCCGCATGACCTCCCCCATCCCCTCTAACGAGTCCGAAATATGCAACAGCAGGTCATCCGCATAGAGGGAGACCCGGTGCTCCTCACCTCCGCGCACCAGTCCCCTCCAATCCCCCGAAGTCCTGTGCGCAATGGCCAACGGCTCGATTGCCAGGGCAAACAGCAATGGGGACAGGGGACACCCCTGTCTCGTCCCCCGATGCAGCCTGAAATATTCCGACCTTAGCCGGTTTGAGGACACACTCGCTACAGGGGCCTGATACAGCAGCTTGACCCACCCTATAAATCCCTCCCCAAATCCAAACATGCCTAGCGCTTCCCACAGATACTCCCACTCCACCCTGTCAAAGGCCTTCTCCGCGTCCATCACAGCCACCACCTCCACCTCCCCCCCCCTCCGAGGGCATCATGATAATATTCAGGAGCCTCCTAGCATTCGCGTTCAGCTTCCTGCCCTTCGCAAAACCCGTCTGGTCCTCCTCAATCACTCCCAGGGCACAGTCCTCTATTCTGGTGGCCAGAATTTTTGCCAACAGCTTGGCATCCACATTCAGGAGCGATATCAGCCTGTAGGACCCACACTGAAGTGGATCCTTCTCCTTCTTCAGGATAAATGAGATCAATGCCTGCGACATTGTCGGAGGGAGGATCCCTTTCTCCTTTGCCTCATTGAAGTTTCTCATCAGGAGCGGGCTCAGCAGCTCCGAGAACTTCTTATAAAATTCTACGGGGAAGCCGTCCGGGCCCGGGGCCTTGCACGTCTGCATGCCTGCCAGCCCCCTGACTACCTCCTCCGACCCAATCGGGGCCCCCAGTCCCTGCACCCGCTCTGTTTCCACCCTTGTGAAGCTCAACCGGCCCATGAACCACCTCATCCCTTCCCCCTCCCCGGGGGGGTTCCGACTCGTATAACCTTCCATAGAACTCCCTGAAGACTTCATTGGCCCTCTCTGGGCTCAGCACCATGTTGCCTTCCCTTTCCCGCACTCCCCCAATCTCTCTGGCCGCCTCCCTCCTGCGCAGCTGGTGCACGAGCATCCTACTCGCCTTCTCCCCATACTCATAAACTGCCCCCTTCGCTTTCCCCAGCTGCGCCTCCGCCTTCCCCGTGGACAGCAGGTCAAACTCCGCCTGTAATTTCCGGCGCTCGTTCAACAGCCCCCCCTCTGGGGCCTCCGCGCTGACTAATACTTTAGACCACAAGTAAGGTATTTTGCTCCCAATAGGATAGTTACAAAATCGAATAGTATTTAAAGCAGATCAGACTTTCTGAGGACAAGGGAAAAGCTGAAACAAACCATTTGAAACAGCTTTCTGAACACACCCAGCCAGAGTCTGCAGGGGTTCAATTTGCCCCCTGCAGGGGTTCAATTTGCCCCCTGCAGGGGTTCAATTTGCAGCCAAGTCAGTTCTGGAAAGTAAGTATTAAGCTGTGCCATTGTGATGTGAGGTGGATTGAGAGCTGTATATTTATTTTTCCTTTCTTGTTGTTTAATTGGGAATAGAGATAGTAATTATGGGTATTGCAATTACTGTATTGAGCAGCAATGATTCAGGTATAATTATATTATATTATGAATCCTGTTCACCCTGAACGCTGTTCACCCTGAACCCTGTTCATCCTGAACCCTGTTCACCCTGAACTCTGTTTACCCTGAACCCTGTTCACCCTGAACCCTGTTCACCCTGAACCCTCTTCCCCTGAACTCTGTTCACTCTGAACCACCTTCACCCTGAACCCTGTTCACCCTGAACCCTCTTCACCCTGAACCCTGTTCACCCTGAACCCTCTTCACCCTGAACTTTGTTCACGCTGAACCCTCTTCACCCTGAACCCTGTTCACCCTGAACCCTCTTCACCCTGAACTCTGTTCACCCTGAACCCTCTTCACCCTGAACTCTGTTCACTCTGAACCCCCTTCACCCTGAACCCTGTTCACCCTGAGTTTTGTTCACCCTGAACCCTGTTCACACCGAGACCTGTTCACCCCGAGTCCAGTTCACCCTGAGCCCTGTTCACCCTGAACCCTGGTCATACTGAACGTTGTTCACCCTGAACCCTGTTTACCCTGAACTCTGTTCGCCCTGAACAGTGTTTACCATGAGTCCTGTTCATCCTGAACCCTGTTCACTCTGAACCCTGTTCACCATGAACTCTGTTCACTCTGATCTCTGTTCACCCTGAACCCTGTTTACACTGAGTTCTGTTCACCCTGAAACCTGTTCACCCTGAACCCTGTTCATGCTGAACCTTGTTCACCCTGAATCATGTTCACCCTGAACCCTGTTCACACTGAATCCTGTTCACCCTGAACCCTGTTCCCTATTCACCGTGAACCCTGTTCGCCCTGAACCCTGTTCACCCTGAACTCTGTTCACCCTGAACCCTGTTCACCCTGAATCCTGTTCACCCTGAACCCTGTTCACCCTGAACCCTGTTCACCCTGAGCCCTGTTCACCCTGAACCCTGTTCACCCTGAAACCTGTTCACCCTGAAACCTGTTCAGCCTGAACTCTGTTCACCCTAAACCCTGTTCACCCTGAACCGTGTTCAGCCTGAACCCTGTTGACCCTGAGCCCTGTTCACCGTGAACCCTGTTCACGCTGAACCCTGTTCAGCCTGAACCCTGTTCACCCTGAACCCTGTTCACACTGAACTCTGTTCACCCTGAACCCTGTTCACCCTGAACCCTGTTCACCCTGACCTCTGTTCACCCTGAACCCTGTTCACCCTGAACCCTGTTCACCCTGAACCCTGTTCACCCTGAATCCTGTTCACCCTGTACCATGTTCACCCTGGACCCTGTTCACCCTGAACCCTGTTCACTCTGAAACCTGTTCACCCTGAAACCTGTTCAGCCTGAACTCTGTTCACCCTAAACCCTGTTCACCCTGAACCGTGTTCAGCCTGAACCCTGTTCACCCTGAGCCCTGTTCACCGTGAACCCTGTTCACGCTGAACCCTGTTCAGCCTGAACCCTGTTCACCCTGAACCCTGTTCAGCCTGAACCCTGTTCACCCTGAACCCTGTTCACACTGAACTCTGTTCACCCTGAACCCTGTTCACCCTGAACCCTGTCACCCTAACCTCTGTTCACCCTCAGCCCTGTTCAGCCTGAGCCCTGTTCAGCCCGAACCCTGTTCACCATGAACCCTGTTCACCCAGAGCCCTGTTCCCCCTGAACCCTGTTCACCCTGAACCCTGTTCACCCAGAGCCCTGTTCCCCCTGAACCCTGTTCACCCTGAGCCCTGTTCACACTGAACCCTGTTCACACTGAATCCTGTTCACCCTGAACCCTGTTCACACTGAACTCTGTTCATCCTGAATCCTGTTCACCCTGAAACCTGTTCACCCTGAACCCTGTTCACCCTGAACCCTGTTCACCCAGAGCCCTGTTCACCCTGAACTCTGTTCACCCTAAACCCTGTTCACCCTGAACTCTGTTCACCCTGAATCCTGTTCACCCTGAACCATGTTCACCCTGAACCCTGTTCACCCTGAGCCCTGTTCACCGTGAAACCTGTTCACCCTGAGCCCTGTTCACCGTGAAACCTGTTCACCCTGAACCCTGTTCACGATGAACCCTGTTCAGCCTGAACCCTGTTCACACTGAACTCTGTTCACCCTGAACCCTGTTCACCCTGAACCCTGTCACCCTGACCTCTGTTCACCCTCAGCCCTGTTCAGCCTGAGCCCTGTTCACCCTGAACCCTGTTCACGCTGAACCCTGTTGACCCTGATCCCTGTTCACCCTGACCTCTGTTCACCCTCAGCCCTGTTCACCCTGAGCCCTGTTCACACCGAGTCCTGTTCACCCTGAACTCTGTTCACCCTGAGTCCTGTTCATCCTGAACCCTGTTCACTCTGAACCCTGTTCACCATGAACTCTGTTCATTCTGAACTCGGTTCACCCTGAACCCTGTTCACACTGAGTTCTGTTCACCCTGAAACCTGTTCACCCTGAACCCTGTTCACGCTGAATCTTGTTCACCCTGCATCCTGTTCACCCTGAACCCTGTTCACGCTGAATCCTGTTCACCTTGAACAGTATTCACCCTGAACCCTGTTCACGCTGAATCTTGTTCACCCTGAATCCTGTTCACCCTGAACCCTGTTCACACTGAGTCCTGTTCACCCCGAACCTTGTTCACCCTGAGCCCTGTTCACACTGAACCCTGTTCACCCTGACCTCTGTTCACCCTGAACCCTGTTCACATTAAACTCTGATCACCCTGAACCCTGTTCACACTGAGTCCTGTTCACCCTGAACCCTGTTCACCCTGAACCCTGTTTATCCTGAGTTTTGTGCACCCTGAACCCTGTTCACCCTGAACCCTGTTCACCCCGAACCCTGGTCACATTAAATTCTGTTCACCCTGAACCCTGTTCACACTGAGTCCTGTTCACCCTGAACCCTGTTCACATTAAACTCTGTTCACCCTGAACCCTGTTCACCCTGAGCCCTGTTCACCCTGAGCCCTGTTCACCCTGAACCCTGTTCACACTGAGTCCTGTTCACTCTGAACACTGTTCATCCTGAACCCTGTTCACAGTGAGTTCTGTTCACCCTGAACTCTGTTCACCCTGAACTCTGTTCAGCCTGAGACCAGTTCACCCTGAACCCTGTTCACCCTGAGCCCTGTTCACCCTGAACTTTGTTCACCCAGAACTCTGTTCACCCCGAGACCTGTTCATCCTGAACCCTGGTCACCCTGAGCCCTGTTCACCCTGAACCCTGTTCGCCCTGAACTCTGTTCACCCTGAACCCTGTTCACCCTGAGTCCTGTTCACCCTGAACCTTGTTCACCCTGAACCCTGTTCACCCTGAACCCTGTTTATCCTGAGTTTTGTTCACCCTGAACCCTGTTCACCCTGTACCCTGTTCACCCCGAGTCCTGTTCATCCTGAACCCTGTTCACCCCGAGTCCTGTTCACCCTGAACCCTGTTCACCCCGAGTCCTGTTCATCCTGAACCCTGTTCACCCTGAACCCTGTTCACCCTTACTTCTGTACATCCTGAAACCTGTTCACCTCGAGCCCTGTTCACCCTGAACCCTGTTCACCCTGAACCCTGTTTATCCTGAGTTTTGTTCACCCTGAATCCTGTTTAACCCTTAGTCCTGTTCATCCTGAACCCTGTTCACCCTGAGCCCTGTTCACCCTGACCTCTGTTCACCCTGAACTCTGTTCACATTAAACTCTGTTCACCCTGAACTCTGTTCACACTGAGTCCTGTTCACCCTGAACCCTGTTCACGCTGAACCCTGTTTATCCTGAGTTTTGTTCACCCTGAACCCTGTTCACCCTGAACTCTGTTCACCCTGAGCCCTGTTCACCCTGAGCCCTGTTCACCCTGAACCCTGTTCACCCTGAGCTCTGTTCACCCTGAACCCTGTTCACACTAGGTCCTGTTCACCCTGAACTCTGATCACCTCGAGTCCTGTTCAGCCTGAACCCTATTCACCCTGAGCCCTGTTCACCCTGAGCCCTGTTCACCCTGAACCCTGTTCACACTAGGTCCTGTTCACCCTGAACTATGTTCACCCTGAACCCTGTTCACAGTGAGTTCTGTTCACCCTGAACTCTGTTCACCCTGAACCCTGTTCACCCCGGGCCCTGTTCACCCTGAACCCTGTTCACCCCGAGCCCTGTTCACCCTGAACCCTGTTTATCCTGAGTTTTATTCACCCTGAACCCTGTTCACCCCGAGCCCTGTTCACCCTGAACCCTGTTTATCCTGAGTCCTGTTCATCCTGAACCCTGTTCACCCTGAACCCTGTTCACCCTGACCTCTGTTCACCCTGAGCCCTGTTCACCCTGAACTCTGTTCACCCGAGTCCTGTTCATCCTGAACCCTGTTCACCCTGAGCCCTGTTCACCCTGAGCCTTGTTCACCCTGAACCCTGTTCACAGTGAGTCCTGTTCACCCTGAACCCTGTTCACCCTGAACCCTGTTCACAGTGAGTCCTGTTCACCCTGGACCCTGTTCACCCTGAACCCTGTTCACAGTGAGTTGTGTTCACCCTGAACTCTGTTCACCCTGAACCCTGTTCACCCCGAGCCCTGTTCACCCTGAACCCTGTTCACCCTGAACCCTGTTTATCCTGAGTTTTGTTCACCCTGAACCCTGTTCACCCCGAGTCCTGTTCACCCTGAACCCTGTTCACCCTGAACCCTGTTTATCCTGAGCTTTGTTCACCCTGAACCCTGTTCACCCCGAGTCCTGTTCATCCTGAACCCTGTTCACCCTGAGCCCTGTTCATCCTGAACCCTGTTCACATTAAACTCTGTTCAGCCTGAACCCTGTTCACCCTAAACTCTGTTCACCCCAAGACCTGTTCCTGCTGAACCCTGTTCACCCTGAACCCTGTTCACCCTGAGCCCTGTTCACCCTGAACCCTGTTCACCCTGACCTCTGTTCACCCTGAACCCTGTTCACATTAAATTCTGTTCACCCTGAACACTGTTCACCCTGAACTCTTTTCACCCTGAGCCCTGTTCACCCTGAACTCTGTTCACCCGAGACCTGTTTATCCTGAACCCTGTTCACCCTGACCTCTGTTCACCCTGAACCCTGTTCACACTAAGTCCTGTTCACCCTGAAGCCTGTTCACCCTGAACCCTGTTTATCGTGAGTTTTGTTCACCCTGAGCCCTGTTCATCCTGAACCCTGTTCACCCTGAGCCCTGTTCACCCTGAGCCCTGTTCACCCTGAACCCTGTTCACCCTAAACTCTGTTCACCCCAAGACCTGTTCATGCTGAACCCTGTTCACCCTGAACCCTGTTCACCCTGAACCCTGTTCACCCTGAACTCTGTTCACCCCGAGACCTGTTTATCCTGAACCCTGTTCACCCTGAACCCTGTTCACCCTGACCCCTGTTCACCCTGAACCCTGTTCACACTAAGTCCTGTTCACCCTGAACCCTGTTCACCCTGAACCCTGTTTATCGTGAGTTTTGTTCACCCTGAACTCTGTTCACCCTGAGCCCTGTTCACCCTGAGCCCTGTTCATCCTGAAACATGTTCACCCTGAGCCCTGTTCACCCTGAGCCCTGTTCACCCTGAACCCTGTTCACACTGAGTCCTGTTCACCCTGAACCCTGTTCACCCTGAACCCTGGTCACCCTGAGCCCTGTTCATCCTGAACCCTGTTCGCCCTGAACTCTGTTCACCCTGAACCCTGTTCACACTGAACCCTGTTCACACTGAGTCCTGTTCACACTGAGTCCTGTTCACCCTGAGCCCTGTTCACCCAGAGCCCTGTTCACCCAGAGCCCTGTTCCCCCTGAACCCTGTTCACCCCGAGTCCTGTTCACCCTGAACCCTGTTCACCCTGAACCCTGTTTATCCTGAGTTTTGTTCACCCTGAACCCTGTTCACCCTGAACCCTGTTCACCCTGAACTCTGTTCACCCTGAGCCCTGTTCACCCTGAACCCTGTTCACCCTGAACTCTGTTCACACTGAGTCCTGTTCACCCTGAGCCCTGTTCACACTGAACCCTGTTCACAGTGAGTTCTGTTCACCCTGAACCCTGTTCAGACTGAGTCCTGTTCACCCTGAACCCTGTTCACCCTGAACCCTGTTCACAGTGAGTCCTGTTCACCCTGAACTCTGTTCACCCTGAACCCTGTTCACAGTGAGTTCTGTTCACCCTGAACCCTGTTCACACTGAGTCCTGTTCACCCTGAACCCTGTTCACCCTGAACCCTGTTCACAGTGAGTCCTGTTCACCCTGAACCCTGTTCACCCTAAGCCCTGTTCACAGTGAGTCCTGTTCACCCTGAACCCTGTTTATCCTGAGTTTTGTTCACCCTGAACCCTGTTCACACCGAGTCCTGTTCATCCTGAACCCTGTTCACCCTGAGCCCTGTTCACCCTGACCTCTGTTCACCCTGAACCCTGTTCACATTAAATTCTGCTCACCCTGAACCCTGTTCACACTGAGTCCTGTTCACACTGACTTCTGTTCACCCTGAACCCTGTTCACATTAAACTCTGTTCACCCTGAACCATGTTCACCCTGAGCCCTGTTCACCCTGACCTCTGTTCACCCTGAACCCTGTTCACATTAAATTCTGTTCACCCTGAACCCTGTTCACACTGAGTCCTGTTCACATTAAACTCTGTTCACCCTGAACCCTGTTCACACTGAGTCCTGTTCACCCTGAGACCTGTTCACCCCGAATCCTGTTCAGCCTGAACCCAGTTCACCCTGAGCCCTGTTCACCCTGAACCCTGTTCACCCCGAGTCCTGTTCATCCTGAACCCTGTTCACCCCGAGTCCTGTTCACCCTGAACCCTGTTCACCCCGAGTCCTGTTCATCCTGAACCCTGTTCAC
This sequence comes from Scyliorhinus torazame, assembly GCF_047496885.1. NCBI lineage: Eukaryota > Metazoa > Chordata > Chondrichthyes > Carcharhiniformes > Scyliorhinidae > Scyliorhinus > Scyliorhinus torazame. Next base: position 205,121,139 of record NC_092713.1, on the reverse strand, counting down.
CCTGAGCCCTGTTCACCCTGAACCCTGTTCACCCTTACTTCTGTACATCCTGAAACCTGTTCACCTCGAGCCCTGTTCACCCTGAGCCCTGTTCACCCTGAACCCTGTTCACACTGAGTCCTGTTCACTCTGAACACTGTTCACCCTGAACCCTGTTCACAGTGAGTTCTGTTCACCCTGAACTCTGTTCACCCTGAACTCTGTTCAGCCTGAGACCAGTTCACCCTGAACCCTGTTCACCCTGAGCCCTGTTCACCCTGAACTTTGTTCACCCAGAACTCTGTTCACCCCGAGACCTGTTCATCCTGAACCCTGGTCACCCTGAGCCCTGTTCACCCGGAACCCTGTTCGCCCTGAACTCTGTTCACCCTGAACCCTGTTCACCCTGAGTCCTGTTCACCCTGAACCTTGTTCACCGTGAACCCTGTTCACCCTGAACCCTGTTTATCCTGAGTTTTGTTCACCCTGAACCCTGTTCACCCTGTACCCTGTTCACCCCGAGTCCTGTTCATCCTGAACCCTGTTCACCCCGAGTCCTGTTCACCCTGAACCCTGTTCACCCCGAGTCCTGTTCATCCTGAACCCTGTTCACCCTGAGCCCTGTTCACCCTGAACCCTGTTCACCCTTACTTCTGTACATCCTGAAACCTGTTCACCTCGAGCCCTGTTCACCCTGAACCCTGTTCACCCTGAACCCTGTTTATCCTGAGTTTTGTTCACCCTGAATCCTGTTCACCCCGAGTCCTGTTCATCCTGAACCCTGTTCACCCTGAGCCCTGTTCACCCTGACCTCTGTTCACCCTGAACTCTGTTCACATTAAACTCTGTTCACCCTGAACTCTGTTCACACTGAGTCCTGTTCACCCTGAACCCTGTTCACAGTGAATTCTGTTCACCCTGAGCCCTGTTCACCCTGAGCCCTGTTCACCCTGAACCCTGTTCACCCTGAGCTCTGTTCACCCTGAACCCTGTTCACACTAGGTCCTGTTCACCCTGAACTCTGATCACCTCGAGTCCTGTTCAGCCTGAACCCTATTCACCCTGAGCCCTGTTCACCCTGAGCCCTGTTCACCCTGAACCCTGTTCACACTAGGTCCAGTTCACCCTGAACTATGTTCACCCTGAACCCTGTTCACAGTGAGTTCTGTTCACCCTGAACTCTGTTCACCCTGAACTCTGTTCACCCTGAACTCTGTTCATCCTGAACCCTGTTCACCCCGGGCCCTGTTCACCCTGAAACCTGTTCAGCCCGAGCCCTGTTCACCCTGAACCCTGTTTATCCTGAGCCCTGTTCACCCTGAACTCTGTTCACCCGAGTCCTGTTCATCCTGAACCCTGTTCACCCTGAGCCCTGTTCACCCTGAGCCTTGTTCACCCTGAGCCCTTTTCACAGTGAGTCCTGTTCACCCTGAACCCTGTTCACCCTGAACCCTGTTCACCCTGAGCCTTGTTCACCCTGAACCCTGTTCACAGTGAGTCCTGTTCACCCTGAACACTGTTCACCCTGAGCCCTGTTCACCCTGAGCCTTGTTCACCCTGAGCCCTGTTCACAGTGAGTCCTGTTCACCCTGAACCCTGTTCACCCTGAACCCTGTTCACCCTGAGCCCTGTTCACCCTGAACCCTGTTCACAGTGAGTCCTGTTCACCCTGGACCCTGTTCACCCTGAACCCTGTTCACAGTGAGTTCTGTTCACCCTGAACTCTGTTCACCCTGAACTCTGTTCACCCTGAACTCTGTTCATCCTGAACCCTGTTCACCCCGGGCCCTGTTCACCCTGAACCCTGTTCACACTAGGTCCTGTTCACCCTGAACTCTGATCACCTCGAGTCCTGTTCAGCCTGAACCCTATTCACCCTGAGCCCTGTTCACCCTGAGCCCTGTTCACCCTGAACCCTGTTCACACTAGGTCCTGTTCACCCTGAACTCTGTTCACCCTGAACTATGTTCACCCTGAACCCTGTTCACAGTGAGTTCTGTTCACCCTGAACTCTGTTCACCCTGAACTCTGTTCACCCTGAACTCTGTTCATCCTGAACCCTGTTCACCCCGGGCCCTGTTCACCCTGAACCCTGTTCACCCCGAGCCCTGTTCACCCTGAACCCTGTTTATCCTGAGTTTTATTCACCCTGAACCCTGTTCACCCCGAGTCCTGTTCATCCTGAACCCTGTTCACCCTGAACCCTGTTCACCCTGACCTCTGTTCACCCTGAGCCCTGTTCACCCTGAACTCTGTTCACCCGAGTCCTGTTCATCCTGAACCCTGTTCACCCTGAGCCCTGTTCACCCTGAGCCTTGTTCACCCTGAACCCTGTTCACAGTGAGTCCTGTTCACCCTGAACCCTGTTCACCCTGAACCCTGTTCACAGTGAGTCCTGTTCACCCTGAACCCTGTTCACCCTGAACCCTGTTCACAGTGAGTTGTGTTCACCCTGAACTCTGTTCACCCTGAACCCTGTTCACCCCGAGCCCTGTTCACCCTGAACCCTGTTCACCCTGAACCCTGTTTATCCTGAGTTTTGTTCACCCTGAACCCTGTTCACCCCGAGTCCTGTTCACCCTGAACCCTGTTCAACCTGAACCCTGTTTATCCTGAGTTTTGTTCACCCTGAACCCTGTTCACCCCGAGTCCTGTTCATCCTGAACCCTGTTCACCCTGAGCCCTGTTCATCCTGAACCCTGTTCACCCTGAACCCTGTTCACCCTGACCTCTGTTCACCCTGAACCCTGTTCACATTAAACTCTGTTCAGCCTGAACCCTGTTCACCCTAAACTCTGTTCACCCCAAGACCTGTTCCTGCTGAACCCTGTTCACCCTGATCCCTGTTCACCCTGAACCCTGTTCACCCTGAACTCTGTTCACACCAAGACCTGTTCATCCTGAACCCTGTTCACCCTGAGCCCTGTTCACCCTGAACCCTGTTCACCCTGACCTCTGTTCACCCTGAACCCTGTTCACATTAAATTCTGTTCACCCTGAACACTGTTCACCCTGAACTCTTTTCACCCTGAGCCCTGTTCACCCTGAACTCTGTTCACCCGAGACCTGTTTATCCTGAACCCTGTTCACCCTGACCTCTGTTCACCCTGAACCCTGTTCACACTAAGTCCTGTTCACCCTGAACCCTGTTCACCCTGAACCCTGTTTATCGTGAGTTTTGTTCACCCTGAACCCTGTTCACACTGAACCCTGTTCACCATGAACTCTGTTCACTCTGATCTCTGTTCACCCTGAACCCTGTTTACACTGAGTTCTGTTCACCCTGAAACCTGTTCACCCTGAACCCTGTTCATGCTGAACCTTGTTCACCCTGAATCATGTTCACCCTGAACCCTGTTCACACTGAATCCTGTTCACCCTGAACCCTGTTCCCTATTCACCGTGAACCCTGTTCGCCCTGAACCCTGTTCACCCTGAACTCTGTTCACCCTGAACCCTGTTCACCCTGAATCCTGTTCACCCTGAACCCTGTTCACCCTGAACCCTGTTCACCCTGAGCCCTGTTCACCCTGAACCCTGTTCACCCTGAAACCTGTTCACCCTGAAACCTGTTCAGCCTGAACTCTGTTCACCCTAAACCCTGTTCACCCTGAACCGTGTTCAGCCTGAACCCTGTTGACCCTGAGCCCTGTTCACTGTGAACCCTGTTCACGCTGAACCCTGTTCAGCCTGAACCCTGTTCACCCTGAACCCTGTTCACACTGAACTCTGTTCACCCTGAACCCTGTTCACCCTGAACCCTGTTCACCCTGACCTCTGTTCACCCTGAACCCTGTTCACCCTGAATCCTGTTCACCCTGTACCATGTTCACCCTGGACCCTGTTCACCCTGAACCCTGTTCACTCTGAAACCTGTTCACCCTGAAACCTGTTCAGCCTGAACTCTGTTCACCCTAAACCCTGTTCACCCTGAACCGTGTTCAGCCTGAACCCTGTTCACCCTGAGCCCTGTTCACCGTGAACCCTGTTCACGCTGAACCCTGTTCAGCCTGAACCCGGTTCACCCTGAACCCTGTTCAGCCTGAACCCTGTTCACCCTGAACCCTGTTCACACTGAACTCTGTTCACCCTGAACCCTGTTCACCCTGAACCCTGTCACCCTGACCTCTGTTCACCCTCAGCCCTGTTCAGCCTGAGCCCTGTTCAGCCCGAACCCTGTTCACCATGAACCCTGTTCACCCAGAGCCCTGTTCCCCCTGAACCCTGTTCACCCTGAACCCTGTTCACCCAGAGCCCTGTTCCCCCTGAACCCTGTTCACCCTGAGCCCTGTTCACACTGAACACTGTTCACACTGAATCCTGTTCACCCTGAACCCTGTTCACACTGAACTCTGTTCATCCTGAATCCTGTTCACCCTGAAACCTGTTCACCCTGAACCCTGTTCACCCAGAGCCCTGTTCCCCCTGAACCCTGTTCACCCTGAACCCTGTTCACCCAGAGCCCTGTTCACCCTGAACTCTGTTCACCCTAAACCCTGTTCACCCTGAACTCTGTTCACCCTGAATCCTGTTCACCCTGAACCATGTTCACCCTGAACCCTGTTCACCCTGAGCCCTGTTCACCGTGAAACCTGTTCACCCTGAACCCTGTTCAGCCTGAGCCCTGTTCACCCTGAACCCTGTTCACCCTGAGCCCTGTTCACCGTGAAACCTGTTCACCCTGAACCCTGTTCACGATGAACCCTGTTCAGCCTGAACCCTGTTCACACTGAACTCTGTTCACCCTGAACCCTGTTCACCCTGAACCCTGTCACCCTGACCTCTGTTCACCCTCAGCCCTGTTCAGCCTGAGCCCTGTTCACCCTGAACCCTGTTCACGCTGAACCCTGTTGACCCTGATCCCTGTTCACCCTGACCTCTGTTCACCCTCAGCCCTGTTCACCCTGAGCCCTGTTCACACCGAGTCCTGTTCACCCTGAACTCTGTTCACCCTGAGTCCTGTTCATCCTGAACGCTGTTCACTCTGAACCCTGTTCACCATGAACTTTGTTCATTCTGAACTCGGTTCACCCTGAACCCTGTTCACACTGAGTTCTGTTCACCCTGAAACCTGTTCACCCTGAACCCTGTTCACGCTGAATCTTGTTCACCCTGCATCCTGTTCACCCTGAACCCTGTTCACGCTGAATCCTGTTCACCTTGAACAGTATTCACCCTGAACCCTGTTCACGCTTAATCTTGTTCACCCTGAATCCTGTTCACCCTGAACCCTGTTCACACTGAGTCCTGTTCACCCCGAACCTTGTTCACCCTGAGCCCTGTTCACACTGAACCCTGTTCACCCTGACCTCTGTTCACCCTGAACCCTGTTCACATTAAACTCTGATCACCCTGAACCTTGTTCACACTGAGTCCTGTTCACCCTGAACCCTGTTCACCCTGAACCCTGTTTATCCTGAGTTTTGTGCACCCTGAACCCTGTTCACCCTGAACCCTGTTCACCCCGAACCCTGGTCACATTAAATTCTGTTCACCCTGAACCCTGTTCACACTGAGTCCTGTTCACCCTGAACCCTGTTCACATTAAACTCTGTTCACCCTGAACCCTGTTCACCCTGAGCCCTGTTCACCCTGAGCCCTGTTCACCCTGAACCCTGTTCACACTGAGTCCTGTTCACTCTGAACACTGTTCACCCTGAACCCTGTTCACAGTGAGTTCTGTTCACCCTGAACTCTGTTCACCCTGAACTCTGTTCAGCCTGAGACCAGTTCACCCTGAACCCTGTTCACCCTGAGCCCTGTTCACCCTGAACTTTGTTCACCCAGAACTCTGTTCACCCCGAGACCTGTTCATCCTGAACCCTGGTCACCCTGAGCCCTGTTCACCCTGAACCCTGTTCGCCCTGAACTCTGTTCACCCTGAACCCTGTTCACCCTGAGTCCTGTTCACCCTGAACCTTGTTCACCCTGAACCCTGTTCACCCTGAACCCTGTTTATCCTGAGTTTTGTTCACCCTGAACCCTGTTCACCCTGTACCCTGTTCACCCCGAGTCCTGTTCATCCTGAACCCTGTTCACCCCGAGTCCTGTTCACCCTGAACCCTGTTCACCCCGAGTCCTGTTCATCCTGAACCCTGTTCACCCTGAACCCTGTTCACCCTTACTTCTGTACATCCTGAAACCTGTTCACCTCGAGCCCTGTTCACCCTGAACCCTGTTCACCCTGAACCCTGTTTATCCTGAGTTTTGTTCACCCTGAATCCTGTTTAACCCTTAGTCCTGTTCATCCTGAACCCTGTTCACCCTGAGCCCTGTTCACCCTGACCTCTGTTCACCCTGAACTCTGTTCACATTAAACTCTGTTCACCCTGAACTCTGTTCACACTGAGTCCTGTTCACCCTGAACCCTGTTCACGCTGAACCCTGTTTATCCTGAGTTTTGTTCACCCTGAACCCTGTTCACCCTGAACTCTGTTCACCCTGAGCCCTGTTCACCCTGAGCCCTGTTCACCCTGAACCCTGTTCACCCTGAGCTCTGTTCACCCTGAACCCTGTTCACACTAGGTCCTGTTCACCCTGAACTCTGATCACCTCGAGTCCTGTTCAGCCTGAACCCTATTCACCCTGAGCCCTGTTCACCCTGAGCCCTGTTCACCCTGAACCCTGTTCACACTAGGTCCTGTTCACCCTGAACTATGTTCACCCTGAACCCTGTTCACAGTGAGTTCTTTTCACCCTGAACTCTGTTCACCCTGAACTCTGTTCACCCTGAACTCTGTTCATCCTGAACCCTGTTCACCCCGGGCCCTGTTCACCCTGAACCCTGTTCACCCCGAGCCCTGTTCACCCTGAACCCTGTTTATCCTGAGTTTTATTCACCCTGAACCCTGTTCATCCCGAGCCCTGTTCACCCTGAACCCTGTTTATCCTGAGTCCTGTTCATCCTGAACCCTGTTCACCCTGAACCCTGTTCACCCTGACCTCTGTTCACCCTGAGCCCTGTTCACCCTGAACTCTGTTCACCCGAGTCCTGTTCATCCTGAACCCTGTTCACCCTGAGCCCTGTTCACCCTGAGCCTTGTTCACCCTGAACCCTGTTCACAGTGAGTCCTGTTCACCCTGAACCCTGTTCACCCTGAACCCTGTTCACAGTGAGTCCTGTTCACCCTGGACCCTGTTCACCCTGAACCCTGTTCACAGTGAGTTGTGTTCACCCTGAACTCTGTTCACCCTGAACCCTGTTCACCCCGAGCCCTGTTCACCCTGAACCCTGTTCACCCTGAACCCTGTTTATCCTGAGTTTTGTTCACCCTGAACCCTGTTCACCCCGAGTCCTGTTCACCCTGAACCCTGTTCACCCTGAACCCTGTTTATCCTGAGTTTTGTTCACCCTGAACCCTGTTCACCCCGAGTCCTGTTCATCCTGAACCCTGTTCACCCTGAGCCCTGTTCATCCTGAACCCTGTTCACATTAAACTCTGTTCAGCCTGAACCCTGTTCACCCTAAACTCTGTTCACCCCAAGACCTGTTCCTGCTGAACCCTATTCACCCTAAACCCTGTTCACCCTGAGCCCTGTTCACCCTGAACCCTGTTCACCCTGACCTCTGTTCACCCTGAACCCTGTTCACATTAAATTCTGTTCACCCTGAACACTGTTCACCCTGAACTCTGTTCACCCGAGACCTGTTTATCCTGAACCCTGTTCACCCTGACCTCTGTTCACCCTGAACCCTGTTCACACTAAGTCCTGTTCACCCTGAACCCTGTTCACCCTGAACCCTGTTTATCGTGAGTTTTGTTCACCCTGAACCCTGTTCACACTGAACTCTGTTCACTCTGAGCCCTGTTCACCCTGAGCCCTGTTCATCCTGAACCCTGTTCACCCTGAGCCCTGTTCACCCTGAGCCCTGTTCACCCTGAACCCTGTTCACCCTAAACTCTGTTCACCCCAAGACCTGTTCATGCTGAACCCTGTTCACCCTGAACCCTGTTCACCCTGAACCCTGTTCACCCTGAACTCTGTTCACCCCGAGACCTGTTTATCCTGAACCCTGTTCACCCTGAACCCTGTTCACCCTGACCCCTGTTCACCGTGAACCCTGTTCACACTAAGTCCTGTTCACCCTGAACCCTGTTCACCCTGAACCCTGTTCACCCTGAACCCTGTTTATCGTGAGTTTTGTTCACCCTGAACTCTGTTCACCCTGAGCCCTGTTCACCCTGAGCCCTGTTCATCCTGAAACCTGTTCACCCTGAGCCCTGTTCACCCTGAGCCCTGTTCACCCTGAACCCTGTTCACACTGAGTCCTGTTCACCCTGAACCCTGTTCACCCTGAACCCTGGTCACCCTGAGCCCTGTTCATCCTGAACCCTGTTCGCCCTGAACTCTGTTCACCCTGAACCCTGTTCACACTGAACCCTGTTCACACTGAGTCCTGTTCACACTGAGTCCTGTTCACCCTGAGCCCTGTTCACCCAGAGCCCTGTTCACCCAGAGCCCTGTTCCCCCTGAACCCTGTTCACCCCGAGTCCTGTTCACCCTTAACCCTGTTCACCCTGAACCCTGTTTATCCTGAGTTTTGTTCACCCTGAACCCTGTTCACCCTGAACCCTGTTCACCCTGAACTCTGTTCACCCTGAGCCCTGTTCACCCTGAACCCTGTTCACCCTGAACTCTGTTCACACTGAGTCCTGTTCACCCTGAGCCCTGTTCACACTGAACCCTGTTCACAGTGAGTTCTGTTCACCCTGAACCCTGTTCAGACTGAGTCCTGTTCACCCTGAACCCTGTTCACCCTGAACCCTGTTCACAGTGAGTCCTGTTCACCCTGAACTCTGTTCACCCTGAACCCTGTTCACAGTGAGTTCTGTTCACCCTGAACCCTGTTCACACTGAGTCCTGTTCACCCTGAACCCTGTTCACCCTGAACCCTGTTCACAGTGAGTCCTGTTCACCCTGAACCCTGTTCACCCTAAACCCTGTTCACAGTGAGTCCTGTTCACCCTGAACCCTGTTTATCCTGAGTTTTGTTCACCCTGAACCCTGTTCACCCCGAGTCCTGTTCATCCTGAACCCTGTTCACCCTGAGCCCTGTTCACCCTGACCTCTGTTCACCCTGAACCCTGTTCACATTAAATTCTGTTCACCCTGAACCCTGTTCACACTGAGTCCTGTTCACACTGACTTCTGTTCACTCTGAACCCTGTTCACATTAAACTCTGTTCACCCTGAACCATGTTCACCCTGAGCCCTGTTCACCCTGACCTCTGTTCACCCTGAACCCTGTTCACATTAAATTCTGTTCACCCTGAACCCTGTTCACACTGAGTCCTGGTCACATTAAACTCTGTTCACCCTGAACCCTGTTCACACTGAGTCCTGTTCACCCTGAGACCTGTTCACCCCGAGTCCTGTTCAGCCTGAACCCAGTTCACCCTGAGCCCTGTTCACCCTGAACCCTGTTCACCCCGAGTCCTGTTCATCCTGAACCCTGTTCACCCCGAGTCCTGTTCACCCTGAACCCTGTTCACCCCGAGTCCTGTTCATCCTGAACCCTGTTCACCCTGAGCCCTGTTCACCCTGAACCCTGTTCACCCTTACTTCTGTACATCCTGAAACCTGTTCACCTCGAGCCCTGTTCACCCTGAACCCTGTTCACACTGAGTCCTGTTCACTCTGGACACTGTTCACCCTGAACCCTGTTCACAGTGAGTTCTGTTCACCCTGAACTCTGTTCACCCTGAACTCTGTTCAGCCTGAGACCAGTTCACCCTGAACCCTGTTCACCCTGAGCCCTGTTCACCCTGAACTTTGTTCACCCAGAACTCTGTTCACCCCGAGACCTGTTCATCCTGAACCCTGGTCACCCTGAGCCCTGTTCACCCTGAACCCTGTTCGCCCTGAACTCTGTTCACCCTGAACCCTGTTCACCCTGAGTCCTGTTCACCCTGAACCTTGTTCACCCTGAACCCTGTTCACCCTGAACCCTGTTTATCCTGAGTTTTGTTCACCCTGAACCCTGTTCACCCTGTACCCTGTTCACCCCGAGTCCTGTTCATCCTGAACCCTGTTCACCCCGAGTCCTGTTCACCCTGAACCCTGTTCACCCCGAGTCCTGTTCATCCTGAACCCTGTTCACCCTGAGCCCTGTTCACCCTGAACCCTGTTCACCCTTACTTCTGTACATCCTGAAACCTGTTCACCTCGAGCCCTGTTCACCCTGAACCCTGTTCACCCTGAACCCTGTTTATCCTGAGTTTTGTTCACCCTGAATCCTGTTCACCCCGAGTCCTGTTCATCCTGAACCCTGTTCACCCTGAGCCCTGTTCACCCTGACCTCTGTTCACCCTGAACTCTGTTCACATTAAACTCTGTTCACCCTGAACTCTGTTCACACTGAGTCCTGTTCACCCTGAACCCTGTTCACAGTGAATTCTGTTCACCCTGAGCCCTGTTCACCCTGAGCCCTGTTCACCCTGAACCCTGTTCACCCTGAGCTCTGTTCACCCTGAACCCTGTTCACACTAGGTCCTGTTCACCCTGAACTCTGATCACCTCGAGTCCTGTTCAGCCTGAACCCTATTCACCCTGAGCCCTGTTCACCCTGAGCCCTGTTCACCCTGAACCCTGTTCACACTAGGTCCTGTTCACCCTGAACTATGTTCACCCTGAACCCTGTTCACAGTGAGTTCTGTTCACCCTGAACTCTGTTCACCCTGAACTCTGTTCACCCTGAACTCTGTTCATCCTGAGCCCTGTTCACCCCGGGCCCTGTTCACCCTGAAACCTGTTCACCCCGAGCCCTGTTCACCCTGAACCCTGTTTATCCTGAGCCCTGTTCACCCTGAACTCTGTTCACCCGAGTCCTGTTCATCCTGAACCCTGTTCACCCTGAGCCCTGTTCACCCTGAGCCTTGTTCACCCTGAGCCCTGTTCACAGTGAGTCCTGTTCACCCTGAACCCTGTTCACCCTGAACCCTGTTCACCCTGAGCCTTGTTCACCCTGAACCCTGTTCACAGTGAGTCCTGTTCACCCTGAACACTGTTCACCCTGAGCCCTGTTCACCCTGAGCCTTGTTCACCCTGAGCCCTGTTCACAGTGAGTCCTGTTCACCCTGAACCCTGTTCACCCTGAACCCTGTTCACCCTGAGCCCTGTTCACCCTGAACCCTGTTCACAGTGAGTCCTGTTCACCCTGGACCCTGTTCACCCTGAACCCTGTTCACAGTGAGTTCTGTTCACCCTGAACTCTGTTCACCCTGAACTCTGTTCACCCTGAACTCTGTTCATCCTGAACCCTGTTCACCCCGGGCCCTGTTCACCCTGAACCCTGTTCACACTAGGTCCTGTTCACCCTGAACTCTGATCACCTCGAGTCCTGTTCAGCCTGAACCCTATTCACCCTGAGCCCTGTTCACCCTGAGCCCTGTTCACCCTGAACCCTGTTCACACTAGGTCCTGTTCACCCTGAACTATGTTCACCCTGAACCCTGTTCACAGTGAGTTCTGTTCACCCTGAACTCTGTTCACCCTGAACTCTGTTCACCCTGAACTCTGTTCATCCTGAACCCTGTTCACCCCGGGCCCTGTTCACCCTGAACCCTGTTCACCCCGAGCCCTGTTCACCCTGAACCCTGTTTATCCTGAGTTTTATTCACCCTGAACCCTGTTCACCCCGAGTCCTGTTCATCCTGAACCCTGTTCACCCTGAACCCTGTTCACCCTGACCTCTGTTCACCCTGAGCCCTGTTCACCCTGAACTCTGTTCACCCGAGTCCTGTTCATCCTGAACCCTGTTCACCCTGAGCCCTGTTCACCCTGAGCCTTGTTCACCCTGAACCCTGTTCACAGTGAGTCCTGTTCACCCTGAACCCTGTTCACCCTGAACCCTGTTCACAGTGAGTCCTGTTCACCCTGAACCCTGTTCACCCTGAACCCTGTTCACAGTGAGTTGTGTTCACCCTGAACTCTGTTCACCCTGAACCCTGTTCACCCCGAGCCCTGTTCACCCTGAACCCTGTTCACCCTGAACCCTGTTTATCCTGAGTTTTGTTCACCCTGAACCCTGTTCACCCCGAGTCCTGTTCACCCTGAACCCTGTTCACCCTGAACCCTGTTTATCCTGAGTTTTGTTCACCCTGAACCCTGTTCACCCCGAGTCCTGTTCATCCTGAACCCTGTTCACCCTGAGCCCTGTTCATCCTGAACCCTGTTCATCCTGAACCCTGTTCACCCTGACCTCTGTTCACCCTGAACCCTGTTCACATTAAACTCTGTTCAGCCTGAACCCTGTTCACCCTAAACTCTGTTCACCCCAAGACCTGTTCCTGCTGAACCCTGTTCACCCTGAACCCTGTTCACCCTGAACCCTGTTCACCCTGAACTCTGTTCACACCAAGACCTGTTCATCCTGAACCCTGTTCACCCTGAGCCCTGTTCACCCTGAACCCTGTTCACCCTGACCTCTGTTCACCCTGAACCCTGTTCACATTAAATTCTGTTCACCCTGAACACTGTTCACCCTGAACTCTTTTCACCCTGAGCCCTGTTCACCCTGAACTCTGTTCACCCGAGACCTGTTTATCCTGAACCCTGTTCACCCTGACCTCTGTTCACCCTGAACCCTGTTCACACTAAGTCCTGTTCACCCTGAACCCTGTTCACCCTGAACCCTGTTTATCGTGAGTTTTGTTCACCCTGAACCCTGTTCACACTGAACTCTGTTCACTCTGAGCCCTGTTCACCCTGAGCCCTGTTCATCCTGAACCCTGTTCACCCTGAGCCCTGTTCACCCTGAGCCCTGTTCACCCTGAACCCTGTTCACCCTAAACTCTGTTCACCCCAAGACCTGTTCATGCTGAACCCTGTTCACCCTGAACCCTGTTCACCCTGAACCCTGTTCACCCTGAACTCTGTTCACCCCGAGACCTGTTTATCCTGAACCCTGTTCACCCTGAACCCTGTTCACCCTGACCCCTGTTCACCCTGAACCCTGTTCACACTAAGTCCTGTTCACCCTGAACCCTGTTCACCCTGAACCCTGTTCACCCTGAACCCTGTTTATCGTGAGTTTTGTTCACCCTGAACTCTGTTCACCCTGAGCCGTGTTAACCCTGAGCCCTGTTCATCCTGAAACCTGTTCACCCTGAGCCCTGTTCACCCTGAGCCCTGTTCACCCTGAACCCTGTTCACACTGAGTCCTGTTCACCCTGAACCCTGTTCACCCTGAACCCTGGTCACCCTGAGCCCTGTTCATCCTGAACCCTGTTCGCCCTGAACTCTGTTCACCCTGAACCCTGTTCACACTGAACCCTGTTCACACTGAGTCCTGTTCACACTGAGTCCTGTTCACCCTGAGCCCTGTTCACCCAGAGCCCTGTTCACCCAGAGCCCTGTTCCCCCTGAACCCTGTTCACCCCGAGTCCTGTTCACCCTTAACCCTGTTCACCCTGAACCCTGTTTATCCTGAGTTTTGTTCACCCTGAACCCTGTTCACCCTGAACCCTGTTCACCCTGAACCCTGTTCACCCTGAACCCTGTTCACCCTGAGCCCTGTTCACCCTGAACCCTGTTCACCCTGAACTCTGTTCACACTGAGTCCTGTTCACCCTGAGCCCTGTTCACACTGAACCCTGTTCACAGTGAGTTCTGTTCACCCTGAACCCTGTTCAGACTGAGTCCTGTTCACCCTGAACCCTGTTCACCCTGAACCCTGTTCACAGTGAGTCCTGTTCACCCTGAATTCTGTTCACCCTGAACCCTGTTCACAGTGAGTTCTGTTCACCCTGAACCCTGTTCACACTGAGTCCTGTTCACCCTGAACCCTGTTCACCCTGAACCCTGTTCACAGTGAGTCCTGTTCACCCTGAACCCTGTTCACCCTAAACCCTGTTCACAGTGAGTCCTGTTCACCCTGAACCCTGTTTATCCTGAGTTTTGTTCACCCTGAACCCTGTTCACCCCGAGTCCTGTTCATCCTGAACCCTGTTCACATTAAATTCTGTTCACCCTGAGCCCTGTTCACACTGAGTCCTGTTCACACTGACTTCTGTTCACCCTGAACCCTGTTCACATTAAACTCTGTTCACCCTGAACCATGTTCACCCTGAGCCCTGTTCACCCTGACCTCTGTTCACCCTGAACCCTGTTCACATTAAATTCTGTTCACCCTGAACCCTGTTCACACTGAGTCCTGTTCACATTAAACTCTGTTCACCCTGAACCCTGTTCACCCCGAGTCCTGTTCACCCTGAACCCTGTTCACATTAAATTCTGTTCACCCTGAGCCCTGTTCACACTGAGTCCTGTTCACACTGACTTCTGTTCACCCTGAACCCCATTCACATTAAACTCTGTTCACCCTGAACCATGTTCACCCTGAGCCCTGTTCACCCTGACCTCTGTTCACCCTGAACCCTGTTCACATTAAATTCTGTTCACCCTGAACCCTGTTCACACTGAGTCCTGTTCACATTAAACTCTGTTCACCCTGAACCCTGTTCACACTGAGTCCTGTTCACCCTGAGACCTGTTCACCCCGAGTCCTGTTCAGCCTGAACCCAGTTCACCCTGAGCCCTGTTCACCCTGAACCCTGTTCACCCCGAGTCCTGTTCATCCTGAACCCTGTTCACCCCGAGTCCTGTTCACCCTGAACCCTGTTCACCCCGAGTCCTGTTCATCCTGAACCCTGTTCACCCTGAGCCCTGTTCACCCTGAACCCTGTTCACCCTTACTTCTGTACATCCTGAAACCTGTTCACCTCGAGCCCTGTTCACCCTGAACCCTGTTCACCCTGAACCCTGTTTATCCTGAGTTTTGTTCACCCTGAATCCTGTTCACCCCGAGTCCTGTTCATCCTGAACCCTGTTCACCCTGAGCCCTGTTCACCCTGACCTCTGTTCACCCTGAACTCTGTTCACATTAAACTCTGTTCACCCTGAACTCTGTTCACACTGAGTCCTGTTCACCCTGAACCCTGTTCACGCTGAACCCTGTTTATCCTGAGTTTTGTTCACCCTGAACCCTGTTCACCCTGAACTCTGTTCACCCTGAGCCCTGTTCACCCTGAGCCCTGTTCACCCTGAGCCCTGTTCACCCTGAGCCCTGTTCACCCTGAACCCTGTTCACACTAGGTCCTGTTCACCCTGAACTATGTTCACCCTGAACCCTGTTGACAGTGAGTTCTGTTCACCCTGAACTCTGTTCACCCTGAACACTGTTCACCCTGAACTCTGTTCATCCTGAACCCTGTTCACCCCGGGCCCTGTTCACCCTGAACCCTGTTCACCCCGAGCCCTGTTCACCCTGAACCCTGTTTATCCTGAGTTTTATTCACCCTGAACCCTGTTCACCCCGAGTCCTGTTCATCCTGAACCCTGTTCACCCTGAACCCTGTTCACCCTGACCTCTGTTCACCCTGAGCCCTGTTCACCCTGAACTCTGTTCACCCGAGTCCTGTTCATCCTGAACCCTGTTCACCCTGAGCCCTGTTCACCCTGAGCCTTGTTCACCCTGAACCCTGTTCACAGTGAGTCCTGTTCACCCTGAACCCTGTTCACCCTGAACCCTGTTCACAGTGAGTCCTGTTCACCCTGGACCCTGTTCACCCTGATCCCTGTTCACAGTGAGTTGTGTTCACCCTGAACTCTGTTCACCCTGAACCCTGTTCACCCCGAGCCCTGTTCACCCTGAACCCTGTTCACCCTGAACCCTGTTTATCCTGAGTTTTGTTCACCCTGAACCCTGTTCACCCCGAGTCCTGTTCACCCTGAACCCTGTTCACCCTGAACCCTGTTTATCCTGAACCCTGTTTATCGTGAGTTTTGTTCACCCTGAACCCTGTTCACACTGAACTCTGTTCACCCTGAGCCCTGTTCACCCTGAGCCCTGTTCATCCTGAACCCAGTTCACCCTGAGCCCTGTTCACCCTGAGCCCTGTTCACCCTGAACCCTGTTCACCCTAAACTCTGTTCACCCCAATACCTGTTCATGCTGAACCCTGTTCACCCTGAACCCTGTTCACCCTGAACCCTGTTCACCCTGAACTCTGTTCACCCCGAGACCTGTTTATCCTGAACCCTGTTCACCCTGAACCCTGTTCACCCTGACCCCTGTTCACCCTGAACCCTGTTCACACTAAGTCCTGTTCACCCTGAACCCTGATCACCCTGAACCCTGTTCACCCTGAACCCTGTTTATCGTGAGTTTTGTTCACCCTGAACTCTGTTCACCCTGAGCCCTGTTCACCCTGAGCCCTGTTCATCCTGAACCCTGTTCACCCTGAGCCCCGTTCACCCTGAGCCTTGTTCACCCTGAACCCTGTTCACACTGAGTCCTGTTCACCCTGAACCATGTTCACCCTGAACCCTGGTCACCCTGAGCCCTGTTCATCCTGAACCCTGTTCGCCCTGAACTCTGTTCACCCTGAACCCTGTTCACACTGAACCCTGTTCACACTGAGTCCTGTTCACACTGAGTCCTGTTCACCCTGAGCCCTGTTCACCCAGAGCCCTGTACACCCAGAGCCCTGTTCCCCCTGAACCCTGTTCACCCCGAGTCCTGTTCACCCTTAACCCTGTTCACCCTGAACCCTGTTTATCCTGAGTTTTGTTCACCCTGAACCCTGTTCACCCTGAACCCTGTTCACCCTGAACCCTGTTCACCCTGAGCCCTGTTCACCCTGAACCCTGTTCACCCTGACCCCTGTTCACCCTGAACCCTGTTCACACTGAGTCCTGTTCACCCTGAGCCCTGTTCACACTGAACCCTGTTCACAGTGAGTTCTGTTCACCCTGAACCCTGTTCAGACTGAGTCCTGTTCACCCTGAACCCTATTCACCCTGAACCCTGTTCACAGTGAGTCCTGTTCACCCTGAACTCTGTTCACCCTGAACCCTGTTCACAGTGAGTTCTGTTCACCCTGAACCCTGTTCACACTGAGTCCTGTTCACCCTGAACCCTGTTCACCCTGAACCCTGTTCACAGTGAGTCCTGTTCACCCTGAACCCTGTTCACCCTGAACCCTGTTCACAGTGAGTCCTGTTCACCCTGAACCCTGTTTATCCTGAGTTTTGTTCACCCTGAACCCTGTTCACCCTGAGTCCTGTTCATCCTGAACCCTGTTCACATTAAATTCTGTTCACCCTGAACCCTGTTCACACTGAGTCCTGTTCACACTGAACCCTGTTTATCCTGAGTTTTGTTCACCCTGAACCCTGTTCACCCTGAGTCCTGTTCATCCTGAACCCTGTTCACATTAAATTCTGTTCACCCTGAACCATGTTCACCCTGAGCCCTGTTCACCCTGACCTCTGTTCACCCTGAACCCTGTTCACATTAAATTCTGTTCACCCTGAACCCTGTTCACACTGAGTCCTGTTCACCCTGAGACCTGTTCACCCCGAGTCCTGTTCAGCCTGAACCCAGTTCACCCTGAGCCCTGTTCACCCTGAGCCCTGTTCACCCTGACCTCTGTTCACCCTGAACCGTGTTCACATTAAACCCTGTTCACCCTGAACCCTGTTCACCCTGAGTCCTGTTCACCCTGAACCCTGTTCATCCTGAACCCTGTTCACCCTGAGCCCTGTTCACCCTGAACCCTCTTCTCACCGAGTCCTGTTCACCCTGAACCCTGTTCACACTGAGTCCTGTTCACCCTGAACCCTGTTCACAGTGAATTCTGTTCACCCTGAACTCTGTTCACCCTGAACTCTGTTGATCCTGAACTCTGTTCACCCCGAGACCTGTTCATCCTGCACCCTGTTCACCCTGAACTCTGTTCACCCCAAGACCTGTTCCTGCTGAACCCTGTTCACCTTAAACCCTGTTCACCCTGAACCCTGTTAACCCTGAACTCTGTTCACCCCAAGACCTGTTCATCCTGAACCCTGTTCACCCTGAGCCCTGTTCACCCTGAACCCTGTTCACCCTGACCTCTGTTCACCCTGAACCCTGTTCACATTAAATTCTGTTCACCCTGAACACTGTTCACCCTGAACTCTGTTCACCCTGAGCCCTGTTCACCCTGAACTCTGTTCACCCGAGACCTGTTTATCCTGAACCCTGTTCACCCTGACCTCTGTTCACCCTGAACCCTGTTCACACTAAGTCCTGTTCACCCTGAACCCTGTTCACCCTGAACCCTGTTTATTGTGAGTTTTGTCCACCCTGAACCCTGTTCACCCTGAACTCTGTTCACCCTGAGCCCTGTTCACCCTGAGCCCTGTTCATCCTGAACCCTGTTCACCCTGGGCCCTGTTCACCCTGAGCCCTGTTCACCCTGAACCCTGTTCACACTGAGTCCTGTTCACCCTGAACCCTGTTCACCCTAAACTCTGTTCACCCCAAGACCTGTTCATGCTGAACCCTGTTCACCCTGAACCCTGTTCACCCTGAACCCTGTTCACCCTGAACTCTGTTCACCCTGAGCCCTGTTCACCCTGAACCCTGTTCACACTGAGTCCTGTTCACCCTGAACCCTGTTCACCCTGAACCCTGTTCACCCTGAGCCCTGATCACCCTGAACTCTGTTCACCCAGAACTCTGTTCACCCCAAGACCTGTTCATCCTGAACCCTGTTCACCCTGAGCCCTGTTCACCCTGAGCCCTGTTCACCCTGAACCCTGTTCACACTGAGTCCTGTTCACCCTGAACCCTGTTCACCCTGAACCCTGTTCACCCTGAGCCCTGATCACCCTGAACTCTGTTCACCCAGAACTCTGTTCACCCCAAGACCTGTTCATCCTGAACCCTGGTCACCCTGAGCCCTGTTCACCCTGAACCCTGTTCGCCCTGAACTCTGTTCACCCTGAACCCTGTTCACACTGAGTCCTGTTCACCCTGAGCCCTGTTCACCCAGAGCCCTGTTCACCCAGAGCCCTGTTCCCCCTGAACCCTGTTCACCCCGAGTCCTGTTCACCCTGAACCCTGTTTATCCTGAGTTTTGTTCACCCTGAACCCTGTTCACCCTGAACCCTGTTCACCCTGAACCCTGTTCACCCTGAGCCCTGTTCACTCTGAACCCTGTTCACCCTGAACTCTGTTCACACTGAGTCCTGTTCACCCTGAGCCCTGTTCACACTGAACCCTGTTCACAGTGAGTTCTGTTCACCCTGAACCCTGTTCACACTGAGTCCTGTTCACCCTGAACCCTGTTCACCCTGAACCCTGTTCACAGTGAGTCCTGTTCACCCTGAACCCTGTTCACCCTGAACCCTGTTCACCCTGAACCCTGTTCACCCTGAACCCTGTTCACAGTGAGTTCTGTTCACCCTGAACCCTGTTCACCCTGAACCCTGTTCACAGTGAGTCCTGTTCACCCTGAACCCTGTTTATCCTGAGTTTTGTTCACCCTGAACCCTGTTCACCCCGAGTCCTGTTCATCCTGAACCCTATTCACCCTGAGCCCTGTTCACCCTGACCTCTGTTCACCCTGAACCCTGTTCACATGAAATTCTGTTCACCCTGAACCCTGTTCACACTGAGTCCTGTTCACCCTGACCTCTGTTCACCCTGAACCCTGTTCACATTAAACTCTGTTCAACCTGAACAATGTTCACCCTGAGCCCTGTTCACCCTGACCTCTGTTCACCCTGAACCCTGTTCACATTAAACTCTGTTCAAACTGAACCCTGTTCACACTGAGTCCTGTTCACCCTGAGACCTGTTCTCCCCGAGTCCTGTTCAGCCTGAACCCAGTTCACACTGAGCCCTGTTCACCCTGAGCCCTGTTCACCCTGACCTCTGTTCACCCTGAACCCTGTTCACATTAAACCCTGTTCACCCTGAGTCCTGTTCACCCTGAACCCTGTTCATCCTGAACCCTGTTCACCCTGAGCCCTGTTCACCCTGAACCCTCTTCACACTGAGTCCTGTTCACCCTGAACCCTGTTCACACTGAGTCCTGTTCACCCTGAACCCTGTTCACAGTGAGTTCTGTTCACCCTGAACTCTGTTCACCCTGAACTCTGTTCATCCTGAACTCTGTTCACCCTGAACCCTGTTCACCCTGAACCCTGTTCACCCTGAGCCCTGTTCACCCTGAACCGTGTTCACCCTGAACCCTGCTCACCCTGAACCCTGTTCACCCTGACCTCTGTTCACCCTGAACCCTGTTCACCCTGAACCCTGTTCACCCTGAACCCTGTTTCTCCTGAGTTCTGTTCATCCTGAACCCTGTTCACCCTGAACTCTGTTTATCCTGAGTTTTGTTCACCCTGAACCCTGTTCACCCTGAACCCTGTTCACACTGAACTCTGTTCACCCTGAACCCTATTCACCCTGATCCCTGTTCACCCTGAACTCTGTTCACCCCGAGACCTGTTTATCCTGAACCCTGTTCACCCTGAGCCCTGTTCACCCTGAGCCCTGTTCACCCTGACCTCTGTTCACCCTGAACCCTGTTCACATTAAACCCTGTTCACCCTGAGTCCTGTTCACCCTGAACCCTGTTCATCCTGAACCCTGTTCACCCTGAGCCCTGTTCACCCTGAACTCTGTTCACACTGAGTCCTGTTCACCCTGAACCCTGTTGACACTGAGTCCTGTTCACCCTGAACCCTGTTCACAGTGAGTTCTGTTCACCCTGAACTCTGTTCACCCTGAACTCTGTTCATCCTGAACTCTGTTCACCCTGATCCCTGTTCACCCTGAACCCTGTTCACCCTGAACCCTGTTCACCCTGAGCCCTGTTCACCCTGAACTCTGTTCACCCCGAGACCTGTTCATCCTGAACCCTGTTCACCCTGAACTCTGTTCACCCGGAACCCTGTTCACCCCGAGTCCTGTTCATCCTGAACCCTGTTCACCCTGAACCCTGTTCACCCTGAGCCCTGTTCATCCTGAACCCTGTTCACCCTGAGCCCTGTTCACCCTGAGCCCTGTTCACCCTGAACCCTGTTCACACTGAGTCCTGTTCACCCTGAACCCTGTTCACCCTGAACCCTGTTCACCCTGAGCCCTGATCACCCTGAACTCTGTTCACCCAGAACTCTGTTCACCCCAAGACCTGTTCATCCTGAACCCTGGTCACCCTGAGCCCTGTTCACCCTGAACCCTGTTCGCCCTGAACTCTGTTCACCCTGAACCCTGTTCACACTGAGTCCTGTTCACCCTGAGCCCTGTTCACCCAGAGCCCTGTTCACCCAGAGCCCTGTTCCCCCTGAACCCTGTTCACCCCGAGTCCTGTTCACCCTGAACCCTGTTTATCCTGAGTTTTGTTCACCCTGAACCCTGTTCACCCTGAACCCTGTTCACCCTGAACCCTGTTCACCCTGAGCCCTGTTCACTCTGAACCCTGTTCACCCTGAACTCTGTTCACACTGAGTCCTGTTCACCCTGAGCCCTGTTCACACTGAACCCTGTTCACAGTGAGTTCTGTTCACCCTGAACCCTGTTCACACTGAGTCCTGTTCACCCTGAACCCTGTTCACCCTGAACCCTGTTCACAGTGAGTCCTGTTCACCCTGAACCCTGTTCACCCTGAACCCTGTTCACCCTGAACCCTGTTCACCCTGAACCCTGTTCACAGTGAGTTCTGTTCACCCTGAACCCTGTTCACCCTGAACCCTGTTCACAGTGAGTCCTGTTCACCCTGAACCCTGTTTATCCTGAGTTTTGTTCACCCTGAACCCTGTTCACCCCGAGTCCTGTTCATCCTGAACCCTATTCACCCTGAGCCCTGTTCACATGAAATTCTGTTCACCCTGAACCCTGTTCACACTGAGTCCTGTTCACCCTGACCTCTGTTCACCCTGAACCCTGTTCACATTAAACTCTGTTCAACCTGAACAATGTTCACCCTGAGCCCTGTTCACCCTGACCTCTGTTCACCCTGAACCCTGTTCACATTAAACTCTGTTCAAACTGAACCCTGTTCACACTGAGTCCTGTTCACCCTGAGACCTGTTCTCCCCGAGTCCTGTTCAGCCTGAACCCAGTTCACACTGAGCCCTGTTCACCCTGAGCCCTGTTCACCCTGACCTCTGTTCACCCTGAACCCTGTTCACATTAAACCCTGTTCACCCTGAGTCCTGTTCACCCTGAACCCTGTTCATCCTGAACCCTGTTCACCCTGAGCCCTGTTCACCCTGAACCCTCTTCACACTGAGTCCTGTTCACCCTGAACCCTGTTCACACTGAGTCCTGTTCACCCTGAACCCTGTTCACAGTGAGTTCTGTTCACCCTGAACTCTGTTCACCCTGAACTCTGTTCATCCTGAACTCTGTTCACACTGAACCCTGTTCACCCTGAACCCTGTTCACCCTGAGCCCTGTTCACCCTGAACCCTGTTCACCCTGAACCCTGCTCACCCTGAACCCTGTTCACCCTGACCTCTGTTCACCCTGAACCCTGTTCACCCTGAACCCTGTTCACCCTGAACCCTGTTTCTCCTGAGTTCTGTTCATCCTGAACCCTGTTCACCCTGAACTCTGTTTATCCTGAGTTTTGTTCACCCTGAACCCTGTTCACCCTGAACCCTGTTCACACTGAACTCTGTTCACCCTGAACCCTATTCACCCTGATCCCTGTTCACCCTGAACTCTGTTCACCCCGAGACCTGTTTATCCTGAACCCTGTTCACCCTGAGCCCTGTTCACCCTGAGCCCTGTTCACCCTGAGCCCTGTTCACCCTGACCTCTGTTCACCCTGAACCCTGTTCACATTAAACCCTGTTCACCCTGAGTCCTGTTCACCCTGAACCCTTTTCATCCTGAACCCTGTTCACCCTGAGCCCTGTTCACCCTGAACTCTGTTCACACTGAGTCCTGTTCACCCTGAACCCTGTTCACACTGAGTCCTGTTCACCCTGAACCCTGTTCACAGTGAGTTCTGTTCACCCTGAACTCTGTTCACCCTGAACTCTGTTCATCCTGAACTCTGTTCACCCTGATCCCTGTTCACCCTGAACCCTGTTCACCCTGAACCCTGTTCACCCTGAGCCCTGTTCACCCTGAACTCTGTTCACCCCGAGACCTGTTCATCCTGAACCCTGTTCACCCTGAACTCTGTTCACCCGGAACTCTGTTCACCCCGAGTCCTGTTCATCCTGAACCCTGTTCACCCTGAACCCTGTTCATCCTGAGCCCTGTTCACCATGAATCCTGTTCATCCTGAACTCTGTTCACCCTGAACCCTGTTCACCCTGAGCCTTGTTCACCCTGAGCCCTGTTCACCCTGAACCCTGTTCACCCTGAACCCTGCTCACCCTGAACCCTGTTCACCCTGACCTCTGTTCACCCTGAACCCTGTTCACCCTGATCCCTGTTCACCCTGAACTCTGTTCACACTGAGTCCTGTTCACCCTGAGCCCTGTTCACACTGAACCCTGTTCACAGTGAGTTCTGTTCACCCTGAACCCTGTTCACACTGAGTCCTGTTCACCCTGAACCATGTTCACCCTGAACCCTGTTCACAGTGAGTCCTGTTCACCCTGGACCCTGTTCACCCTGAACCCTGTTCACCCTGAACCCTGTTCACAGTGAGTCCTGTTCACCCTGAACCCTGTTCACCCTGAACCCTGTTCACAGTGAGTCCTGTTCACCCTGAACCCTGTTTATCCTGAGTTTTGTTCACCCTGAACCCTGTTCACCCCGAGTCCTGTTCATCCTGAACCCTGTTCACCCTGAGCCCTGTTCACCCTGACATCTGTTCACCCTGAACCCTGTTCACATTAAATTCTGTTCACCCTGAACCCTGTTCACACGGAGTCCTGTTCACCCTGACCTCTGTTCACCCTGAACCCTGTTCAAATTAAACTCTGTTCAACCTGAACCATGTTCACCCTGAGCCCTGTTCACCCTGACCTCTGTTCACCCTGAACCCTGTTCACATTAAATTCTGTTCACCCTGAACCCTGTTCACACTGAGTCCTGTTCACCCTGAACCCTGTTCACATTAAACTCTGTTCACCCTGAACCCTGTTCACACTGAGTCCTGTTCACCCTGAGACCTGTTCTCCAAAAGTCCTGTTCAGCCGGAACCCAGTTCACACTTAGCCCTGTTCACCCTGAGCCCTGTTCACCCTGACCTCTGTTCACCCTGAATCCTGTTCACATTAAACCCTGTTCACCCTGAGTCCTGTTCACCCTGAACCCTGTTCATCCTGAACCCTGTTCACCCTGAGCCCTGTTCACCCTGAACCCTCTTCACACTGAGTCCTGTTCACCCTGAACCCTGTTCACACTGAGT
Organism: Scyliorhinus torazame; assembly: GCF_047496885.1. Taxonomy (NCBI): domain Eukaryota; kingdom Metazoa; phylum Chordata; class Chondrichthyes; order Carcharhiniformes; family Scyliorhinidae; genus Scyliorhinus; species Scyliorhinus torazame. The sequence goes on along the minus strand of NC_092713.1, from coordinate 205,097,008 downwards.
CCTGTTCACCCTGAACCCTGTTCACAGTGAGTTCTGTTCACCCTGAACTCTGTTCACCCTGAACTCTGTTCATCCTGAACTCTGTTCACCCTGAACCCTGTTCACCCTGAACCCTGTTCACCCTGAACCCTGTTCACCCTGAACCCTGCTCACCCTGAATCCTGTTCACCCTGACCTCTGTTCACCCTGAACCCTGTTCACCCTGAACCCTGTTCACCCTGAACCATGTTTCTCCTGAGTTCTGTTCATCCTGAACCCAGTTCACCCTGAACTCTGTTTATCCTGAGTTTTGTTCACCCTGAACCCTGTTCACCCTGAACCCTGTTCACACTGAACTCTGTTCACCCTGAACCCTATTCACCCTGATCCCTGTTCACCCTGAACTCTGTTCACCCCGAGACCTGTTTATCCTGAACCCTGTTCACCCTGAGCCCTGTTCACCCTGAGCCCTGTTCACCCTGAGCCCTGTTCACCCTGACCTCTGTTCACCCTGAACCCTGTTCACATTAAACCCTGTTCACCCTGAGTCCTGTTCACCCTGAACCCTGTTCATCCTGAACCCTGTTCACCCTGAGCCCTGTTCACCCTGAACTCTGTTCACACTGAGTCCTGTTCACCCTGAACCCTGTTCACACTGAGTCCTGTTCACCCTGAACCCTGTTCACAGTGAGTTCTGTTCACCCTGGACTCTGTTCACCCTGAACTCTGTTCATCCTGAACTCTGTTCAACCTGAACCCTGTTCACCCTGAACCCTGTTCACCCTGAGCCCTGTTCACCCTGAACTCTGTTCACCCCGAGACCTGTTCATCCTGAACCCTGTTCACCCTGAACTCTGTTCACCTGGAACTCTGTTCACCCCGAGTCCTGTTCATCCTGAACCCTGTTCACCCTGAACCCTGTTCATCCTGAGCCCTGTTCACCATGAATCCTGTTCACCCTGAACTCTGTTCACCCTGAACCCTGTTCACCCTGAGCCTTGTTCACCCTGAGCCCTGTTCACCCTGAACCCTGTTCACCCTGAACCCTGCTCACCCTGAACCCTGTTCACCCTGACCTCTGTTCACCCTGAACCCTGTTCACCCTGAACCCTGTTCACCCTGAACTCTGTTCACACTGAGTCCTGTTCACCCTGAGCCCTGTTCACACTGAACCCTGTTCACAGTGAGTTCTGTTCACCCTGAACCCTGTTCACACTGAGTCCTGTTCACCCTGAACCATGTTCACCCTGAACCCTGTTCACAGTGAGTCCTGTTCACCCTGGACCCTGTTCACCCTGAACCCTGTTCACCCTGAACCCTGTTCACAGTGAGTCCTGTTCACCCTGAACCCTGTTCACCCTGAACCCTGTTCACAGTGAGTCCTGTTCACCCTGAACCCTGTTTATCCTGAGTTTTGTTCACCCTGAACCCTGTTCACCCCGAGTCCTGTTCATCCTGAACCCTGTTCACCCTGAGCCCTGTTCACCCTGACCTCTGTTCACCCTGAACCCTGTTCACATTAAACTCTGTTCACCCTGAACCCTGTTCACATTAAATTCTGTTCACCCTGAACCCTGTTCACATTAAACTCTGTTCACCCTGAACCCTGTTCACACTGAGTCCTGTTCACCCTGAGACCTGTTCACCCCGAGTCCTGTTCAGCCTGAACCCAGTTCACACTGAGCCCTGTTCACCCTGAGCCCTGTTCACCCTGACCTCTGTTCACCCTGAACTCTGTTCACATTAAACCCTGTTCACCCTGAGTCCTGTTCACCCTGAACCCTGTTCATCCTGAACCCTGTTCACCCTGAGCCCTGTTCACCCTGAACCCTCTTCACACTGAGTCCTGTTCACCCTGAACCCTGTTCACACTGAGTCCTGTTCACCCTGAACCCTGTTCACAGTGAGTTCTGTTCACCCTGAACTCTGTTCACCCTGAACTCTGTTCATCCTGAACTCTGTTCACCCTGAACCCAGTTCACCCTGAGCCCTGTTCACCCTGAACCCTGTTCACCCTGAACCCTGCTCACCCTGAACCCTGTTCACCCTGACCTCTGTTCACCCTGAACCCTGTTCACCCTGAACTCTGTTTATCCTGAGTTTTGTTCACCCTGAACCCTGTTCACCCTGAACCCTGTTCACACTGAACTCTGTTCACCCTGAACCCTATTCACCCTGATCCCTGTTCACCCTGAACTCTGTTCACCCCGAGACCTGTTTATCCTGAACCCTGTTCACCCTGAGCCCTGTTCACCCTGAGCCCTGTTCACCCTGAGCCCTGTTCACCCTGACCTCTGTTCACCCTGAACCCTGTTCACATTAAACCCTGTTCACCCTGAGTCCTGTTCACCCTGAACCCTGTTCATCCTGAACCCTGTTCACCCTGAGCCCTGTTCACCCTGAACTCTGTTCACACTGAGTCCTGTTCACCCTGAACCCTGTTCACACTGAGTCATGTTCACCCTGAACCCTGTTCACAGTGAGTTCTGTTCACCCTGAACTCTGTTCACCCTGAACTCTGATCATCCTGAACTCTGTTCACCCTGAACCCTGTTCACCCTGAACCCTGTTCACCCTGAACCCTGTTCACCCTGAGCCCTGTTCACCCTGAACTCTGTTCACCCCGAGACCTGTTCATCCTGAACCCTGTTCACCCTGAACTTTGTTCACCCGGAACTCTGTTCACCCCGAGTCCTGTTCATCCTGAACCCTGTTCACCCTGAACCCTGTTCACCCTGAGCCCTGTTCACCATGAATCCTGTTCACCCTGAACTCTGTTCACCCTGAACCCTGTTCACCCTGAGCCCTGTTCACCCTGAGCCCTGTTCACCCTGAACCCTGTTCACCCTGAACCCTGCTCACCCTGAACCCTGTTCACCCTGACCTCTGTTCACCCTGAACCCTGTTCACACTGAACTCTGTTAACCCTGAACCCTGTTCACCCTGAACCCTGTTCACACTGAACCCTGTTTCTCCTGACTTCTGTTCATCCTGAACCCTGTTCACCCTGAACTCTGTTTATCCTGAGTTTTGTTCACCCTGAACCCAGTTCACCCTGAACCCTGTTGACACTGAACTCTGTTCACCCTGAACCCTATTCACCCTGATCCCTGTTCACCCTGAGCCCTGTTCACCTTGTACCCTGTTCACTCTGAACCCTGCTCACCCTGAACCCTGTTCACCCTGACCTCTGTTCACCCTGAACCCTGTTCACCCTGAACCCTGTTCACCCTGAACTCTGTTCACACTGAGTCCTGTTCACCCTGAGCCCTGTTCACACTGAACCCTGTTCACAGTGAGTTCTGTTCACCCTGAACCCTGTTCACACTGAGTCCTGTTCACCCTGAACCCTGTTCACACTGAACCCTGTTCACAGTGAGTTCTGTTCACCCTGAACCCTGTTCACACTGAGTCCTGTTCACCCTGAACTCTGTTCAGACTGAGTCCTGTTCACCCTGAGCCCTGTTCACCCTGAACCCTGTTCACCCTGAACTCTGTTCACACTGAGTCCTGTTCACCCTGAACCCTGTTCACACTGAACCCTGTTCACAGTGAGTCCTGTTCACCCTGGACCCTGTTCACCCTGAACCCTGTTCACCCTGAACCCTGTTCACAGTGAGTCCTGTTCACCCTGAACCCTGTTCACCCTGAACCCTGTTCACAGTGAGTCCTGTTCACCCTGAACCCTGTATATCCTGAGTTTTGTTCACCCTGAACCCTGTTCACCCCGAGTCCTGTTCATCCTGAACCCTGTTCACCCTGACCTCTGTTCACCCTGAACCCTGTTCACATTAAATTCTGTTCACCCTGAACCCTGTTCACACTGAGTCCTGTTCACCCTGACCTCTGTTCACCCTGAACCCTGTTCACATTAAACTCTGTTCAACCTGAACCATGTTCACCCTGAGCCCTGTTCACCCTGACCTCTGTTCACCCTGAACCCTGTTCACATTAAATTCTGTTCACCCTGAACCCTGTTCACACTGAGTCCTGTTCACCCTGAACCCTGTTCACATTAAGCTCTGTTCACCCTGAACCCTGTTCACACTGAGTCCTGTTCACCCTGAGACCTGTTCACCCCGAGTCCTGTTCAGCCTGAACCCAGTTCACACTGAGCCCTGTTCACCCTGAGCCCTGTTCACCCTGACCTCTGTTCACCCTGAACCCTGTTCACATTAAACCCTGTTCACCCTGAGTCCTGTTCACCCTGAACCCTGTTCATCCTGAACCCTGTTCACCCTGAGCCCTGTTCACCCTGAACCCTCTTCACACTGAGTCCTGTTCACCCTGAACCCTGTTCACACTGAGTCCTGTTCACCCTGAACCCTGTTCACAGTGAGTTCTGTTCACCCTGAACTCTGTTCACCCTGAACTCTGTTCACCCTGAACTCTGTTCATCCTGAACTCTGTTCACCCTGAACCCTGTTCACCCTGAGCCCTGTTCACCCTGAACCCTGTTCACCCTGAACCCTGCTCACCCTGAACCCTGTTCACCCTGACCTCTGTTCACCCTGAACCCTGTTCACCCTGAACCCTGTTCACCCTGAACCCTGTTTCTCCTGAGTTCTGTTCATCCTGAACCCTGTTCACCCTGAACTCTGTTTATCCTGAGTTTTGTTCACCCTGAACCCTGTTCACCCTGAACCCTGTTCACACTGAACTCTGTTCACCCTGAACCCTATTCACCCTGATCCCTGTTCACCCTGAACTCTGTTCACCCCGAGACCTGTTTATCCTGAACCCTGTTCACCCTGAGCCCTGTTCACCCTGAGCCCTGTTCACCCTGACCTCTGTTCACCCTGAACCCTGTTCACATTAAACCCTGTTCACCCTGAGTCCTGTTCACCCTGAACCCTGTTCATCCTGAACCCTGTTCACCCTGAGCCCTGTTCACCCTGAACTCTGTTCACACTGAGTCCTGTTCACCCTGAACCCTGTTCACACTGAGTCCTGTTCACCCTGAACCCTGTTCACAGTGAGTTCTGTTCACCCTGAACTCTGTTCACCCTGAACTCTGTTCATCCTGAACCCTGTTCACCCTGAACCCTGTTCACCCTGAACCCTGTTCACCCTGAGCCCTGTTCACCCTGAACTCTGTTCACCCCGAGACCTGTTCATCCTGAACCCTGTTCACCCTGAACTCTGTTCATCCTGAACTCTGTTCACCCTGAACCCTGTTCACCCTGAGCCCTGTTCACCCTGAACCCTGTTCACCCTGAACCCTGCTCACCCTGAACCCTGTTCACCCTGACCTCTGTTCACCCTGAACCCTGTTCACCCTGAACCCTGTTCACCCTGAACTCTGTTTCTCCTGAGTTCTGTTCATCCTGAACCCTGTTCACCCTGAACTCTGTTTATCCTGAGTTTTGTTCACCCTGAACCCTGTTCACCCTGAACCCTGTTCACACTGAACTCTGTTCACCCTGAACCCTATTCACCCTGATCCCTGTTCACCCTGAACTCTGTTCACCCCGAGACCTGTTTATCCTGAACCCTGTTCACCCTGAGCCCTGTTCACCCTGAGCCCTGTTCACCCTGACCTCTGTTCACCCTGAACCCTGTTCACATTAAACCCTGTTCACCCTGAGTCCTGTTCACCCTGAACCCTTTTCATCCTGAACCCTGTTCACCCTGAGCCCTGTTCACCCTGAACTCTGTTCACACTGAGTCCTGTTCACCCTGAACCCTGTTCACACTGAGTCCTGTTCACCCTGAACCCTGTTCACAGTGAGTTCTGTTCACCCTGAACTCTGTTCACCCTGAACTCTGTTCATCCTGAACCCTGTTCACCCTGAACCCTGTTCACCCTGAACCCTGTTCACCCTGAGACCTGTTCACCCTGAACTCTGTTCACCCCGAGACCTGTTCATCCTGAACCCTGTTCACCCTGAACTCTGTTCACCCGGAACTCTGTTCACCCCGAGTCCTGTTCATCCTGAACCCTGTTCACCCTGAACCCTGTTCACCCTGAGCCCTGTTCACCATGAATCCTGTTCACCCTGAACTCTGTTCACCCTGAACCCTGTTCACCCTGAGCCCTGTTCACCCTGAGCCCTGTTCACCCTGAACCCTGTTCACCCTGAACCCTGCTCACCCTGAACTCTGTTCACCCTGACCTCTGTTCACCCTGAACCCTGTTCACCCTGAACCCTGTTCACCCTGAACCCTGTTTCTCCTGAGTTCTGTTCATCCTGAACCCTGTTCACCCTGAACTCTGTTTATCCTGAGTTTTGTTCACCCTGAACCCTGTTCACCCTGAACCCTGTTCACACTGAACTCTGTTCACCCTGAACCCTATTCACCCTGATCCCTGTTCACCCTGAGCCCTGTTCACCTTGTACCCTGTTCACTCTGAACCCTGTTCACCCTGAGCCCTGTTCACCCTGAACCCTGTTCACCCTGAACCCTGTTCACACTGAACTCTGTTCACCCTGAACCCTATTCACCCTGATCCCTGTTCACCCTGAGCCCTGTTCACCTTGTACCCTGTTCACTCTAAACCCTGTTCACCCAGAGCCCTGTTCACCCTGAACCCTGTTCAGCCTGAACCCTGTTCACCCAGAACCCTGTTCACCCAGAACCCTGTTCACCCTGAGCCCTGTTCACCCTGAGCCCTGTTCACCCTGAACTCTGTTCACCCGGAACGTTGTTCACCCTGAACTCTGTTTAACCTGAGTTTTGTTCACCCTGAGACCTGTTCACCCTGATCCCTGTTCACCCTGAGCCCTGTTCACCCTGAGTCATGTTCACCCTGAACCCTGTTCACCCGAACACTGTTCACCCTGAGCCTTGTTCACCCTGAACTCTGTTCAGCCTGAACTCTGTTTATCCTGAACCCTGTTCACCCCGAACCCTGTTCACCCTGAGTCATGTTCACCCTGAACCCTGTTCACCCTGAACTCTGTTCACCCTGAGCCCTGTTCACCCCGAACCCTGTTCACCCTGAGTCATGTTCGCCCTGAACTCTGTTCATTCTATACTCCGTTGACCAATAAAAATCTCCTTTCCTTTTGTTTTTTAATTTTAATTTTTGTTATGTTTTGTAATTGAAGACAGCCCTGGATATGAGCCAGGTTTTCTTTGCATATTAGACAGTGGAATAAATAGGGAGTTTTGCGGTTTGGAATTGAATCAGTTTGTTTCCAGGGTTGTTCGACAACTCTTCTCCCATTTCTGATCTGAACTCTTTCTGCTCCTAAGACAAAAGTCTAAATTTCATGATCGACCGCATGGAGAACAGGTTACAATCTTGACCTAAAGAGAGATGTTTATCTTTGTTTTCACCCACCGGCTGTTCAGTTTGATGAAAGGTAACTTTTTATTACTGAATGATAGCCAGCAAGTGCTCTGTCATTTCTCATCTTTTTAATATTTGCACCTGGGGTCTGAGAGAGCCTCGGCCATTCTTTTCAATACATAGCAAAGCTAATGTGCCTTACCTCAAAGTAACTCTGAATGGGGCAGACCTCTCTCACATGTCCTCCTATTCAATTAGATCCTGGCTGACCTGTATCTGAACTCCAGTTACCGACCTTGGTTCCAAATCCCTTGCACGGAATCAAGGTGATGAATGAAATTTGGACATCAGCTCAGAAATAGACTGAAAGGAAATTTGTGATGGAAGTTGAGAGAGGAAGTGTGGAGTTGGGTCAATGTTACAGAGCTTTGCTTTCAAATCAGTGAATGTGTATTTGGAAATTCCCTTCCAGGAGTAATAGATTGTGTAGAGTCAGTGGCTCGAGAAGAATGGCCTTGGTCTTTGGATGGTGGAATCCATGGTTCGTTATGTTATTCCTTCTCCCGAATAGCAATTGATTCCCATCATTCAAGGGTGTTGTTCATGCTGTTTTATTTTTTGTTTTGGTGTTTTGTCATGTTTTTAGGAAGCGCACTTTGTTTCACAGTAGACTTTCAATTGCTCTTTTAAAAATTCTTCTATGCTGCAGCGCTATATGGCCTTGGACTGATAAAGTGGAGCATTGGAGTATGGTTTGCACCTATTGGAGCTTGTGAAAGATCTTTAACAAGAGGCTAATAATGAGCCAGAAAGATAATTGAGTACTGATGGCTTGCACAGTTTGGGTTGGGCTGTGCTGAGATACAGCCTGGAAACATAATTTCTGGAAATGGCAATCACAAAGAAAACAAGGGCAGCGTTGCATAGTGGGCTTCGTGCCCGCTTGATTTCGGCGCCTCCATTCCCACACTAATTTCCCGCTTCCTGTCTCATTACTCATGCAAGCAAGTTCCCAGCAGAAGACCTGCTAGTCATCGGGACAGTTCTGGTTCGGAAGCAATGCTGGACTCATTCATTTTGACATTGCGTCTACTGACACTGACTTGAAGCTATCTTTGAACATGTGAATGCAAACTCACCTTGCATTGTGTCTGCACAGAGGTGGACTTACACTTTTGGGGGCCCGGCGCTCTCCCTCTTTGCAGGGCTCCCCACGTTACGTCCCACCCTCTGGTGACGTGGCGACCCACCACAAATGATGTCAAGCCCCTCCCTAAATGACATCAAACCCCACACCCAATGACATCAATGCTCTCATGGCCCCACCCACCCCCAGTTCACAAAGCTATCTGGCCTGTCCTCTCCTCTCGCCTTCGTCGGTCCGGTTGCCCAGCTCTCCTTACTCTCAGCCCTGGCCTTTGGTCAAGTCGGCCTCTGCTCCCCAAAACCCACGCTGGTGCCTGCCTGGCCCTCACACCTCCTGACTGCTCCTCTCTCGCTCAGGTAATGGGCCCTCGAGCCTCAACAACCGTGTGTGCTCCTGGCTGGTTGCTGCTGGCTTTATCTGGCCTGCCCAGCCTCTGTTCTTACTTTGCTTCATTGCCCACCAACCGCCGTCCTTAGCCCTGGCCTGGATTTCAAGATTCGCACCGCTGCTCGTCTCAATGATCAGTACTTCCTTCTCAGCCCTCACTAAAGGCCTTGAGGGCTCACACCCTGATGTAGGGCGGACAATCTCACTTTTGCCTCAGGTTGCCAGACTCAAAGGCTGGAAACCTGGCTGCTGCTTCACCAAACGAGAGTTCAGAAATTCACACCTGACAATCAGGAGATTTGTCCAAACTGCTCTCACCTCTCCACCACCTCTCAACATCTGGGACAGCGCTTTCCCGCTCCAAGGAGATCCAACAATCAGATCCCGATATTGTTCTGCATTGCCTGCTGATAGGCTCAATCGAATTTCTTGATCATATCAGCGAAATCAGTGGTGGGATTCTCCGTTTCTGAGACTAAGTGTTGACGCCGACGGAGGATTTGTGGACTTCTACGACAGCAAAACTGCCGCCGCACCTGGACTGATTCTGCTACTGTTGAGGGGCTGGCACCGGCACCATGTGGAACACAATCGATTCCAATGAGAAACGGTGCCGGATTCACAGGGTCCGAGATTGACACTCAGGAGGCTGACAAACTCCATCCGCATATACACACCGCACTCGCCACTCACATCATCCCAACAAGATGGCAGCGAGGAGAGCAGCACCCCGTTTCATGGACACCAAACAGGAGACCCTCCTGGACATGGTGGAGGAGAGGCAGTTAACCCTGTGCCCCGGCCCGGGAAGGAGGCTGTTCACCATGCCTGGGTGCAGGTGGCAGAGGCGGTCAGCGCCGTGAGCAACACCGTCCGGACCGGCCAGCAGCGCCGGAAGAAACTGCTACGACCTCCAGAGGGCAGCCAGGGTGAGTAGGCAACACTGTGCCCCTGGCACTAACCTGCGTCCCACACACCTGTAACCTCGATGACCCCCCCCCCAATCCTGAGCGCGGCCGAACCCCCAGCCTGCACCACATGCCGGCACTCATACAGGCCGCCATGGCCGGATGCCCTGGTCACTGAGGCCACCAGTCTCACCACACCACCCTCACCCCCATGTCATAATATACACCAGTATATCATGGTGCAGATACACACCCACTGATGGACACACAGTGGAACCAATCAACACACACAACACCGCAGCCAATCACCAGTTAGAGCACACACACTCTAAAGACAGGGGGCATCAGAGTTCCCGCTCATTCGAGCTGCAGCTTCCTAGTAGGACAGAGCTCACAGCCTGCAGCACAGACATTCACCATGTGCTGAGTGCATCGACTGGTTAGGACAAGGCAAAGGACTTTAGTTAAAGCTAGTATCGTGTTAACCCACAGTAAGAGTATGTTAAACTGTTGATAACTCAATAAAATAGTGTTGCACTATTTTAAGTGTTGGTGACCTGTATGTGTTCCACGGATCCAGAGCGCCCAACACAACATGATACCAGGAGTTGAGGGATATTAGCACTTCTTAGACCTACCTGCAAGTGATCTGCCTTCCGCCAGCATTCTGTCATCCTGCAACATGGACAACATCTGCCCGCCGCCGCCGCTCCGCATCGCCGGCAACCTCGGGGCCAACTGGAAGATATTCAAACAACGCTTCCAGCTCTACCTTGAGGTCACAGACAGGGGTGACGCCTCGGATACCAGGAAGATTGCTCTTCTCCTCTTCATGGCCGGGGACCATGCCATCCAGATTTTCAATTCTCTTACCTTTGCGGATGATGAAGATAAAACAAAGTTCAAGACGGTTGTAGTTTAGTCGGGCAGTATGGTCGGCACGGGCTTGGAGGGCCGAAGGGCCTGTTCCTGTGCTGTACATTTCTTTGTTCTTTGTTCTTTGTTTTGGTTCTCCTCAAGTTTGACACTCACTGCAGCGTAGAGGTGAATGAACGTTTCAAGCGCTACGTGTTCCAACAGCGTTTGCAGGGTAAGGATGAACCTTTCCAATCCTTTCTCACTCACCTCCGCATCCTTGCGCAGTCTTGCAGCTACGGGCCCACCTCCGACTCCATGATACGCGACCAGATCGTTTTCAGTGTTCAGTCGGACCCCCTACGACAGCAGCTCCTAAAAGTAAAGCAGCTCACCCGAGCGACCGCCATTGAGACCTGTGTCCTAGACGAAAATGCCACGAGTCGGTATTCCCACATCCAAGCGGCTGAAACGGCGCGGCAAGGTCCCCACGAGGCGGAACGGGTCCAAGTGATTGAGCACCTCCAGGGCCTCAGCCTGGATGAGGGCGGCCATTTTGCGTGCTGTTCGCGGACTCCCGCGCTTGAGAGCACTAAATGAGGGGACGGCGACGTCGAAGAACGTAATGCGCAGGCGCGCACCACGCACAACCGCACCGCGCATGCACGGTGGCACAGCGAATGTGCTGACGCTACGACGAGCGGCAACTGTGGCTCCGCCCATTTAAAACGGCAAGCTCTGCCAAATCTCGACAATGCCTAACATGTGGCAGACTTGGCCACTATGCTGCCTTCTGCCGAGCAGCTCAGCCTGCCAATTCATATCGCTTCAGCCAGCCTCGCAGGAATGCCCGGGCAAGTCAACCCACGGTCACCGAGTCCGAAGCGGACCTCCCACACAGCAGTGCCACCAAGGATCCTGGAGGTGTGCCTACCACGCGTGCCACACCTCACGGGTGGCATCCGCGGTGGAAGGATTGGGAGCAAGTGATTTGGTTATAGATCAGCATGGTAGCACAGTTGCTTCACAGCGCAAGGGTCCCGGGTTTGATTCCCGGCTTGGGTCACTGTCTGTGCAGAGTCTGCACGTTCTCCCCGTGTCTGTGTGGGTTTCCTCCGGGCGCTCTGGTTTCCTCCCACTAGTCCTGAAAGACGTGCTCTGAGGTAATTTGGACATTCTGAATTCTCCCTCTGTGTGCCCGAACAGGCGCCGGAATGTGGCGACTAGGGGCTTTTCACAGTAACTTCATTGCAGTGTTACTGTAAGCCTACTTGTGACAATAAAGATTCTTCTTCTTCCCTTTATCATTATTATGATGTGCAAGGCCTGGGGCATTCTGTGCAGGTGCTGGCCGAGGCTCAGGACAGACTGCCGCCTCACAGGCCGCCGTGTGCCAGAGCCAGCTGGAAATTGCAGCTGTGCTTCTGAGTGTGGCCCAGTCACAGCGGGCCATGGCTGAGAACGACAGCGGCATTGCCCAGACACTGGCTGATGTGGCACAGACACAGAGTGAGGTGGCCCAGTCCCAGGCGGAGATGGTCCACGGCTGCGAGCATGCAGATCCTGGTCAAGACGGGAGTGGGCTATTGGATGGGCAAAGCCAGGTGGCGGGGGAGTCTCAGGGGATAGCTCCACTCACACCAGTTCCACGGAGTAGCCCGGGAGCCATCGGGCACCCTGAGGGAGAAGGAGATGATAGGGCCCGTGCCGGTGACTCCCGCAGGTGAGGTGCCGGAACACTGCAGCACCTCGGATTCCCTCCTTCCTGTCCCTGGTGCATCTGGTGGGCAGCAGGCAGAACAGGGTGGCACCATGCCTCCTGGGACACCTGAGCAGCAGCTGGGTCCATCCAGGCCCGGTCACCACGGAAGACCGCCGCCAACAGGGGCCCAGGTCGCAGGTCGGGAATCACAACAGGTCGGCAATGACAGCAGGCCGGGAATGAAACTGAGAGGGCCAGTTTAGCTCAGTGGGCTAGACAGCTGGTTTGCAATGCAGAACAAGACCAGCAGTGCGGGTTCAATTCTCGTACCGGCTCACCCGAACAGGTGCCGGAATGTGGCGAGTTGGGGCTTTGCACAGTAACTTCATACTTGTGACAATAAAAGATTATTCTATGTGTATTTTGAAACAGGAATGGGATAGGAAGCTGGCTAATAAACAAGAAAGGACAATAGTATTTCATGGACTGGAGACATGTAAATAGTATCAACCAGGGGTCAAACATAAAAAATTATTTTGGGGCAGCACGGTAGCCTTGTGGATAGCACAATTGCTTCACAGCACCAGGGTCCCAGGTTTGATTCCAGCTTGGGTCACTGTCTGTGCGGAGTCTGCACATCCTCCCCGTGTGTGCGTGGGTTTCCTCCGGGTGCTCCGGTTTCCTCCCACAGTTCAAAGATGTGCGGGTTAGGTGGATTGGCCATGATAAATTGCCCTTAGTGTCCAAAATTGCCCTTAGTGTTGGGTGGGGTTACTGGGTTATGGGGATAGGGTGGCGGTGTTGACCTTGGGTAGGGTGCTCTTTCCAAGAGCCGGTGCAGACCCGATGGGCCGAATGGCCTCCTTCTGCACTGTAAATTCTATGATAATCTATGATAATCTATGAAAGCAGGCCGCCTCCACCACTGATGTACCATCTGGGGATCAACCTAGAGTTAAGGCCAGAAAGTTAGACGCCAGTTAAGATGCCACGGGTGCAGGGTACAGTTTAGTGATAGGGCCGAGGGCACAAATCTGTATATATGTTCTCACACTAAACAGCTGTTCACACTGTTACAACCTGCTTCGGTGCTCTGTCAGAGGGGTGGGCTGGCCTGCGCAGGCCAGAGAGAGGGTACAGGGGGGTGGTGAAATGGGCAAACATTGTGCGTGGGTGTGGGATACGGTATCTGTGCCCAGGCCACTTTCCCCCCCTGCCCCCTAGTTGGTGAACCTGGAGGCAATCAGAGTGTCACATGCACGTTGGGCCTGGCTCACACGTCGTGCGGCCTCCATTGCCTGCCTGGGCCCCATGTCCTGCCCAGCCTACCCTGCCCTGCATCCTCTTCGCCTGATGAGGCCTGGCCTTCATCCTCCTCCAGCACATCGCCCCTCTGCTGCGCGATGTTGTGGAGGACGCAGCAAGCTGTCACGATGCGGGTGACCCTCTCAGCCTCGTACTGGAGGGACTTTCCAGAGTGGTCCAGGAACCTGAACCGCATCTTTTGAAGGCTGAAGCACCGCTTGATCAAGCTCTTGGTCGCTGCATGGGTGTCGTTCTAGCGGGTCTCCGTGTCGGTCTGTGACCTCCGGATAGGCGTCATCAGCCACGACTGCAATGGATAACCCCTGTCACCCAGGACCCCGTCGCGTAAAGGTTTAGGGCGATTGTCACCTTGATGGCCAGCGGGAGCAGGTGTCCTCCCTCATACCCCCACGGTTCCAGGTGTGCCATGTGTAATATCTTGTTACTCTTTGCTTCGTAATCCAGAATGGTCTGATGGTGTGATTCTGAAGAAACCACCAATCTTTAACATAAAGCAAATCTGATTTATTGAATAACGAATGATTAATATTGAGTTCGCACACTCCACAGAATTATAACTAGTAATCAAATAATCTGTATTAAAGTATTAACTAATTTAAACTACACATGCTAAACTATGCTGTGATCTATCTCTCTTACACTCAACTGTCTAGTCACTCCTGGTTGGAAGAGACCAAGATCCTCTGAGTTCTCATATTAATAGTGGGATCCAGTGGTGCCCTCTAGTGGTTGTGTTGCACCGAGATGTAATAATTAACCCTTTACTTATCTACATATACACATATCATTACACCACGATCTGGCAGATATGTCGCACTGTCCTCCTGCTTGGCCAGAGTCAACGACGCAAGCCAGGTCCAGTAGGTCCTCAAATGACAGCCACTGCTGGTACACATTCGGCCTCATGTGTCGCCTCCTTGGTACATCCTCCTCCTCTGCCAGTTGGGCAGCCGGCTCTCCATCCTGGGTGGCTGCCTTGTGTTCCTCTGTGGCACGCTCCGCTGCTGCAGCTTCCTCCTCCTCCTTGAATAGCTCCAGCTTGTACAGCCACAGGGCATCCCCCAGGGCTGCGGCGACTAGCAGGAAGGCCCCACCATTGCTGGTTGAATTCCAATATCCATTGTCCGCAGGAGGTGAAAGGCCGACATGTTAGCATGCTGCGTAACCCCGTGTCCAACCAGGTCCACCGGGCTACATGGAGCCGGTAGAGCCTGCAGTACCGGTTGGTACTGCAGGCTCTGTCCCCGCATATTCCTCCCCCCATCTCCGCACCCCTGGACCTGTCGTTGCCTGGCACCGTGGGTGCCTCTGGCCCTGATGCCTTTCCCTGCTGTCAAGGGTACCGTCGGCTGGCACTGCCCATTCAGCGGTATACTCCGCGGCTCCTGCCTCGCACCCCCGTAGTGGCTCCAGTGGCCGTTAACCTTGAATGGGCCGCCTGATGCCTAGCCAACGGGTGCTGGCCGGATTATGGTGGAGGGTGGGGTGTGTTGGTGGGGGTTGGGGGCACAAATATGACCGGTGTCACGCTGCAGAACCAGGGGCCAAGGTGGGTGGTCAGTGGGGTGTGCAGCAAGATGGCTGCCTTGCAGACCCGCCAATGGCTGTCCGTGCCTGGACACCGCCCCAGTCCCGTGGGCGGTCAGTCCGACCCCCACGGCCCGTCCCCCTGCCACTAGCCTCCAAACCCCCAGCCTTGGCAGGGCCCCCATCCCAGCCAGCCTGAGCATTGTCTGGCCCGGCAGCCCGCAGTCGCTCTTCTCTGAGCCCTACTCCTCTCTCTCCCTCATCAGCCACAACAACGGTTTCACAACCTTTAAAAGCACAAGCAAACCGCGCGCCATTGGGAACTCGGTCCACCGGAGGCGGAGCATAGCGGAGGCCCGAGAGAATACCGGGTCAGGCCTGCTAATGACATGGAAAGGGTGTTTGCTGTATGTGTTTTCCTGACCGCATTGGCGCTGCTGTCGAGGCGACCGTGAATTGCGATTTGGCGTCAAATCGGCGCCTGCCACGTTTCCGGCATCGGAACCGATTCTTCACCCAATCACATTTCATGATTTCGGCATCGGCCCAGGGAGAATCCTGCCCCAGAGCTACCAAGGCACTGATTGGTGCTCCCATACCATGGCCACCGCTCAGTATGGGGGCGCCGATTGGCGGAGGCCCCACGCTGCAGCGTATGTGTTTCATTGTGGGTCTGCCTATGCACCCACACGTGTGCAGTGTTCCCCTGCCGGCTGAGCATATGATCTTCGTGTTCAGGGTGAGTTCCAGTTTACCTCAGTGTTTCTTTTTAAAAAAATGTATTTTATTACCAGCATGTATCAAAACAGGTTACAACTCGGGAAACACCCCGGGAAACATACTTCCCAACAATCAACTATACAGTTTGTACAATTGTTTCCCCTTTCTCACCCTCCTCCCTCCCCATCCCCCCCCCCCCCCACCCCTCTGCAATGAACAGCTCCTCTAACACGGTCACAAACATCCCTCACATTTTCTCAAACACTTTTGCAGAACCCCTTAACTCATATTTTATCTTTTCCCACCCAGGAAGTCGTACAGGTCACCCAACCATGCTGCGACCCCCGGTGGCGATGCCGACCACCACTCCAGCAAAGTTTGCTGCCGTGCAATCAGAGAGGCGAAGGCCATGACATTGACCGTCCTCCTCTCCATGAGCTCCGGCTTCTCTGAAACCCCAAACATCACCACCAAAGGGTCCAGGTCCACTCCCTCCTCCACTATCCTGGCTAAGGCCGCGAACACTCCCGCCCAGAATCTTCCCAGTTTTTCACAACCCTAAAATATGTGCATGTGATTCGCTGGCCTCCGCCCACACCTCTCCCACTCATCTGCTACCCCCTGAAGGAACCCACTCATTCTCGCCCGAGTCATATGCACCCTGTGCACCACCTTGAACTGTATCAGGCTCACCCTTGCATAAGAGGAGGTCCCGTTTACCCTTCGCAGTGCCTCACTCCGTACTCCCCAATTGATCTCCATTCCCAACTCCGCTTCCCATTTCTCCTTGATCTTCACCCGCTCACCTCCCTGCTCCCCCAGCCACTTATATATGTTATGTTATGCTTTTTCACGTATCATAAACTGCTTCCTTGATGTATGCTCTGACAAAGGAAGGTTCAGACTTGGAGATAGATTTAACACATTTATTGAACAGTTAACAATTCTCCTACTTGGATTCGACTCTCCTGCAAATCTAACTGTAGTGATGCGACCATCAATTCATTCGAGACGAGAGTAGAAGTAAACCGTGGCTTTAATCAACTTAGAACAGTGCCTGCCTGCGACTGATCCAATACTGAGAACCACCTACAGGTCGAGTGCTCTTTATACCTCCCTTCAAGGGGAGGAGCCATGGGCCGAGCCCATACAGGCCCCATCATGTTCCCCTGTGGATAATGCCACACAATGGCCCATAGGAGAAGCCCACAGGGGCAACAGCATAGCACAGATACGACTAAAAGGGCAACAGCACAGATACAAATACAATGGTGGATTATTGACATAATACATTCACCACATTCACCCCTGTTAAAAAAATGAAGTCCTGCGGGGGTTGTGCGCTGTGATCGCCGAAGCTCTGGCTGACATCGGTAGTGAGGGCGCCGGTGCGGTACAGACGTGGACTCCGGGAGCATCTCTTCTGGAGCTTCATTCCTGTGGATCGGTGAAGGGGGGATGGCGGGTGGGAGGGAGCGCGGGAGCCATATATGGGCGGGGGCGCTGGTCATGGTAGGTTGGGCGGGATATGGTGGCAGGGCGGTGGTGGAGGTGTTGGTGGAACCGGCGGGCGGCAGGTCCCGGAGGGAGACTGTATCCTGTCGGCCATCAGGGTGTTCGATATAAACGTACTGGGGGTTGGAGTGTAGGAGCTGGAACCTCTCTACCAGAGGATCGGACTTATGGCTCCTGACGTGTTTTCTGAGTAGGACTGGCCCCGGTGTCTGCAGCCAGGACAGAAGCGAGGCCCCTGAGGTGGCTCTCCTGGGGAAAACAAATAGGCGGTCATGGGGGGTCTCGTTTGTGACCGTGAAAAGTAGGGACCAAATAGAGTGGATCGCATCGGGGAGGACCTCCTACCAGGGAGAAACTGGG
Organism: Scyliorhinus torazame; assembly: GCF_047496885.1. Lineage (NCBI taxonomy): Eukaryota > Metazoa > Chordata > Chondrichthyes > Carcharhiniformes > Scyliorhinidae > Scyliorhinus > Scyliorhinus torazame. The sequence continues at coordinate 205,079,345 of NC_092713.1, read as the reverse complement.
AGATTCCTGGACCGCAGGGTCAGTAGGACGGTCTTCCAGACCGTCGTGTTCTCCCTCTCCACCTGCCAATTTCCCCTGGGGTTATAACTGGTAGACCTGCTCGAGGTGATGCCCTTACTGAGCAGGAACTGACGCAATTCGTCGCTTATGAACAATGAGCCCCGGTCACTGTGGACATAATTGGGGAAACCAAACAGGGTGAAGACACTATGTAGGGCTTTAATGACGGTGGACGTGGTCATGTCGGGGCAAGGGATTGCAAAGGGGAAGCGGGAGAACTCATCAATAATGTTGAGGAAATATGTATTGCGGGTATTGGAGGGGAGGGGCCCTTTGAAATCGATACTGAGGCGCTCAAAGGGCCGGGACACCTTTACCAGGTGGGCCTTATCTGGTTGATAGAAGTGCGATTTACACTCCACACAGATCTGGCAGTCCCCGGTCATAGCTCTGACCTCCTCGGTGGAGTAGGGCAGGTTGTGGGCCTTGATATAATGGATAAGCCGGGTGGCCCCCAGGTGGCAGAGGCCATCGTGGATAGCCCGTAGTCGGACATCTTGCGCGCTGGCGCATGTGCCGCGGGACAGGGCATCTGGGGGCTCGTTGAGCTTCCCAGGACGATATACTATATCGTAATTATAGGTGGAGAATTCAATCCTCCACCTCAAGATCTTATCGCTCTTGATTTTCCCCCGCTGCGTATTATCGAACATGAAGCTACCAATCGTTGGTCGGTGACGAGGGTAAACCTCCTACCAGCGAGGTAGTGCCTCCAGTGCCGTACGGCTTCCACGATGGCTTGGGCCTCTTTTTCGACTGAGGAGTGCCGAATTTCAGAGGCGGCGAGGGTGCGCAAAAAAAAGGCTACCGGTCTGCCTGCTTGATTGAGGGTTGCGGCGAGAGCGACATCTGATGCGTCGCTCTCCACCTGGAAGGGGACGGACCCGCCCACCGCGCGCATCGCGGCTTTGGCGATATCCGCCTTGATGCAGCTGAAGGTCTGGCGCACCTCAGTCGCCAGTGGGAAGATGGTGGCCTTGATTAGTGGGCGGGCTTTGTCCGCATAGTTGGGGACCCACTGGGCATAATATGAAAAGAACCCGAGGCACCTCTTCAGGGCCTTGGGGCAGTGGGGGAGGGGGAGTTGTAGGAGGGGGCGCATACGGTCAGGGTCGGGTCCCGTTTTCCACAATGTAGCCGAGGATGGCTAGTCTGGTTGCACGGAAAACACATTTCTCCTTGTTGTAAGTGAGGTTTAGGGTTTGGGCGGTTTGGAGAAATCTGTGGAGGTTGGCGTCGTGGTCCTGCTGATCATGGCCGCAGATGGTGACATTGTCCAAGTACGGAAATGTGGCCCGCAGCCCGTACCGGTCCACCATTCAGTCCATTGTTCTTTGGAACACCGAAACCCCGTTCGTGACGCCAAAGGGGACTCGGAGGAAATGGAAAAGGCGGCCGTCTGCCTCAAAAGCCGTGTAGTGGCGGTCCTCCGGGCGGATTGGGAGCTGGTGGTATGCAGACTTCAGATCCTCCGTGGAGAACACGCTGTACTCTGCGATCTGGTTTACCATGTTGGCAATCGGGGGAAGGGGGTAGGCATCGAGTTGCGTGTACCGGTTTATGCTTTGGCTGTAATCTACAACCATCCGGTTCTATTCCCCGGTCCTGACGACCACCACCTGAGCTCTCCAGGGGCTATTGCCGGCCTCGATGGCTCCCTCCCGCAAGAGCCGCTGGACCTTGGACCTAATAAAAGTCCTGCCCTGTATGCTATACCACCTGCTTCTGGTGGCGACTGGTTTGCAGTCGGCGGTGAGGTTTGCGAAGAGTGGGGGAGGGTCGAATTTTAGGGTCGCGAGGCTGCATATGGTGAGTGGGGGTAGGGGCCCCCCGAACTTCAGGGTTAGGCTCCTGAGGTTGCATTGGAAATCTAGTCCCAATAGGAGAGGAGCGCAGAGGTCTGGGAGCACATATAATTTAAAATTAGCGTACTCAGCGCCCTGTATTGCTAGGGTTGCGGTAGTGCACCCTTGGATTTGCACCGAATGCGACCCAGAGGCGAGGAAGATGGTTTGGTGCGCTGGGAAAATTGGGACAAGCAGCGTCTTACCATGTCCGGGTGAATGAAGCTCTCTGTGCGCCTGGAGTCGAAAAGGCAAGGCGACTCATGCCCATTTACCCGGACGGTCATCATGGAGCTCCGGAGGTGCTTGGGTCGCGACTGGTCCAGGGTTACCGCGTTGAGTTGCGGGTAGCCGCGTGGTCGGAGGTGCTGGGGCGGTTCTGCGATGGCTGCCCTTGTTGATCGTGCGTGTCGAGCGGCGTAGCAGATGGCGGCCAAGGTGGCGGCCCCCGTTGGTTGAGCGTGGCGGGCGGTGAGGAAGGTGGCGTCCAAGATGGCGGCCCCCATGGATCACACGTGGCCGGCCGTATGGGGGAGGATGGCCAGGATGGCGGCCCCCATGAGTCGCACGTGCTGTGAGGGTTGGAAGATGGCTGCCCCCATGGATAGCACGAGGCTGATGACGCGTCTACAGGGGACGGAGTCAGCAGGCACGCTGCCACACTGCGGGGTCTGTGGGACTGTGAGTTTGAGGATCGGGCCTGTGGGTTAGAGTTCTTGGACCTGGCCAGGTAAACTTTGGCGAAATATCCTTTTCTCCCGGGGGTGTTGGGACAGGCCGCAGAAATAGCAGGGTAGCCTCCCATGATGGGCGGGCGGCTGCGCGGCACAGGCCTGGGGTAGTCTTTGGTCGAGGGTCCACGAGGGGGTCGCGTGGTCAGCCGGGAGCGCGTTAAGGCTCTGAAACGCTACTTCCAGAGAGGAGGCTAACTTTGCCGTCTGATCCAGGTCCAGGGCCCCCTTTTCGAGTAGGCGCTGTCTCACGTAGTTGGACCGGACTCCCGCCATGTAGACGTCTCGGACGGCGAGTTCCATATGTTGAGTGGCCGTAACGGCCTGGTAGTTGCCGCTGCGTGCGAGGGCTTTGAGGTCGCGTAGGTAGTCTTTTAGCGATTCCCTGGGGCGCTGGCGGCGAGTGGTGAGGATGTGTCGCGCGTAGACGTCGTGCACGGGCCATACATAGAGACGTTCGAGCATCGTGAGGGCGTCTGCGTAGAAGGAGGCCTCGTCGAGTTGAACAGAGATTCGATGACTCACCCGTGTGTGGAGAAGGCTCAGCTTCTGTTCGTCAGTGACAGAAGGCATGGAGGAGGCTGCGAGAGAGGCCTTGAAGCAGCGGGGCCAGTACAAAAAAATATGGCCTCCTCCGCGGCCTGCGGATCGAGTTCCAGTCGGTCAGGTTTGAGGGCCGATTCCATAGTTGTGTTTAAGTTGATTAAATTGATGTGACCATCAATTCACTCGAGACAAGAGTAGAAGTAAACCGTGGCTTTAATCAACTTAGAACAGTGCCTGCCTGCGACTGATCCAATACTGACAACCGCCTACAGGTCGACTGCTCTTTATACCTCCCTTCAAGGGGAGGAGCCCATACAGGCCCCAACATGTTCCCCTATGGATAATGCCATACAATGGCCCATTGGAGGAGCCCACAAGGGCAACAGCATAGCACAGATACGAATACAAGGACAACAGCACAGATACAAATACAATGGCGGATTATTGGCATAATACATTCACCACATGTAGTAACTCAATCTAACTAACCAGTCTGCTCTAATCCTGCGGTGGGTGTGATGCTTCCCTGATCTGCCCCTGTGTCTCTGAGTGTCGCCTATGGAAAGAGAAAGAGCATGTGTGCCCTGTCCGTTTATATGGGTAGCCCCCTTGTGGTAGTGTCACCTCTGGGTGTGTCTTGACTGCCCATTGGTCGTGTCCTATCTTACTGACCTATTGGTTGAATGTCTGTGTGTCTATGGTGCTCCCTCTAGTGTTTATTTAGGCGTAGTATATTTACATTAACCCCTTATGTGTTTACTGTGTCCTAGTGTATCTACATTAACCCTTTGTGTATTTACAGTGATGCATATCACCACATCCCCCCTTTTATCGTGTTACATATTTTCTGTACAGTATTGAAGAAAATTGAACAAAATAGGTAGATAAGTGATGACATGTACAAATCATGATGAGTGATGATTACACAATAAGTCCAAATCATATTGTGGTATTATCAGGTATTACGGTACCTGAGAGGCTGAAGTACCATTGGTTAAACCTAGGGGTTTACCATTGGTTGTATAGTATAGTAGCTCCGCCCTGATCAGAGGGGTATAAGAACCCGTGCTGTCCCAGCAGCCCTCATTCTGTACCTGAGCTGCTGGGGAACAATTCTAGCTTATTAAAGCCTTCAGTTGTACTACAACCTCGTTTTAGTAGTTATTGATCGTGCATCAATTTAATAAGCTAGAACTAAGTAGAAAGAATGGATCTCCGAATCAAGCCGGAGTGCCTGCAACTCAGTCCCCACGCGACGAACTCAGCGGCGATTTTTAATCACTGGCTGGCGTGTTTTAAAGGCTACCTTGAGATGGCTGGAGGCACACCCTCGGGGGAGCAGAAACTGCACGTCTTGCATTCAAGAGTAAGCCCAGAGATCTACACCCTCATCGAGGAGGCAGAAGATTTTGATGCAGTGTCCTAGTGTATGTACATTAAGCCCTTGTGTATTTACAGTGATGCATATCACCACAATATATATCCCCAATTCTTACCTCCGCTTCCACATCTGGAAGCAGCAGTCGCATCAGCAAGGTGTATCCCGGCAACCTAGGGAACCCCCTTTATACCTTTCGTGCAAAGTCCCTACCCTGCAGATACCTGAACTCACTCCCCCTCAGCAGCTCTACCCTCTCCATTAGCTCCTCCAGACTGGCGAATCCTTCCTCCAAATACAGATCCCTCACCTTGGCCAGCCCCTCTTCCCTCCACCTCCTGCATATACTATCCAGCCCCTCCCAGCTCAAACCCATGATTCTTGCATAGCGACGTTAACACCGACATCCCTTCCACCCTAAAATGCCTCCTCAACTGATTCCATATTTTCACCGTGGACTGCACCACCGGGCTCCCTGAATACTTATTCGGAGCCATTGACAATGCTGCTGTCACCATAGCCCTCAAACTAGACCCCTTATAAGATTCCTTCTCCATCCTAACCCAATCTACCCCTTCTCCTTCCCACCATCGCAGCACCTTATCCATATTCGCTGCCCAATAATAATGAAGCAGAGGGCAGCACGGTGGCGCAGTGAGTTAGCCCTGCCTCGAAGGCAGTGTATTTGCGGTCACTAGTACGGAGCGGTAGCTGGTGGTAGGCGGACTTGAGGTCCACCGTGGAGAAGACCTTATAATGTGCAATCCTGTTTACGAGTTTGGATATGCGGGGGAGAGGGTACGTGTCCAGCTGCGTAAATCTGTTGATGGTCTGACTGTAGTCGATGACCATACTATGCTTCTCCCTGGTCTTTACCACCACTACTTGAGCTCTCCAGGGACTGTTGCTGGCTTCAATGACCCCTTCCCTCAGTAACCTTTGGATCTCTGACCTAATAAAGATCCGATCCTGGGCACTGTACCGTCAGCTCCTGATGGCGACGGGTTTGCAATCCGGGGTGAGGTTCGCAAACAGGGAAGGCGGGTCGACCTTAAGGGTCGCGAGGCCGCAGACAGTAAGGGGGGTATAGGGCGAAATGTGCGCAGTGAATGAGTCACTGCCTTTCCAAGTGGAAAGCGACGCTTCAGACGTCGCCCTTGCCGCCACTCGAAACCAGGCAGGCAGACCCATGGCATTCTTTTCCCGCACCCTTCATGCCTCTGAAATTCGACACTCATCCGTCGAAAAGGAGGCCTAAGCTATCGTTGAAGCTGTGCGGCATTGGAGGCATTACCTGGCCAGTAAGAGATTCACTCTCCTTACGGACCAACGGTCGGTAGCCTTCATGTTCGATAACACACAGCGGGGCAAGATCAAAGATGATAAAATCTACCAGTGGAGAATCGAGCTCTCCACCTCTAATTATGAAATCTTGTATCGCCCCAGCAAACTCAACGAGCCCCCAGACGCCCTATCCCGAGGTACATGTGCCAGCGCACAAGTGGACCAACTCCGGGCCCTACACGACAGCCTTTGTCACCCGTGAGTCACTCGATTGTACTATCTGGTCAAAGCTCGCAATCTGCCCTACTCCGTCAAGGAAGTAAGAACAGTCACCAGGGACTGCCAGGTATGTGCGGAGTGAAAGCCACACTTCTACCGGCCGGACCGTGCGTGCCTGGTGAAGGCTTCCCACCCCTTTGAACACCTCAGCGTGGATTTCAAAGGGCCCCTCCCCTCCACCGACCGTAACACGTACATTCTCAGTGTGGTCGATGAGTACTCCAGATTCCCCTTTGCCATCCCATGCCCCGATATGATGTCTGCCGCCGTCATCAAGGCCCTCAGCACCATCTTCGCTCTGTTCGGTTTCCCCGCCTACATCCACAGTGACAGGGGATCCTCATTCATGAGCGATGAGCTGCGTCAGTTCCTGCTCAGCAGGGGTATAGCCTCCAGCAGGACGACCAGCTACAACCCCCGGGGAAACGGGCAAGTAGAACGGGAGAATGGGACGGTTTGGAGTGCCGTCCAGCTGGCCCTACGGTCCAGGAACCTCCCAGCCTCTCGCTGGCAGGAGGTCGTCCCTGACGCTCTGCATTCCATCCGGTCACTATTGTGCACCACCACTAATAACACACCCCATGAACGTGTTTTTACCTTCCCCAGGAAGTCCACATCCGGGGTGTCACTCCCGACTTGGCTCGCTGCTCCAGGACAGGTCCTTCTCCGTAGGCATATCCGACTCCACAAGGCGGACCCCTTGGTGGACAGGGTTCACCTGCTCCACGCCAACCCTCAATATGCCTACGTTGAGTTCCCCGACGGCCGCCAAGATACTGTCTCGCTCAGGGACCTGGCACCGTCAGGTTCCACCCCAACACACTCCCCCCACCAATGCGGCCCCCCCCACCGCGCCACCAATATTGACCCCACCAGACCACCCCCCCCTCCCCTTTTCCGCACAAGAGGACGAAGAGGACTTCTGTACGCTCCCGGAGTTCCCCGATGACTGGCCAGCATCAGCACCGCCACCACCGCCATCAGTGCCACCTCCACCACCGCTAGCACCGACTTCGCCGCCACCGTTACGCCGCTCCCAACGAAGCACCAAAGCGCTGGACCGGCTGAACCTTTGACGGATCCCAGACCGACAACATTGACTTTTCTTTCCCTACCACTGTACATAATTGCACTAATTGTATATAGTTTCACGTCACCCCCGGCGGACTCATTTTTAACAGGGGGTGAATGTGGTGAACCACTGTAATAGGAGATGTAAGGTAGGACCTGCACTACAGGTTCGCCGGTAGCTCCTGCCGGCTGGCTCCGCCCACGGAGAACTGTATAAATATGCATGACCTCCAGTGCCCTGCCATTTCGCCAGCTGCAGCAGGAGGCCACGCATCTGACTGTAATAAAGCCACAGTTGTACCCAACTTTAGTCTTTGTGAAATTGATCGTGCATCACAGACTATCACGCTTTGTCGTTCACGTAAGTGTGGTAGACTTTCATGGTCTTGTTCATGCAAGGACTGCGCTCTGGAGTCTTGCGTGGCTTCCATCGTGGAGTCTGTCCACGTGCTTGCTGTGAAGGCTTGTGTCACAATCTCTAAGGAGTCTTGCAGCGTTCCCTGTGTGGAATCGTGCATTCGTCTCACTGTGGAGACTGTCATCACCTCTTGTGTGGAGGCTGGGACCCATCGCGGTGCGTGGACCTCTCTGTGTGGAGTCGGGGACTCTTCGTGCTGCATGGACCACTCTCTGATCAACAGCAGGCCGCTCTCTGTGGGCTTGTACCGCTCTCTGTCTCTTGGCGTCAGGCCGCTGCATAATCCTGCACTCACGAGTCAGGATGTCATATATGCTGGGCTGAAGATTCCCCAATCCGAAGAACTCGTCGTCGGAGTCTTCAATGTACAACATCTCTCGTTGCGATTTGGATTTGGCACTGGGGTCGCCACGTCCAATGATGAAATCTTCATCGGAGTCGTGGTCTTCAAGGACCATATCATCTTCTAGGGCGGTGCAAACTGCTTGTTGCAGGGTTCTGCGGTGGTTACTTTCAGCTACTGGTTGAATTTCAGGCATTGTGCTGTCGTTCCAGGTGAAAGAATTGTGTTTTCCGGCTTTAAACTTTTTTTTACTGTTTTGGGTCATTTCCCCTTTAAGTGGGCGGGGTCCGGGGCCTCTGATGTCATGACGCTGGTGACGTATAGCGTATGAAGCGATTGCGCATGCGCAGATCGCCGTTCCTTTACTTGTGCCTTTTTCGCAACTGCGCATGTGCAGCTTTCTGTTCTGTGCACTCTTTGCGCAACTGCGCATGTGCGGCTCGTTTTCCTAAATGGCTGCAGATCAAAACTGCCATTTTCTGCATTTGCAGGCCTACCTTCGCCCCGTGGTCAGTATTCGCGCCTCTTCTACTGTTTTTTCTTGTATCTTCCTCGCAGAATTCATGAAACTTGGCCAGGACTACCTGGAAGTTGCTCTTTTCTTGGCCTCTGGAGTACCTGAAGGTCTCGAAGATTTCTGCTGCTCTGGCACCCGCGATGGTGAGTAGCAGCTTTATTTTCTCTGCATCCGCCACACCATCTAGATCAGACGCTACCAGGTAGATCTCGAATCTCTGCCTGAACGCACGCCAGTTTTCACTGAGATTGCCTTGGTACCTGAGCTGCTGTGGAACCGGAATCTCAAACATCTTGCCTGGGTGCTGTTGCTGGTTGTCACGGATTTGTTGAGTTGAACTGTAGGGATTAACAAGCACTCCTGGAACCGTGTTGTGTTATGTTTCTTCACGTAGCATAAGCTGCTTCCTTGATGTATGCTCTGACAAAGGAAGGTTCAGACTTGGAGATAGATTTAACACATTTATTGAACAGTTAACAATTCTCCTACTTGGATTCGACTCTCCTGCTAATCTAACTACAGTAACTCAATCTAACTAACCAGTCTGCTCTAATCCATGTGGTTGGTGTGATGCTTCCCTTATCTGCCCCTGTGTCTCTGAGTGTCGCCTATGGAAAGAGAAAGAGCATGTGTGCCCTGACCCTTTTTTAGGTAGCCCCCTTGTGGTAGTGCCACCTCTGGGTGTGTCTTGACTGCCTGATGGTTGTGTCCTATCTTACTGACCTATTGGTTGAATGTCTGTGTGTCATGATGTCTCTGGAGCTCCCTCTAGTGTTTATTTAGTCTCAGTGTATTTACATCAACCCCTTGTGTATTTACAGTGTCTTAGTGTATGTACATTAACCCCTTGTGTATTTACAGTGATGCATATCACCACAATATATTTCCCCAATTCTTACCTCCGCTTCCACATCTGGAAGCAGCAGTCGCATCAGCAAGGTGTATCCTGGCAATCTGGGGAACCCCCTCTATACCTTTCGTGCAAAGTCCCTACCCTGCAGACACCTGAACTCACTCCCCCTCGGCAACTCTACCCTCTCCATTAGCTCCTCCAGACTGGCGAATCCTTCCTCCAAATACAGATCCCTCACCTTGGCCAGCCACACTTCCCTCCACCTCCTGCATATACTATCCATCCCCTCCCGGCTCAAACCCATGATTCTTGCATAGCGACGTTAACACCGACTTCCCTTCCACCCTAAAATGCCTCCTCAACTGATTCCATATTTCCACCGTGGACTGCACCACCGGGCTCCCTGAATACTTATTCGGAGCCATTGACAATGCTGCTGTCACCATAGCCCTCAAACTAGACCCCTTATAAGATTCCTTCTCCATCCTAACCCTCTACCCCTTCTCCTTCCCACCATCGCTGCACCTTATCCATATTCGCCGCCCAATAATAATGAAGCAGAGGGCAGCACGGTGGCGCAGTGAGTTAGCCCTGCTGCCTCACGGCGCTGAGGTCCCAGGTTCGATCCCGGCTCTGGGTCACTGTCCGTGTGGAGTTTGCACATTCTCCCCGTGATTGCGTGGGTTTCGCCCTCACAACCCAAAGATGTGCAGGATAGGTGGATTGAACATGCTAAATTGCCCCTTAATTGGAAAAGAATGAATTGGGTACACTAAATTTATAATAAAAAATAATAATGAAGCAGGTTCGGCAACGCCAGCCCCCTCTGCTGCCTCTGCCTCTGTAGCAGGTTTCGTCCTCCCGACCCTCGGCACCTTCACCCTCATACAAAGTCCGAAATGATTGTGGCCAATTTCTGAAAAATGCCTTTGGTATAAAGATTGGCAGAGCCTGAAAGATAATCAAGATCCTCGGCAGAATATTCATTTTCACCGCTTGGACGCTCCCCGCCAACGTCAACTGCAGTGTATCCCACCTCTTAAGATCCTCCCTGGCTTCCTCCACCAGCTTCGTTAAGTTTCACTTATGGAGCCCATCCATTCCCTCGCTACCTGAATCCTCAAATACCTAAACGTATCCCTCGCTACCGTAAATGGCATCCCCCTAAATGCTGTCCCAGGTCATTCACCGGGAAAACCTTGCTTTTCCCTACATTCAGTTTATACCCCAAGAACCCTCCAAACCACGCCTGCAGGCCCATAATCCTTCCCATACTCTCCAGCCGATCTGAAAAAAACAGCAACAGGTTATCGGCATAGACCTAGGCAGTACGGTGGCACAAGTGGCTAGCACTATGGCTTCACAGCGCCAGGGTCCCAGGTTCGATTCCCTGCTGGGTCACTGTCTGTGCAGAGTCTGCACATTCTCCACGTGTCAGCGTGGGTTTCCTCCGGGTGCTCCGGTTTCCTCACACAGTCCAAAGACGTGCAGGATACGTGGATTGGCCATGATCAATTGCCCTTAGTGACCAAAAAAGGTTAGCAGGGGTTATTGGGTTACGGGGATAGGGTGGAAGTGAGGGCTTAGGTGGGTCGGTGCAGACTCAATAGGCCGAATGAACGTCTGCACTGTCTGTTCTATGTTCTATGTTCTAGAGCCGATGCTCCCTCTATCCCCTCATAATCCCCCACCACTCTGCCGACCCCCTGAGAGCTATCGTCAACAGCTCTCTGGCCAGCGCAAACAATAACGTGACAGCGGGCACCCCTGCCTCGTACCCCTGTGTAAGTCAAAGCTTTGTGAGCTCATATCATTCGTCCTCACCCTCGCTCTTGGTGCCACATACAGCAACCGCACCCATGCCACAAATCTCGGCCCAAACCCAGACCTTCCCAAAACCTCAAACAAGTACCGCCACTCCACCCAATCAAATGCCTTCTCCACATCCATGGGGACCACCATCTCCGGTACCAGAGCCCCTGATGGATTCATCACCACATTCAACAGCCGTCATATATTACTCGTGAGCTGCCTGCCCTTCACAAAGCCTGTTTTATCTTCTGCACCCACCCCTGGGACACAATCCTCCATCCTCCCCGCCAACAACTCAGCCAATGCTTTCACATCCTTGTTCAATAGTGATATGGACCTATAGGACCCACATTCCGCCGGGTCCTTCTCCTTTTTTGGGATTAGCGTGATTATTGCCTGCGTCATCGTCTCCGGCAACTCCCCCTTCTCTAGTGCTTCATTGAATGCCCCCAATAGATGTGGTGCCAGGTCCATTGCAAATTCCTTATAAAATTTTAGAGGGATACCTATCTGGCCCAGGGGCCTTCCCCGACTTCATACCCCTGATACTATCCCGCACCTCCCTCAGACCTGGGGACTCCTCCAACGCCTGCCTCTTTGCTTCCTCCACCTGGGGAAATTCCAGCTTGTCCAGAAACCGCCTCATGTCACCCTCCTCCACCCCGGGTCCGCCTCGTAAAATCTCTGGTAGTACTCCCTAAATGCCTCGTTTATCTTCCCTGGCTCTGCCACCACATTTCCAGCCCCAGTCCGGATCTGCAATATTTCCCTAGACACGGCCTGCCTCCGCAGCTGGTGCGCAGGCATGCGGCTCGCTTTCTCCCCATACTCATACTGCACCCCTCTTGTCCTGTGCATTTACACTACCGCCCTCCCCATTGTCAACCTGTCAAACTGCCCCTGCAACTTTTTCCTAATCACCTATCCCTCCGCAGCGGACACCCTTGCATACTCCCTGTCCACTTCCACTATCACGTTCACTAGATGGTCATATTCCTCCCTCCTTTCCCTATCCGCGCGAGCCTTAAACAAAATAATTTATCCCTGGACCACTGGCTTCAATGGTTCCCAAAAAATGGCTGCCGACAACTGCTCATTCTTTTTTTAAAATATTTTTAATTCTCCTCCTCTTTCACATTTTCTCTCAAATTTAATTCCACCAACAATAAACAACAATCAGTAACAAATATGTCAATCCCCATATCAATAACAACGATCCCATCCTCACACCAAACCCCAAACATTAGCCCGCATGTTCACACAAACAAATGACAAAAAGGAATTAGGGATCACCCATAGTCGCCATTAACACACACAGCCCCCCTCCCCCCAACTCTCCCACCCACACACCCCAACTAATGTTCGATGTTATCCAGTTCTTGAAAGTGCATAATGAATAATGCCCATGAATTGTAGAACCCCTCCATCCTTCCCCTCAGTTCAAACTTAACCGTCTCAAGAGTCAAGAATTCCAACAGGTCCCCCCGCCACGCCAGGGCACAGGGTGGAGAGGTTGCTCTCCAACCCATCAGGATCCGCCTTCGGGCGATCGACGAGGCAAAGGCTACAACATCTGCCTGCGCACCCGTTTCCAACCCTGGCTGGTCCGACACCCCGAATATGGCCTCCTGGGGGCCCAGGTCCAGTTTCACGGCACCACTTTAGAAATTACCCTAAAAACCTCCTTCCAGTAATCCTCTAGTTTTGGACAGGACCAAAACAGATGAACGTGATTAGCGGAACCCCCCCGCAATGTTCACAAACATCTTCTACTCCTTCAAAGAATCGACTCATCCTCGCCCTCGTGAGGTGTGCTCTGTATACCACTTCAGCTGTATCAGCCTCAACCTGGCGCACAAGGTGGAGGCATTTACTTTCCGGAGCACCTCACACCAGAACCCCTCCTCCATATCCTCTCCCAACTCTTCCTCCCACTTTGCTTTGATCCCTTCCAGTGGTGCCTTCTCCTCTTCCAAAATAGCTCTGTAAACTGCTGACATTACCCCTTCTCCAGTCCTCCTGTCGTCAGCACCTCCTCCAGCAATGCAGACGCCGCAACCACCGGGAAGCTCTGTATCTCCTTTCTGGCAAAATCTCGAACCTGCATGTATCTAAACATTTCCCCCTGGTCCACCCCATACTTCGCTTCCAGCTCCTTCAATCCTGCAAACCGACCCCTAAGAAACAAATCTTTTAGTGTCTTAATCCCCTTCTCCTCCCATTTTTGAAAATTTCCATCCCACTTCCCTGGCTCAATCTGTGGTTCCCCCGAATCGGCATTTCCCTTGACCCTGCCCCCAACTCGAAGTGTTGACGAACCTGCCTCCAAATTCTCAATGAAGCTATTATTACCTGACTCCCTGCATATTTCCCCAGGGCCATCGGGAGCGGCGCTGTTGCTAGTGCTTTCAATCCCGACCCCCTACACAAACTCTCCTCCATTCTGACCCACTGGGAATCAACCCCTCTGATCCAGCTCCGCACCTTCTCCACATTCACCGGCCAGTACTAATACATCAGGTTCGGAAGACCCAAACCCCCTGCCTGCCTTCCCCTCTGTAGCAGCACCTTTCTAACTCTGGCCACCTTCCCTCCCCATATGAACGACGTAATCCTTCCCCCAATCTCCCTGAAAAAAGCCTTTGGCAGGAAAATCGGCAGGTATTTGTCATGCAAGAGTGCCTTTAAGAAATAGATGTGTAAGCAATGTACCTTTAAGAAAACAGTGATGTCATAGAGTGGGTGGAGCTCAGCTCAGGTCAGCCATTTTGCAGGTTTTTAGTTTCAGTTTAAAAGCAGTGTCTGTGTGTTTCCAGAGAGCTGCAGGTTTTGCAGTTTGGTTTTGCTGAGAGCAGCTAAAAAGTGCCTGGTTGGTTTTGCTGAGAGCAGTTTAAAAGTAGAAACCAGTCTCTGCCATTCTACAGAAAAAAAATATATAGAAATGGCCACAGGAATTCAATTCCTGGTGTAGTGAGAACTCATGTGGAAGAACAGAGGGTTAAAACGGCGAGATTAGCAGCGGAAATGGCAGATGATTATGAATTAGTTCATAAATCAAAGATTGGTTTCCGACATCAGTTTCAGCCGGTGAGGGAGAGAAACTGGGGACATGAGAAATACTCAAGTGGGAAAGGTAAAGGTGATCTGATGGGAGACAATAAAGAGAGTGTACCTCAGATAAAAAAAGAAATCCAGGAGGGTGGAAAAGAAATTAAAAGTTTCAGATGTTTTCACTGTAATAAACTAGGCCATGTAAAGTCACAGTGTTGGTGGTTGAAGAAAAGCATTGGGAAGGCTGATGTGGTAAAACAGGATAAGACAGTGGGGTTTGTTAGAGTGGTAAAGGAAAGCCCAAGGGAAGCGAAGGAGGTACAAACGATTGTACAGCCTGTTCAAGAAGTAATTGTTCAGAAGGTGCCAGATGTATTTAAAGAATTTGCTTGTGTGGGTAAAGTTTACTCATGTGTATCAGGAGGAGCAGGTAAAGAAGTCACAATTTTAAGAGATATGGGGGCTAGTCAATCTTTAATGATAAGAGAGGAGGAATTATGTAGTTTGGGAAGAATGTTGCCAGAAAAGGTGGTGATATGTGGAATTCAGGGTGAGAGTAGTAGCGTTCTATTATATAAGGTAAGGTCGGAAATTCCAGTGAAGAGTGGTGAAGTGGTAGTAGGATTAATAGATAAACTATCTTGTCCAGGAATACAGTTTATCTTGGGCAATGATACAACTGGATCGCAGGTGGGAGTGATGCCTACTGTTGTTGATAAGCCAGTGGAAAATCAGACAACTGAAGTGTTGAAGGACGAATATCCTGAGATTTTTCCGGATTGTGTCGTAACAAGGTCGCAAAGTCACATGTTAAGACAAGAGGAGAAATCAAAGAGCGAAGATGAAGTTGAAGTGCAATTATCAGAAACGATTTTTGATCAGATGGTTGAAAAAGGACAAGAACAGGTGGAGGATGAGGCGGATAATTTTAGTTCAGGAAAATTGGCGGAGATACAACAGAAAGATGTAGAAAAAAACGGATATATCAGAAAGCATATGTGGAGGAGGAATCTGAGAGTATGCCAGAGTGTTATTACCGTAAAAATGATGACTTGATGAGAAAATGGAAACCTGTACATATGCAGGCGGATGAAAAGTGGGCAGAAGTTCATCAAGTAATATTGCCAGTAGGGTATAGAAAGGAGGTGTTGCGAGTTGCACATGAGGTACCAGTGGGAGGTCATTTGGGAATAAGGAAAACTCAAGCTAAAATCCAGAAACATTTTTATTGGCCTGGACTACATAAAGATGTAGTTAAATTTTGTCAATCATGTCACACATGTCAAGTGATAGGGAAACCTCAAGCAGTGATGAAACCAGCACCCTTAATACCCATTCCAGCATTTGAGGAACCTTTTACAAGGGTCCTAATCGATTGTGTAGGACCGCTTCCTAAAACAAAAAGTGGGAATCAATATCTTTTGACTGTAATGGATGTGTCTACTAGGTTTCCAGAGGCCATGCCAGTACATAATATTACAGCTAAAAGGATTGTGGAGGAGTTACTTCAATTTTTTACCAGATATGGACTACCCACAGAAATTCAATCGGATCAAGGAACAAATTTTACTTCAAAGTTATTCAAAGATGTTATGGATAGCTTAGGAATAAAACAATTTAAATCAACTGTGTACCATCCAGAATCACAGGGAGCGTTAGAAAGGTAGCATCAGACATTAAAGACAATGTTGAGGGCGTACTGTCAAGATTATCCAGAGGATTGGGATAAAGGAATTCCATTTGTATTGTTTGCAATTAGGGATGCACCTAATGAGTCTACCAAATTTAGTCCTTTTGAACTAATATTTGGTCATGAGGTAAGAGGACCACTTAAATTGATTAAGGAAAAATTGGTGGATGAGAAATCGGAAATTACACTATTGGATTACGTGTCAAATTTTAGGGAACGATTAAATAGAGCAGGTGAATTGGCTAGACAACATTTGAAAGTTGCACAAAATGTGATGAAACGGGTAGCGGACAAGAAATCCAAAGTTCGTAGTTTTGCCAGTGGGATAAAGTTTTAGTGTTGTTACCAGTGGTAAGGGAGCCTTTAAAAGCTAGGTTTTGTGGACCGTATCAGATTGAAAGGAAATTAAGTGAGGTGAATTATGTGGTAAAAATACCAGATAGAAGGAAGACCACCGAGTGTGTCATGTGAATATGCTTAAAAGGGAAGGAGAGAAAAAGGAGGTTTTAATGATTCTAACTCAAAGTGACGAACCAAATCCAGATGACTGTGAATTTGACATACCTCAAATTAAATTGGAAAATGAGGATGTTCTTAAAAATTGAGATAAATTGTTGAGGTACCTTCCAGAGGAAAGACAAACTGACCTGAAAGAGTTATTGATTTCACATGGGCAAGTTTGTGGAGATAAATTGGGAAGTACTAAAATGGCTATACATGATGTAGATGTGGGAAATGCTGTTCCAATCAAACAACATCCATACAGACTTAACCCTTTAAAATTGGCACAGGTTAACAGAGAGATTGAGAGTATGCTGAAGAATGGCATAATTGAAGTGGTTTGCAGCCAATGGAGCTCACCCATAGCGATGGTACCTAAACCAGACGGTACCCAACAGTTGTGTGTGGACTATAGAAAGGTGAATGCAGTTACAAGAACGGACTCTTATCCTATCCCACGTTTGGAGGATTGCATTGAGAAAGTGGGACAATCCGCTTTTATTTCCAAATTGGATTTACTGAAAGGTTACTGGCAAGTACCTTTATCTGAAAGGGTGAAGGTAATTTCAGCTTTTGTGACTCCAGATGGCATATACCAGTTCAAAGTTATGCCTTTTGGCTTGAAAAACGCCCCAGCAACATTTCAACGGTTAACTAGTACAGTTGTTTCAGGATTACCCAATTGTGCGGTATACATCGACGATCTGGTAGTTTTCAGCCAGACGTGGAAAGAACATTTAAAATATCTGAGGGAGTTATTCAATCGACTTCAGGAGGCGGGTTTGGTGATAAACCTAGCCCAAAGTGAATTTGGAAAAGCCCAAGTCACTTTCCTTGGCCATACAATCGGACAGGGTCGACTGGTCCCACGGGATGTGAAAACAAAGGTTATTGTGGAGTTTCCGATACCCTCGACACGACGGGAAATAATGCGATTTCCTGGTATGAGTGGATTTTACCGGAAATTTGTACCAAATTTTGGCAGTGTGGTCGCTCCACTGACGGACTTGCTCAAGAAGCGTAACAAATTCCAGTGGACAGCGAGTGTCAACAGGCATTTGACAGCCTGAAGGCTGTGTTAACCACTGCTCCTGTGTTAGTCATCCCAGATTATACCAAACCCTTCAAAGTGGCTGTGGATGCGAACGATGTGTGCGTAGGTGCGGTGCTTCTACAAGAGGACAATGAAGGGCTAGAGCGGCATGTTGGTTATTTTTCAAAGAAATTGAATTCTCAACAGAAAAAGTATTCGACGATTGAGAAGGAGACTTTGAGTTTGGTGCTGGCTTTGCAACATTTTCACATTTTTGTGACCAGCAATCCATCTGACACCATTATATATACAGATCATAACCCTTTGACGTTTTTGGAGCGATTCCGGAATAACAATGCAAGGCTGTTTCGCTGGAGTTTGTTGTTACAGCCATTTCATTTAAAAACAGTACATGTGGCAGGACGGGAAAATGTGATAGCCGATGCTTTGTCATGAATGTGATCAATTGAGAAGGATTTTGGTTGGATGAAGAAGAGCAAAGAAAAATGGACTATATTATTGTACTTGTTTGCGTGCGTTGTTTTTTTAAAAAAATGAAAAGTTATATTTACTGGGTACATTTCGTAGTGGATGGTGCAAAAGTGAAAAATGAAACCATCTTGAAGTTGATGTTTTTTTTTTTCTTGGGGGGAGGTGTCATGCAAGAGTGCCTTTAAGAAATGGATGTGTAAGCAATGTACCTTTAAGAAAACAGTGATATTAGAGAGTGGGTGGGCTGGGTTTTAGGTCAGCCATTTTGCAGGTTTTTAGTTTCAGTTTAAAAGCAGTGTCTGTGTGTTTCCAGAGAACTGCAAGTTTTGCAGTTTGGTTTTGCTGAGAGCAGCTAAAAGGTGCCTGGCTGGTTTTGCTGAGAGCAGTTTAAAAGTAGAAAGCCAGTTTGCGACAGTCACTGCCATTCTACAGAAAATATAAATATCCTTTAACCTGATGTGATACTGTTTAAAGGTGTTAAGTCTCTTGGAAGTTTGAAGGAACATTTTAAGGAATTATTTACTGTTGCAATATTTTCTGAGTTATCTTTGAAGTAAGGGGTGTTAAGAGATCCAATGTTCATTTAAGATGTTAAGTTGAGTTCATGGAATAAACAGTGTTTTGTGTTTAAAAACCCATGTGTCCATAAATCCCACACCTCGGGAAAAAGCCATGTGCTCGGAAAAGCAACAAATCCATTAAAGGGTGAGGTTGGTTGAACTTGATACATTTTGGGGTTCTGAAAAGCCTCACCCATAACACATTAAAAAATAAACAGAAATCGCGACAACACGTTCATTTTAACCGCCTGTACTCGACTCGCCAGTGACGGAGGGAGACCATCCCACCTTGCCAGATCAGCTTTCACTCTCCCCACCAAACTAGAAATGTTGTACCAGCAGAGCCCCCCCCCCCCCCCCCCCACCCCCCGCACTCCCAGGCAACCTGCAACTCCATGTACCTAAAGTGAGTCCCTGCCCTACGGAATGGCAGCCCCCCACACCCCTGCCCCCACCCCCGGCCGAGACACCACAAAATACTCACACTTGTCTAGATTTAGTTTGTACCCGAGAAAGACCCAAACACTCGAAGCAGCTCCAATATTCCCCCTATCGACACACTCGGTTCAGACACGTATAACAACAAGTCATCGGCATATAAGGACACCCTATGCTCTATCCCCCCCCCACCCCACCGCAATATTCCTTTCCATACCCCAAACTTTTTAATGCGATGGCCAACGGCTCAATCGCGAGTGCAAACAGCAGGTGGGACATAGGACATCCCTGCCTAGTCCCACGGCGGAGAGAAAAGTAGACACCTCCCCATTCTGATTCAACTCCACATACTCCTTAATCGCCACCCGCACTTTATTACAAAAACCTACATCCACCAACAACCCCAATTCAAACCTCCACCCCGGCCTCTGCCCTCGTCTCGACCTAAACCGAATCTCCAGACAGTGGGGTGCATGGTCCGAGATAACTATCCCTGCATACTCTGCCTCCAGCCAAAATCCCCCGACTCACTACAAAGTAATCAATACTCAAATACACCTTATAGACGTGTGAAAATAAAGAATACTCCCTTCCCCCTGGGTTCTGAAAGCGCCATGGATCCACCATCCTCATCCTCTCCATAAGCCCCCCAGCTCCCTCGCCATTTGTACCCTACCCATCGACCTGGGGCTCGGCCTATCCACCCTCGCCTCTAGGACAAAATTAAAATCTCCTCCCGTGGCCAAATCCGGGATCGCAGCCAGCAACCTCCTCATCATCCCAATTTGGGGGCATACACATTTACCAACACCACCGGCTCCCCTTCCAGTACCCCACTCGCAATCACATATCTCCCACCTGGATCCCTCACCTCCTTCGCACTCACAAATCCCATTTTTTTGCCCATTAAAATGCCACTCCCCTCGATTTTGAATCAAACCCCGAGTGAAAAACCTGCCCGACCCACCCCTTCCTGAACTTAACCTGGTCCTTCACACGGCGGTGTGTCTCCTGCAGAACATACCAGGGGAAACTACCCCTCCAACCTTCACCTACGCCTTTTCATCAAAATTCCACCCGGTACTGGGCAAAAAGAGCTCTTTCCTGTGCCTTCAAGCAGGAGCTGCCCTGTGTGCGACTTTATAGCACTGTCAACAACACTTTCCATCACCTCACTGAAGATTGAGACTAGGCTGATGGGAGTGGGGCAGGGGGAGGTTAGCCAAGTTGGATTTGTCCTGTTTCTGGTGTACAGGACATACTTGGCCAATCTTCCACATTGCCAGCCACCGGAAGTCCCTACCTCAGTGTTTCTAATCAGCCTCAGGCAGAAAGTGACTTTTGAAACAATCGAGCAGTAATCAGATGCCAGATTTGATCAAGTATTAGGGATTATATAAATTTATAGTAATGCAAAGGATATAGAATAGGACATTAAATAGCAGGATATGGTTTCTTGCCAACCTGTGTTGTGGAAAAAACTAGCCAACACTTCGAGGTTTCGCAAAGGTCTTTTATTATAACACAAAGTTCGTGGAGGGAGTTAGAGTGACCACCGTCCTTCTAATTGTCCCCACCTTACAACAGTATAGCAGTACTTTATATGGTTTAATAAGCAATATTATGGAAAAACGAGGCATTCCTTTGATAAGCCCAGACACAGAAAAGCGAGCAGCGTTAAACAACAGGCCTTGAATTCCCAGCCTAAGGACAATAATAATCGTCTGCTCTCAGCAAAATGTGCAGCTGTGCACTTGTTTACATAGTCTGGCCTTCTGCCTATTACATGCAGAACTTCTTGACTGAAATAAAGCTAATATATCCATAATGCTTTGCCAAATGCCTATTGCCAAGAAATATAGTCAAGCAGCCAGGTAAGAAGGAGTACAGGGTATTAAGGCAACTAATCCGACAACTAAAGTTCCTTCTACAACCTGCACAACTAAATTACATGACAGGAAAGTCCTGGAGTGTGACTTGAACCCAGAGTTTTTGGCTCAGGTGCTACCAGTGTGCCACAAGGCCTCGCTGTCACCCAAATATCCACTCAAATAGAGCACCAAAGCACATGGTATTGTTTCAGTAATATTGAGTTGTGGGGGTGAGACCCACGTAGACACGGGGAGAATGTGCAAACTGCACACGGACAGTGACCCGGGTCTGGGATCGAACCTGGGTCCTTGGCGCCGTGAGGCAGCAGTGCTAACCACTGTGTCGCCGTGCCGATCCTCAATACCATCTTGGTTGATCTTGGTTTCGGACTTGATCTTGGTTTCGGACAAAGCTTGGCACAACATCGAGGGCCGAAGGGCCTGTTCTGTGCTGTACTTTTCTATGTTCTATTTCTGATCTTCTACCTCACCTGGTGGACTTGAGACCAGGAAGAGATCAGCCATGATCTGACTGAATGGTGGAGCAGGATCGAAGGGCTGAATGGCCACCTACTCCTAATTCCGACGTTCCCATGACTAGATAATCTGTTTTAGTGATGAAGATGGGAGGGATAAAAATTGGCCTGGACCCTGGGGATTAGTCCCTTTCAAAATAATGCCAAGGGATCTTTTAGATCCATCAGGGAGTTTATACCTCACCTGAATGATGCCACCTCGGGCAGTCCTTCAAGAGAAAAGGCTGTTTTTAGCCCACACCAGTACAAGTGATAAAAATGCAAGGTGTGATTGCTGAGGGGGTAACTTTATACCCAAACATTGTTCGATTTGTAAATCAAATTTAATCGTAGTAAAAGGGTGACCAGAACTGAGGGTGGGTTATACCTACAGCAAAGACTAAGGAGGTAGCGGCTCTTTTCTCTAGAAAAAGGAGGTTTGGGGCAGCACGGTGGCACAGTGAGTTGACACTGTGGCCTCGCTGTGCCGGGGTCCCGGGTTCGATCCCGGCTCTGGGTCGCTGTCTGTGTGGAGCTTGCACGTTCTCCCCGTGTTTGTGTGTGTTTCGCCCTCACGGCCAAAAAGATGTGCAGGGTGGGTGGATTGGCTATGCTAAATTTAAAAAGAAAAAAAAAGAAAAAGGAAGTTTGAGGGTGACATAATTTAGCTCTTTCAGATTATGAAGGGGTTTGGTAGGTAAATGTATAGCATGTCACTATATTTGTGACAACCACGTTGTCCAGTTAATTGTCTTGTTAAGGACAGGTAATGGTTATTGGCTCAGCCTTCGAAAGAGTATAAATGGACACAGCTGGGACAGTTGCTGTGGAGAAACCATCAGGTGTTTGTACCTCTATGTTCTATTTCAAGGGGTGCCCGGTAATTAACGTTCTAGCATATCTAGCATGGTTACAGTAGGTGGACATGCCAGGAGCAGCACCAGGCAAACCTAAAAATGAGCTGGAAACTTGGCAAAGCTGCAACACAGGAGGACCACTTGCATACCAAACAGTGGAAGCGGCATGCAATAGACTGAGCTCAGTGTTCTCACAACCAGCAGATCAGATCTAAGCTCTGCAGACCCACCACATTCAGTTGTGAATCATAGATTCATAGAATTTACAGTGCAGAAGGAGGCCATTCGGCCAATCGAATCAGCACCGGCTCTTGGAAAGAGCACCCTACTTAAGCCCACACCTCCACTCTATCTCCGTAACCCAGTAACCCCACCTAACCTAAGGGCAATTTATCATGGCCAATCTACCTAACCTGCACATCTTTGGACTCTGGGAGAAAACCGTAGCACCCGGAGGAAACCCACGCACACACGGGGAGAACGTGCGGACTCCGCACAGACAGTGACCCAAGCCGGGAATCGATCCTGGGGCCCTGGAGCTGTGAAGCAACTGTGCTAACCACTGTGCTACCGTGCCGAATGGTGATGGTAATTAAACAACTAACAGGAGGAAGAAGTTCCTCATTGTATCCCATCCTCACATCTTCATCCTCAATGATGGGGGAGCCCAGCACATCTGTGCAAAAGTCAAGGCTAAAGCATTCGCAAATATCTTCTCCCACATATACTGAGATGATCCATCTCAACCTCCTCCTCCAGAGTTCCCCAGCATCACAGGTGCCAATATTCAGCCTATTTGATTCACTCCAGGTAATATCAATAAATGGCTGAAGGCACAGGGTACTGTTAAGGCTGAGTCCTGACAACATTTGGGCAATCATCCTGGAGACTTGTGCTCCAGAACTAGCTGCGCCAAGCTGTTCCAGTACAGCTACAACACTGGCATCTACCTGGCAATGTGGAAAATTGGCCAAGTATGTCCTGTACACCAGAAACAGGACAAATCCAACTTGGCTAACTTCCCCCTACCCCGCTCCCATCAACCTAGTCTCAATCTTTAGTGAGGTGATGGAAAGTGCTGTTGACAGTGCTATAAAGTGGCACTTACTCAGTGTGGTAGCCACCACTAGTAGTGTATTACATGTATTATGGCAGTGTCGTATATAGAGGTACATGGGTAAATCCCTGCTTGCTGGCTCCGCCCAGTAGGCGGTGTATAAATGTGTGTGCTCACCGGTGCTGCAGCCATTCTGGTTCCAGCTACAGGAGGCACAACATCTTTGCTCAATAAAGCCTCGATTATTCCACTGCTCTCGTCTTTGTGGGAATTGATAGTGCATCACTCAGCAATAACCTGCTCACTGATAGTCAATTTGGGTTCCACCAGGGCCACTCAGCTCCTGACCTCATTGCAGCCTTGATCCAAACATGGACAAAGGGACTGAACTTCAAGGGTGAGATGAGAGTGACTGACCTTGGCATCAGGGCAGTATTTAACCAAGTATGACATAAAGTAAAACTGAAGTCAATGGCAATCAGGGTAAATCACATTGGTGCCACACAAATGCCATGCTAGATTATCTCCAACAAGCGAGAATCTAACCATCTCCTCTTGACATTCAATGTCTCCACTGGTTGGAATCACACTTGGCACAAAGGAAGAAGATTCTGGCTGTTGGAGGTCAATCATCTCAGTCCCAGGTCATCACTGCAGGAGTTCCTCAAGGTAGTGTCCAAGGCCTAACTATCTTCAGCTCCTTCATCAATGACCTTCCTTCCATCATAAAATTAGGAGTGGGGATATTCACTGATGATTACACGATGTTCAACGCACCAGATATTGAAGCTATCTGTGTCCATATCCAGCAAGAAAGGATAACATTCAGGCTTGGGCTTAATAATAATAATAATAATAATAATAATAATAATAATCTTTATTAGTGTCACAAGTAGGCTTTCATTATACTGCAATGAAGTTACTGTGAAAATCACCTAGTCGCCACACTCCAGTGCCTGTTCGGATACACTGAGGGAGAATTCAGAATATCCAATTTACCGAACAAGCACGTCTTTCGGGCCTTGTGGGAGGAAACCGGAGCACCCGGAGGGAACCCATGCAGACACGGGGAAAACGTGCAGCCTCCGCACAGACAGTGACCCAAGCTGGGAATCGAACCCAGATCCCCGGCGCTGTGAAGCAACAGTGCTAATCACTGTGCTACCGTGCAACCCGCTGATAAGTGGCAAGTTACATTTGCACTACACAAGTGTCATGCAAGACTGTCTCCAACACAGTGGCACAGCGGTTAGCACTATTGCCTCACAGCGGCGGGGATCTGGGTTCAATTTCGGCCTTGGGTAACTGTGTGGAGTTTGCACGTTCTCCCTGTGTCTGCGTGGGTTTCCTCCGGGTGCTCCGGTTTCCTCCCACAGTCCAAAGAGGTGCAGATTTGGTGAATTGGCCATGCTAAATTGCCCCTTAGTATCCCAAGGTTAGATGGGGTTAAGGGGTTTGCGGGGGAGTGAGGATCCTCATTCAGAGGATCAGTGCACTCTTAATGGGCCAAATGGCCTCCTTCTACACTGGAGGGTTTCTTTAAGGAGAGAATCTAACCATCTCCTCTTTACATTCAATGGTGTTACAATGCTGCACTTTCCCACTATCAACATCCTAGGTGTTGCCATTGACTAGAAACTCAACCAGCTATATAAATATTCTGGCCACAAGAACAGGTTCGAGGGTGGGAATTCTGCTGTGATTAACTCAACTCTTCACTTCCCAAAGCCTGTCCACCATTTACAAGGTACAAGTCAGGAGTGTGATGGAATACTTTCTTGGGTGAGTACAGGTCCAACCCGTTTGATTGGCACTCCCTTCACCACCGACGCACAGTAGTAGCAATGCGTATCATCTACAAGATGCACTGCAGAAACTCACCAAAGCTCCTTTTGACAGAACCTTCCATACCTGTAACTTACTTACCTTAAAGGACAAGGGCAGCAGATACATGGGAACACCAGCTCCTGGGAGTCCCACTCCAAGACACTCACCATCCGGACTTGCAACTATATCACTGTTTCTTCACTATCGCTGGGTCAAAATCCTGCAACTCCCTTCCTAACAGCACTGAGGGTATACCTACACCACATGGACTGCAGCGGCTCAAGAAGGAGGCTCACCACCATCTTCTCAAGGGCAATTAGGGATGAGCAACAAGTGCTGACCGAGACAGCGAAGCCCACATCTTGTGAAGTAAAAATGAGAAATAAGAGAAAATTCCTTTTTGTATTCTATTTTCGCAAGAACCAACTGGAGCTCAGACACTCTGTAAAGAATCACTCGCAATGGACATCTTTCACTCCATCTATTACAGCTACTAAAATTGGTAAATCTGCAATGGGAGATTTAAGTAGTAAATTTGAGGAGGGAATAGAAAGTGGAGTTCTGAGCACATGGGAGGAAGAGCAAGTGGGGATGTTAGCGGAAAAGCAGGAATATTTGGCTGGAGCTCTGCCCATGCTCATCCACAGCTAGAGAGCCCAAATACTCTGATCACATGGAGCCAGCTCATGGAATCACAGTATGGTTATATCACAGAAGAGACCATTCGGCCCATTCAGCCTGTGATGACTCTCTGCAAGAACAATTTAGTTAATCCCCCTTTCACGTCATTTTGTTTTTTGCCAATCACATTAATGTCCTCTTGATTTTCGTCCCTTCTGACAACAGTTTCTTCCTTTTTATTCTGTCCATACTATCAAATCACCTCTCAAACGTCTCCTCTCTAAGGGGAACAGCCCCAGCTTCTCCAATGTATCTATTTTATTAAGGTTCCTTATGGCTTCCTTGCTTTTGTACTGTATTTCATGCTGCTGGCTCAGCAGGAGGAAATTAAGATTGTCCAAACACAATCTTCGGGAATGGCAGCAGAATAGTCATGTTTGTTTTTGTTTATAAATTTAGAGTACCCAATTCTTTTTTCCAATTAAGGAGCAATTTAGCGTGGTCACTCCACCTACCCTTCACTTTTTTGGATTGTGGGGGTGAGGCCCACGCAGATACAGGGAGAATGTGCAAACTCCATATGGACAGTGACCTGGGGCCGGGATTGAACCCAGGTCCTCGGTGCTGTGAGGCAGCAGTACTAACCACTGCGTCGCTGTGCCGCCCTCGCAGATTAGTCATGTTACTGGATAAGCAAACCCAGATGCCTGGATGAAGGCTCTGGAGAGATGAGTTCAATTGTCACAAATTAAGTAAATAAAACCAGAATATTATGAAAAGCTGTTCGTAATGATCAGTGCTAAACTACCAGATTGTCATAAAAACCCATTTGGTCCACTAACATCCTTTTGGGAGGCAAATCTGCCATCCTTACCTGATCTGGCCTACACGTGACCTTGGAAGCCCAGCAACGTGGTTAACTCTTAGCTGCCCACTGAAATAGCCTAGTAAGCCACTCAGTTGTATCAAACATCCATGAAAGAGTGATTAGTGTAAAATCAGATGACCGCCAGGCAGGAACCTAGTGCACTAGACACAACAACCGCAAACACAAACCATTCAACCCTGCAAAGTCATTTTCACTAACATCTGTTGACTTGTATCAACACTGGGAGAACTGTCCCACAGAATTGTCAAGAAACAGCCTGACGACTTCCGGTTGCGGCTATGCGGAGCTAAGCCGCACGATTCGGCAGCTCCCGCGATCACGGACATTCGGGCTCGCTAGAGGAGCCCCAACGGAATTTTTTTTACAGCCAACCCGTGGGGAAGAGAGGAGAGAGGTCCCCTACTAACTGGTATGGACCGGACCCTCAGCGATACGGCCAAAAAAGTGGCATTGGAGCAGCGGGAGAAGAGAGGGAGAATAAGCAAAATGGCGGCGGCCGGGGACAAAGAGGAGATGCAGGAATTCATCAAGCGCTGCTTCGAGGAGCTGCGTAAGGAGATGGTAGCGCCTATGTTGGCAATAATTGAAGGACTTGGGGCAACCCAGAAAGCCCACGAGGTGAAGATCCAGGAGATCCAGGAAAAAGTGAATGAGAATGAGGACGAGCTCTTGGGCCTGGCGGTGAGAGTGGAGCGGCACGAGGCGCTACAGAAGAAGTGGGCGGGAAGACTCGAAGACCTGGAGAACAGGTCGAGGAGAAATAATCTGAGGATCCTGGGTCTCCCAGAAGGAGTGGAGGGGGCCGATGCCGCGGCATATGCGGGCACAATGATCGGGAGCTGATGGGCGCGGAGGCCCCCCCGAGGTTGCTGGAGCTGGAAGGGGCACACCGGGTGCTGGCGAGGAAGCCCAAGACAAATGAGCCGCAAAGGGCGATGGTGGTGAGATTTTACCGGTTTACGGACAGAGAGAGGGTCCTGAAATGGGCCAAGAAGGAGCGGAGCAGCAAGTGGGACAATGCAGAGATCAGAATATACCCGGACTGGAGCACGGAGGTCGCTAAGCGGAGAGCGGGGTTCAACCGGGCCAAAGCGGTGCTGCATCGGAAAGGAGTGAAATTTGGAATGCTGCAGCCAGCGCGACTGTGGGTTACACATAATGGCCAACACCACTACTTCGAAACGCCCGAAGAGGCGTGGACATTTATACTAACTGAAAAGTTGGACTCTAATTGAGGGTTTGTGAGGGTGGGGGATGTTTGAGGGTTGAAATATGATGGTTGTATATAGGGGTCAATCACGCGCAGGAAATGTTATATGGGCTGGGGGAGAGAGACGAGGCCACGACAGGAGCTGCGCCAGAGGGGGCGGGGCAGGCTTTGGAAAGCGCGGGGTTCTTTTCCCACGCGCGGGAAGTAAGGCGGGAAGGGGAACGAAGGAACGTATATTGATGTGATTGGGAGACTCCCACACGGGGGGGGGGGTCAAAGGGATGGCGGGGGAAGCCGGAGTCAGCAGGTGTCAGCTGACTTACGGGAGTGATATGGGGGGAGCAAAAAAGCTAGACAGGGATCTAGCGGGGGGGAGGGGAGGGGGGAAGGGGGGTGGGGAAAGGGTTGCTGCTGCACTGGCCGAAAGGGAATGAGACACAGAAGAGGTGGTCAGGACGGAGGTCCCCCGGGCTGGGGGACTGGAGGGTGAGGGAGACGTGGACACGGGATTGGCCCAGAAGAGGAGATGGTTAGTTGGGGGGGGGGGGGGGGGGGGAACGTGGAACGTGAGGGGCCTGAATGGGCCAGTGAAGAGGGCTCGAGTGTTCGCGCACTTGAAGGGACTGAAGGCAGACGTGGCTATGCTCCAAGAGACGCACCTGAAGGTGGCGGACCAGGTTAGGTTAAGAAGGGGATGGGTAGGACAGGTATTTCACTCGGGACTGGATGCGAAAAATAGAGGGGTGGCAATTCTGGTGGGAAAGCATGTGTCATTAGAGGCCAAGACTATCATAGTGGATAATGGAGGGGGATATGTGATGGTGAGTGGTAGGTTGCAAGGGACGTGGGTGGTGTTGGTAAATGTATACGCCCCGAACTGGGATGATGCTGGATTCATGAAGCGCATGTTGGGGCGCATTCCGGACCTGGAGGTAGGAGGACTGATAATGGGTGGGGATTTCAATACAGTGCTGGACCCAGCACTGGACCACTCCAGATCAAGGACGGGAAAGAGGCCGGCGGCGGCCAAGGTGCTTAAGGGATTTATGGATCAGATGGGGGGAGTGGACCCATGGAGGTTTGCAAGACCGCAGGCCAGGGAATTTTCTTTCTTTTCCCACGTGCACAAGGCCTACTCCCGGATAGATTTCTTTGTTCTGGGCAGGGCGCTCATCCCGAGGGTGGAGGGGATGGTGTATTCGGCCATAGCCGTTTCGGATCACGCCCCGCACTGGGTGGAACTGGAGCTGGGAGAGGAGAGGGACCAACGCCCACTGTGGCGGCTGGATGTGGGACTGCTGGCAGATGAGGTGGTGGGTGGGAAGGTGAGGGGGTGTATCGAAAGGTACTTGGAGGCCAACGACAATGGGGAGGTGCGAGTGGGGGTGGTATGGGAGGCGTTGAAGGCGGTGATCAGGGGAAAGCTAATCTCCATCAGGGCTCTTAGGGAGAAGACAGAGGGCATGGAAAGGGAGAGGTTAGTGGGGGAGATTTTAAGAGTGGACAGGAGCTATGCAGAGGCCCCTGAGGAGAGATTACTTGGGGAAAGGCGACGGCTCCAGACGGAGTTTGACCTGTTGACCACGGGGAAGGCGGAGGCACAGTGGAGGAAGGCGCAGGGGGCGACCTACGAGTACGGGGAAAAGGCCAGTCGGATGCTGGCACACCAGGTCCGTAAGAAGACGGCAGCGAGGGAAATAGGGGGAATCAAAGATGGAAGGGGAACCATGGTTCGGAGTGCAACGAAAATAAACGAGGTATTCAAGGCCTTTTATGAAGAGCTGTACAGATCTCAGCCCCAGCGGGGGAAGAGGGGATGAGGCGATTCCTAGACCAACTGAGGTTCCGAGGGTGGAGGAGCAAGAGGCGGCTGGTTTGGGGGCACCAATCGGGTTGGAGGAGCTGAGTAAGGGTTTGGGGAGTATGCAGGCGGGGAAGGCCCCGGGGCGGACGGGTTCCCGGTGAAGTTCTATAGAAAGTATGTGGACCTGTTGGCCCCGCTACTAGTGAGGACCTTTAACGAGGCAAGAGAGGAGGGGACTGTGCCCCCGACAATGTCGGAGGCGACAATTTCCTTGATTCTAAAGCGAGACAAGGACCCACTGCAATGTGGATCGTACAGGCCGATTTCGCTCTCAATGTGGACGCTAAGTTCTTGGCAAAAGTGCTGGCCACGAGGATTGAGGACTTGTCCCGGGGGTGATCCATGAAGACCAGACGGGATTCGTAAAGGGCAGGCAATTAAATACAAACGTGCGGCGGCTCTTAAACGTGATAATGATGACATCGAGGAGGGAGAGGCGGAGATAGTGGCAGCTATGGACGCGGAAAAGGCCTTTGACCGAGTAGAGTGGGAGTGCCTCTGGGAGGTGTTGCTTAGGTTTGGGTTCAGGGAGGGTTTATCAGCTGGGTTAAGCTCCTTTACAGGGCCCCGGTGGCGAGTGTGGTGACGAACCGGCGGTGGTCGGAGTACTTTCGGCTGTACCGAGGAACGAGGCAGGGGTGCCCCTGTCCCCCCTGTTGTTTGCATTGGCGATCGAACCCTTGGCCATATCACTGAGGAGTCTAATAAATGGAGGGGGGGTGGTCCGCGGGGGAGAAGAGCATTGGGTGTCGCTATACGCGGATGACCTGCTGCTGTACGTGGCGGACCCAATGGAGGGGATGGTGGAGGTCATGCAGACTCTGAGGGAGTTTGGGGAGTTCTCGGGCTATAAGCTCAATGTAGGGAAGAGGTGAGCTTTTTGTATTACAGGCAGGGGACAAGAAAGAGGGATAGGGGACCTACCGCTGAGGAGGGCGGTGGGGAGTTTTTTGGTATCTGGGGATCCAGATAGCCAGGAGTTGGGGGGCCCTACACAAATTGAATCTGACGAGGTTGGTGGACCAAATGGAGGTGGACTTCAAAAGATGGGACATGTTGCCGCTCTCGTTGGCGAGTAGAGTGCAGTCGGTCCAAAATGGTGGTCCTTCCGAGATTTTTGTTTGTGTTTCAGTGCCTTCCCATCGTGATCACCAAGGGCTTTTTCAAGAGAGTAGGTAGGAGTATTATGGGGTTTGTGTGGGCAAATAAGACCCCGAGGGTAAGGAGAGGGTTCCTGGAACGCAATAGGGACCGAGGAGGGTTGGCTCTGCCAAACCTAGGGAGCTACTACTGGGCAGCAAATGTGCAATGATCTGCAAGTGGGTTATGGAGGGAGAGGGGGCGGCATAGACGAGGATGGAGATGGCGTCCTGTAAAGGAACGAGCCTGGGGGCGTTGGTGACGGCACCGCTGCCGCTCTCGCCGACAAAGTATACCACGAGCCTGGTGGTGGCGGCAACGCTAAGGATCTGGGGTCAGTGGAGACAGCATAGGGGTGGCAATGGGAGCATCGGTGTGGTCCCCGATCAGAGGTAACCACCGGTTTGTCCCGGGGAAGATGGACGGGGGTTCCAGGGCTGGCATCAGGCGGGGATTAGAAGAATGGGGGACCTGTTCATTGACGGGACATTTGCGAGCCTCGCGGCACTGGAGGAGAAGTTTGAGTTACCCCCGGGAAATACATTTAGATATATGCAGGTGAGGGCTTTTGTGAGGCGACAGGTCAGGGAATTCCCCGCTACTCCCGGCACGAGAAATTCAAGACAGGGTGATCTCCGGTGTATGGGTCGGGGAGGGCAAGGTTTTGCCAATACACCAAGAGATGAAAGAAGAGGGGGCAGCGCTAGCAGAAGAGTTAAAGGGTAAATGGGAGGAGGAGTTGGGGGAGGAGATCGAGGAAGGTTTGTGGGCTGATGCCCTGGGTACGGTTAATTCCTCCTCCTCATGTGCCAGGCTCAGCCTGATACAATTTAAGGTGGTCCACAGAGCGCACTTGACGGGGATGAGGTTGAGTAGGTTCTTTGGGGTAGAGGACAGATGTGGAAGGTGTTCAGGGAGTCCGGCGAACCATGTCCATATGTTTTGGTCATGCCGGCACTGGAGGGGGTTCTGGAGAGGAGTGGCGGGAGCAATATCTCAGGTGGTGAAAGTCCGGGTCAAGCCAAGCTGGGGGCTAGCAATATTCAGAGTAGTGGATGAGCCGGGAGTGCAGGAGGCGAAAGAGGCCGGCATTCTGGCCTTTGCGTCCCTAGTAGCCCGGCGAAGGATCTTGCTATTGTGGAAGGAGGCGAAGCCCCCCAGCCTGGAGGCCTGGATAAATGACATGGCTGGTTCATAAAGCTGGAGAGGATTAAGTTTGCCTTGAGAGGGTCTGCGCAGGGGTTCTACAGGCGGTGGCAACCGTTCCTAGACTACCTCGCGGAGCGTTAGAGGAAGGTCGGGCAGCAGCAGCAGCAACCTGGGGGGGGGGGGGGGGGGGGTGGGGGGGGGGGGGAAGGCGGGGGGGGGGGGGGGGGAACGAGAGATTGTTTGAGGGGATGGATGAGCAGGAGATAACATGGAGGGTGGGGAAACTGGCAGGTGCGGGCGAGGGCCAGTGTATAAAGCTATGTAAATATACCATTTTGCGATGTATATATCTTGCTCAGTGCGATTTTGTGTTATTTTGGTAAAAAATTTTAATAAATATATTTTTTTAAAAAGTAACAGCCTGACTCACTTGCATGCCTTTCAGCCAATGCCCTGAACTCTTCCTCACTATCTCTGTGAATATCTTGTCCCACCGGCAGGACGTATTTAGCTGAGCCGGCGGCACGGTGAGGTACAGTTTGGAGGGAGCGGACCAAGAAGTCTCATGGCACTGGGTCAAACAAGGGCAGAGAAACTTCCAAATCAAACAAGGACAAGGCTGCCCTGTGCCTTGCCCACCCTCATAAAAGTGAAGACAGCCTGGGGACAGCTGGAAGGGTAGCTGGAAGGCCACCCAGGTAAATTTATGGCCCCCTGCCTGCAAACCCACCAGCGGGGGTCCGTTAAATTCTATCTGTCAATTTCACAATGAGAAGCCCACTATTCTTTTGCTATAGAGGAGAATGATGGAAATGGAGGAAACTAGATTGCAAACTCATAGAATGAGGTATAGGGAAGGCGTCTCTTCTTTATATATTTTTCTGATTCCACACAGACTGAAAGGGTACTTCGTCTTTTCTGACCATTACAGCCTCAGGATTCTGTGCTTACCGCCAGAGGCTGAACACAATTCCTGGTGATAAAACTATAAGTCCTGATTATCTTATCAGCAAGTTGTCTTTGTTTTAAAAGAAAAATGAGAAGCAAGACACACCTCAGGTGGGTGGTATTTTTTAATCCGTTGGTTGTATGCTTGGATGGGCAGACTTAAGGGAAAACTATGTGAACATGTGGATCAGATGCCATAAAATATTACAGTGTAGAAGGAGCCATTCAGCCCATTGAGTCTGAGTTGGCACTTTGAAAGATCCAACCAATGACTCCCCCTCGCCCTTTCTCTTTTTAAAAAAAAATATTTTATTAAAGTTTTTCGATCAAAAAGAATTTTCCATTTTTACAACTTTGTAACAAAATGTACATTGACCGTTATTTAAACAATATATTAAACTACCAACAAGTGCAGAAAAAGAACAAGAAAAGAGAAATAATAATACTGAAAAAATAAATATAAACAACTAGGATGGAAAGAAAAAAAAAAAAACCCCCAAAAAACCCCAAATACCCCCCCCCCCCTCCCCCCCCTCCCCCCTGGGTTGCTGCTGCTGTCTTTCCTGTTTTCCCTTGCAATACCGGACATGACCAAAACATGTGGGTGTGGTTCGCCGAGCTTCCCGCGCATCTCCCGCACCTATCCTCCACTCCAAAAAATCTACTCAGCCTTGCTCCCGTCATATGCGCCCTGTGTAGAACCTTGAATTGGATCAGACTAAGCCTGGCACACGAGGACGAGGAATTTACCCTACTTAGGGCACTGCCCACAGCCCCTCCTCAATCTCTTCCCCCAGCTCCTCTTCCCATTTTCCCTTCAGCTCCTCTACCATCGTCTCCCCTCGTCTCTCATTTCCCTGTATATATCGGACACTTTACCTTCACCAACCCATGCCCCCGAAATCACTCTGTCCTGGATCCCTTGCGCCGGGAGCTGCGGAAATTCCCTCACCTGTTGCCTCGCAAATGCCCTCACTTGCATATATCGGAAGGCATTCCCAGGTGGCAACCCGTATTTTTCTACCAATGCTCCCAAACTTGCGAACGTCCCGTCCAAGAACAAGTCCTTCAACTTCCCAATTCCTGCTCACTGCCAAGATTGGAATCCCCCATCTATCCTCCCCGGGACAAACCTGTGATTGTTCCTTATCGGGGACCACACCGAGGCACCCGTCACCTCCCCTATGTCGTCTCCACTGCCCCCAAATCTTCAAAGTCGCCCCCACTACTGGGTTTGTGGTGTATTTTTTCAGGGAGAACGGTAACGGCGCCATCGCCAGTGCTTTTAAACTTGTTCCCTTACAGGACGCCATCTCCAGCCTTTTCCACGCCGCCCCTTCTTCTTCCCTCATCCACTTACATATCATGGGACACGTTGGCGGCCCAATAATAGTCACTCAGACTCGGCAGTGCCAGTCCCCCTCTGTCCCTACTGCGCTGCAGGAACCCCCTCGGGTCTTTCCCGCCCATACAAAGCTCGTACTGCTCCTGTCCACTTTCTTGAAAAAGGCCTTTGTAATCAGTATGGGGAGGCACTGAAACACAAAAAGAAACCTCGGGAGGACCACCATTTTAACCGCATGTACTCTGCCCGCCAAAGACAGGGGCACCATGTCCCACCTCTTAAAGTCCTCCATCTGCTCTACCAGTCGCGTCAAGTTAAGTTTATGCAAGGTTCCCCAGTTCCTGGCCACCTGGATCCCTAGATATCGAAATTCCCTTGCTACTCTCCTCAGCGGCAAATCATCTATCCCCTGCCCTGTTCCCCGGGGTGCATCACAAAAAGTTCACTCTTTCCCATATTCAATTTATATCCCGAGAACTCTCCAAACTCCCTGAGTGTCTGCATTATCTCTCGCATCCCCTCCACTGGGTCCGCCACATATAGCAGCAAATCATCCGCATATAATGACACCCGATGTTCCTCTCCTCCTCTGAGCACCCCCCTCCACTTCTTAGAGCCCCTCAGCGCTATGGCCAATGGCTCGATTGCCAACGCGAACAGCAATGGGGACAGGGGGCACCCCTGTCTTGTGCCCCTTTGTAATCGGAAATAGTCGGATCGTTGCCTGTTTGTAACCACGCTTGCCACCGGGGGCCCCATACAGGAGCTGAACCCATCTGATGAACCCCTCTCCAAATCCAAATCTCTTCAGTATCTCCCACAGATAGTCCCACTCCACTCTATCAAATGCCTTCTCTGCATCCATCGCCACCACTATCTCCGCCTCCCCCTCTGGTGGGGGCGTCATCATCACCCCCAGCAACCTTCGTATATTGGCATTCAATTGCCTCCCTTTAACAAACCCTGTCTGGTCGCCATGTACCACCCCTGGGACACAGTCCTCTTTCCTTGTCGCCATCACTTTGGCTAGTAACTTGGCATCTACATTTAGGAGGGAGATGGGCCTGTATGACCCGCACTGCAGCGGGTCTTTGTCTCGTTTCAGGATCAACGATATCGTCGCCTCCGACATTGTCGGGGGTAGTGTCCCCCCTTTCCTTAGCCTCATTGAAGGTTCTCGTCAGGAGTGGGGCCAGTAGGGTCCACATATTTCCTGTAAAATTCCACCGGGAACCCATCTGGTCCCCGGGGCATTTCCTGCCTGCATGTTCCCAATTCCTTTAATCACCTCCTCCACCTCAATCTGCGCTCCCAAACCTGCCACCTCCTGCTCCTCAACCCTCAGGAACTCCAGCTGGTCCAGGAAGTGTATCATTCCCTCTTTCCCCTCCCTCTCATAAAATGACTTAAACACCCCGTTCACCCTCCCCGCTCTCTGCTCTATCCTTCCCTCCCCGTCCTAACTCCTCTGATCTCTCGCGCCGCCCCCCTCTTCCTAAGTTGTTGGGCCAGCAATTGGCTCGCCTTTTCCCCATATTCGTATTGTATTCCCTGTGCCTTCCTCCACTGCGTCTCCGCCTTACCCGTGGTCAGCAGGTCAAACTCCGTCTGTAGTCTCCGTCTTTCCCTGTATAGCCCTTCATCCAGGGCCTCCGCATATTGCCTGTCCACCCTTAGAATCTCCCCAATCAGTCTCTCCCTTTCTTTACCCTCTTGTTTCCCCCTGTGGGCTCTTATGGAAATCAGCTCCCCCCTAACCACCGCCTTCAGCGCCTCCCATACTACTACTACCTGGACCGCTCCATCATCATTGACTTCTAGGTATCTTTCAATACATCCCCTCACCCTTCTACATACCCCCTCGTCCGCCAACAGTCCCATGTCTAATCTCCAAAGTGGGCGCTGCTCCTTCTCCTCTCCTAGATCCAGATCCACCCAATGTGGGGCGTGATCTGAAACGGCTATAGCCGAATATTCCGTTCCTACCACTTTCGGGATCAGCGCCCTTCCTAGGACAAAAAAGTCTATCCGGGAGTATACTTTATGGACGTGGGAGAAGAAGGAAAACTCTTTACTCCTCGGCCTAGCAAATCTCCAGGGATCTACTCCTCCCATCTGCTCCATAAACCCCTTGAGCACCTTGGCCGCTGCCGGCCTCCTCCCCGGTTCTAGATCTGGGTCCAGCACCGTGTTGAAGTCCCCCCCCCATTACCAAATTTCCCATCTCTAGGTCCGGGATACGTCCCAACATACGCTTCATAAAACCCGCGTCATCCCAGTTCAGGGCGTATACGTTCACCAGCACCGCCGCCTCACCTTGCAATCTGCCACTCACCATCACGTACCTGCCCCCACTGTCCACCATTATGGTCTTAGCCTCAAACGATACCGTTTCCCCACCAGTATTGCCACCCCTCTATTTTTCATACCTAAGCCTGAGTGGAATACCTGTCCCACCCATCCTTTCCTTAATCTGGCCTGATCCGCCAATTTCAGGTGCGTCTCCTGAGGCATAACCACATCCGCCTTCAGTCTCTTTAGGTGCGCAAATACCCGTGCCCTCTTAATCGGCCCATTCAGCCCTCTCACGTTCCACGTGATCAACCGGGTTGGGGGGCCCTTTACCCCCCTCCCATCGTCGACTAGCCAGCCCCTTTTTTAAACCAGCTCCTCACCCGGGTCCCACGCACCCGTTTATCCCCCAGACGGCGCCCTCCTATCCCGACCATCCCATCCCGTATCAGCTCCCCCTTACCCTCAGCAGCAGCAACCCAGTTAGTGTCCGCAGCAGCCCCCCCCCCCCCCCCCCCCCCGCTAGATTCCCTTCTAGCTTGATTGCTCCCCCATATTGCTTCTGGGAGTCAGCAAACTCTGGCTGACCTCGGCTTCCCCCGTTTACCCTTGGCCTCCCTGCGTGTGAGGCCCCCTTCCTTCCTGCGCCCACTTTTCCCGCCGCAATTTCCATAGCGCGGGAAAAAAAAACGCGCTTCCCTCTCGGCCCTGTCCCTAGTGGCGCAGCTCCCTCTCCCCTTCCCTGTCCCCTCAGGGGGGGGGGGGGAGATAAAAAATTCTCCCGTCTAACATTTTTACAGATAAACCCTCCCCCTCTCCCCCCTTTGCATTTCTTTGCCACCACCTCGCTACTTCTTTCCAAACATCAATTCCTCAAATCTAGTCCAACTTCTCTTCTTGAATAAATGTCCACGCCTCCTCTGCCGTCTCAAAGTAGTGGTGTTTGCCCTGGTGTGTAACCCACAGCCTTGCCGGCTGCAGCATTCCAAATTTTACTTTCATCCTGTGGAGCACCGCCTTGGCCCGATTGAAACTCGCCCTCCTTCTCGCCACCTCCGCACTCCAATCTTGATATACGCGGATCACCGTGTTCTCCCACCTGCTGCTCCGTGTCTTCTTAGCCCATCTCAGGACCATCTCCCTGTCCTTGTAGCGGTGGAACCTCATCACTATTGCTCGTGGTATTTCCCCTGCCTTTGGTCTTCTCACGAGGACCCGGTATGCCCCCTCCACTTCCAGGGGGCCCGTCGGGGCCTCAGCTCCCATTAAAGTATGGAGCATCGTACTCACATACGCCCCAACATCAGCTCCCTCTGTCCCTTCGGGAAGACCCAAAATCCTTAGATTCTTCCTCCTCGAGCTATTTTCCAGGGCTTCCAGCCTTTCTATGCACCTCTTATGTAGTGCCTCGTGTGTCTCCGTCTTCACCACCAAGCCCTGTATCTCGTCTTCATTCTCGGCTGCGTTTGCCTTCACTCCACGGAGCTCCATCGCCTGGGTCTTTTGCGTCTCCTTCAATCCCTCCATTGCCAGCAACATCGGCGCCAGCACCTCCTTCTTGAGCTTCTCCACACATCGTCGGAGGAACTCCTGCTGTTCCGGGCCCCATACCATCTGGGCTCCCTCAGCCGCCATCTTGCTTCTCCCTTCTCTTCTCTGTGTTGCTCCAGAGGATCCTCCGCAATCTGGCCACTACTATCGCTTCTTTCCATCCACACCCGGGGGGACTCCTTCCTTTGTCGTCTCACACTGGGTTTGGCCGTAAAAAATTTCCGTTGGGGCTCCCGATAAGAGCCCAAAAGTCCGTTGAAACGGGAGGTGCCGAAACGTGCGGCTTAGCTGGTCATCGCCGCCCCCCTCGCCCTTTCTCAAGGGCCCTGAGTTGTTTTTTCCTAAAAGTATATCATGTCAGTCTTAAGAATGCTAACAGCGATTGTTTGCAGTTGGCGATAATATTCCACCAGCAACGACAGATCAAATTTCTATAAACCAGCTGGAAGCGGGCAGACAGGAATGCAGAACTCCACTTGATTGGTGATGAAGAGGAAGCAAGGACAGGCAAATAAAACCCTTCCAGATCTAATGCAGACCTGCGGAGTATTGAACTGAGCTTTCAAGTCAGTTACCTTGTAAGGTTTGCTCTGTGACCTCTAATAAAGCGGAAAAAAATCTTTATATGATAGATGCAGCTTACTCTGTTTCTCCGCTGAAACTGGGTTTGGGGGCGGGGTTTGCGCTCATTATGGTTGTGGATTCCGTATTCTTTGTAAACATTTTGAGCAAGCCTCAGTCATGTCTCAGTCAGAATCTATGAATCAGTCTGTGAGGGTCAATGCAGACAGTAGGGTGATTGGAAGTTCACGGACATGAACTATTGCATTAAGAAATACTTCAATCTGAGTTGCTGGGATTATTAACTGACTGAGTAAGAGATGACAGTTACGGACAGTCCTTTACTCAAGGATAAAATTTCTCCATTTGTCCTCCCTTTCCCAAAAGCATGTTGTAAAACAATGACGTGTACTTGTGCTTGTGTATATATAAAAAAATTGACAATGAGACATGACCGAGCTTTTCCTGCAGTTTTGTGGAAACACAGCATAGCCTGAAGGATTCCTCATGGATGAGAGGATCTGTGTCCAGTTTGATTGTCGTCATTAAATCTGACAGGGAAATTTGATCCCACGGTCAACCTTGTTTTCCTATCATCTTCCCCATCATATTGTTGCACCCTGAGCTTTGCGCCAGCTCAGATTAGACATGGAACGTTTCCTATTATTTTGTTTTTGCCTTCCTGAAGGGGGAAAAATAACCAGGGGAAATATTTTCTCATGAAATCATAGAATTTACAGTGCTGAAGGAGGCCATTCGGCCCTTCGAGTCTGCACCAGCCTTTTGGAAAGAGCACCCCACTCAAGCACACACTTCCTCCACCCCCTCCCCTTAACCTAGTAACCCCAATTAACCTTTTCGGACACTAAGGGCAATTTAGCATGGCCAATCCACCTAACCCGCACATCTTTGGACTGTGGGAGTGTAGCGCACAAAGACTCCGAGAGACGAATAGAGTGAAGTCGATGAGGCTTTATTAAGCGTGACTGTTTCCCCCGCAGTTCAGTAGTAGACTACCTACGGGGGCGGGCTCCAGGTACTTATACTCCGCCTTCAGGGCGGAGCTAGAGGTCAACGTCCAACCAGGACCCGGGATCTGCCAGCCAATGACATCATGGCTTCACAGTCCCACATGACCCCTAATGCATACTACCACAGGGAGGAAACCAGAGCACCCGGAGGAAACCCACGCAGACACGAGGAGAACGTGCAGACTCCACACAGACAGTGACCCAGCCGGGAATTGTGTTCCAGTTACTTACCAGAACTCCTACCCATGCTTCAGTAAGTTACCTATTACTTGACAAAATATATGCAGTGCTCACCCTTATTATATGGAAATTAGGTTTAGGGTTAGCAACTTCCAGCAGGCATATACAGGAATAGACTTTCCAGTCCTGACTACTGTGGGAATCGTCACGGGCAGGATGGAAAATTTGACGCAACATTTAAAAGTCTAGTAACATCGGGCGTGAATTTCTGGGCTCGGGTGGTGTGCTATGCAGTGGGTGGGGCCCCATAGCATCACAGAGCTTACGACCTTCCACAACTGGTGGCTGCGGAATTTACATTTTGGTTCAGTTAATTAAATTTCCTTTGACATTTTGAGCATGGTAGCACAGTGGTTAGCACTGTCGCTTCACAGCGCCAGGGTCCCATGTTCGATTCCCGGCTTGGGCCACAAAGCGGCTCAGAGCAGGAGGTGGTGCCTACCACGCGTGCCACACCCCA
Source organism: Scyliorhinus torazame (assembly GCF_047496885.1). Lineage (NCBI taxonomy): Eukaryota > Metazoa > Chordata > Chondrichthyes > Carcharhiniformes > Scyliorhinidae > Scyliorhinus > Scyliorhinus torazame. Next base: position 205,039,016 of record NC_092713.1, on the reverse strand, counting down.
CGGGTGGCGTCCGTGGTGGAGTGATTGGGAGCAAATGATTTGGTTATAGATCAGCATGGTAGCATAGTGGGTAGCACTGTTGCTTCACAGCGCCAGGGTCCCAGGTTCGATTACCGCTTGGGCCACTGTCTGTGCGGAGTCTGCACATTCCCCCCGTGTCTGCGGGGGGTTCCTCCGGGTGCTCTGGTTTCCACCCACAAATCCTGGACATTCTGAATTCTCCGTCAATGTGCCTGAACAGGTGCCGGAGTATGGTGACTAGGGGCTTTTCACAGCAACTTCATTGCAGTGTTAATGTAAGCCTACTTGTGACAATAAAGATTATTAAAATTAAATTATTTAGTGACAATGCCCCATCAGGGGTTGTTACCCCCTCTCATTTTTGTTCAATTTATTGATCTTTTTGTTTTATTAAAAAGTATCATAGAATAGCACAGTACAGAGGGAAAACCACATTCAGCCCATCAAATCTGTACTGGTTCTTTCACCTGATGAAGGAGCTGCGCTCCGAAAGCTAGTGATTCTAAACAAACCTGTTGGACTTTAACCTGGTGTTGTAAGTTCTAACTGTGCTCACCCCAGTCCAACACCGGCATCTCCACATTTTGGTTCTTTCATACAGCAGTATGTCCAGTTTGTCCCATGCCCTTGCTCTTTTTTGTCCCTCCAACCTTTTCTCCTTCCGATATGCTTCTAATTTCCTTTGGAGGGCTCCACTTGAATCTCAATCCATCACCCTATCAGCCAGTGCATTCCAAATCCTAATCATTCACTGTGTAAAGCCAGTTTTTCTCACGTCACCTCTTTTTTTTGCTAATCTTCTTAAATCTGTGCCCTCTGATTATCAACCCTTCAATCACTGGAAACAATTTCCCTTTATTTATTCTTTCTACCTCTTCATAGTGTAGATGTCAGCCTCTGAATCCCTGAAAAATCCCTTCTTAAACTGGAGTATAAAAGTGAAACGCTGGCGTCGGTGTAGGTGACCGTCATTTTAAAGCATCACCAGGTTCCGACGCAAAGCGTGGCCAATCCACCTACCCTGCACATCTTTGGGTTGTGGGGGCGAAACCCACACATACATGGGGAGAATGTGCAAACTCCACACAGACAGTGACCCAGAGCCAGGATCGAACCTGGGACCTCGGCGCCATGAGGCAGCAGTGCGAACCACTGCGCAACCGTGCTGCCCCGTAAAACATACAATTCTGGGGTGAACATTTGAGACTGATTACTAAAAAGACCATGTGGCTGAAAAGAGGTAGGAGGAGTATTTGCAAAAACATGACTTTTGGGGCCAGAAGAAATGTAGTCACATGTGCTTTTTTTTCATTTGTTCAGGGGATGTGGGCTTCGCTGGCAGGGCCAGAATTTGTTGCCAGTCCCTAATGCCAAAAGAAATTAGAAACATATCCCAGAATTGGGCACAATACTCCAAATGGGGCGACACTAATGTTTAATATAGGTTTAACATAACACCCTGGCTGTAATCCTCTATGGGTTGTATTTTTCCCAAGTTCGCTGGAACTAAGACGTTGAAATAATTTTTGGGACCTGACTCTGCTGGTAGTTAGAATGCACCTCACATCAGCTTACTGTAGACTGGAGCCAACCGATTAATCACGATAACTGTTTAATTACAGACGGCGGGTGCAATCAGGAGGTTGGCTCTGGAAGGTGTGGGCACCATTTAGAGGCAACCCATCAGCCTTCAAAGTGAATGCAACCAGGGAGTGCATAAGATGGCAGAACATTGTGGCAGTGTGGCTTCAAGATTCTCCGATGCTTGCCTGGTGGTGATGCGATGAGGCCTCTGAGCCAGCAGAAACATTTTGGTTCAGGAGTGCGGGTGGAGGAGGCCAGCCTGACAATGAAAGAAGCCATGACTAGAGGTCGCCAGAGAGGTTAGTAGCCACAGTGTAGTTAGCAGGACTTAGGTCCTATGCAGGAAATGCTTCAATAACCTTCTGAGAGACTTCCGGTGACGGCGGGCAGGAGGCAGCCGCACACTGGACAGCCCCCGCTCGGGAATAGAGATTTCGGAGTTTTAACGCCGGGTCCCAGGGGCAACGGAGGCTGAAAAAGCTGTAAGAAGGCACAGGGAGGAGAAATGTCCAAGTTTGGGAAAAAAACGGCCGTGAAAAAGGGGGATAATGAAAGTCCGCCGGTGAGTGGAAAAGTCAGCGCAGGAACTGTAAGGAAAGCGGAGGCTGGAGCACCAGGGGAGGCCGCATCGCTCACAGCAGAAGAAATGACCAAGGTGATGGCTGTGGAACTTGAAAAACAGTTCACAAAACACATGGAAGCGATGGGGGTGGTATTGAAAGTGCTGGTGGAGGAGGCGATTGCCCAGGTGAGGGCGGCGGTATCAAGCGTAGTAGCGGAGGTGCGGGAGCAAGGTGAGACACTGAAGGAAGTGGAAGTGGCATTATCGCAGCACAGTGATCAACTCACCTCGATGGGGAAGGAGTTGCGGAAGGTGATAGAGACCAACAAGGGTCTGCGAGCCAAAATGGAAGACCTGGAAAACAAATCCAGACGACAGAATCTGAGAATTGTGGGTCTGCCCGAAGGGGTGGAAGGCCTGAGGTCGACGGAGTATTTTGCCACGATGTTGGCGAAGCTATTGGGGGAGGGGGACGATCCCTCCCGATAGGAACTGGATCGAACTATACCAAAGGCAAGTGAGCCGCCAAGAGTAGTAACTGTGTGTTTCCGTAGGTATAGCATGAAGGAGAAAGTCCTGTGCTGGGCAAAGCAGAAACGGGAGGCGCAGTGGGCTGGAGCTGGTATACACATATACCAGGACTTGACGGTGGAGCTGGCGAGGAGACGGGCTGCCTTCAGCCGGGTGAAGAAGGCACTGTACATCAGCATGGTGCAGTGCAGCATAGTATATCCAGCTAAGTTGAGGGTGAGCTACAAATCCAAGGACTTTTATTTTGGGACAGCGGAAGCGGTGGAGTAGTTTGCGAAGGCAGAAGGACTGTAGCAGTATTGAGAATGGTTGTATACCGATGTAGCCTCATGTAACTTTACTTTTTCACTGCGCGTTGGTGTATGTACTAAATGAGTCAACGCTGTATATATTTGGACAAGGGAAGAGTTGCGACTTTCATTTGCAATGATGGTTCTTTGGGGATTGGGTGTGTATGCTGGGGTTGTGTGCTAAAGGAGATTTCTTGGTTTTTCTGGACCGGGCAAGGGGGAAGGAGACCCGGGCGGGGGCCTCCATGCTAGTCGGTATAAGCCGGCCAGTGAACGGGAGTGAGGTGGGGGGGGAAGGGCTGCGGCCATCGGAGCCTGGTAGAACAGGTTTCGGTGAGTCTAGCTGGGGTGAAACGTTGGGGGAAGTAACCAAGGTTGGGGGGAGGAGTTGACAAGAGGAAGTGGAGGGGAGGAGTCTGGGGGGGGGGGGGTCTACAATTCATGGGTGTCATTCACGGTACTCTTTCGGGGATTGGATGGCGTTGAATATTAGGGGGGGTGGTTGGACTGTATATGACAATGGTGACCATAGGCAATTCCTGATTCCTTTTTCTTTTTTCCTTTTTTTCCCCACCTTGGGAGCGCTTGTTTTATTTGATGCTCATATTGTCAGACAGGTCGTTGTTTGGGGGTTGGTGGGAGCATGGGATCATTGTTGTTAATAAGGGGATTGACATTGTATTCGTTACCGTTCACAGTTAGTTGGTGGGTTGTAAATTCTGAAGAAAATGTGAAAATGGAGAATAAAAATATATATATTTTTTAAAATAACTTTCTGAGACCTCGCAAGGTGAGTAAAAGGCAAAGTCATACAGTCAGCCAAGTGTGTCTTAAAGGGGTGACACACCTCTGAGCAGGAGGGCCTCAAAATTGGTCGGGTATACATGCATCGAGATGTGTGTCCAGTGCCAATCATCAGCCGAGTGAATGGTTCAAAGCTATGTGTATGCTTGGGAGTATTGAAATGTAAACCCTGGGCATGTATAGGATGTATAGATTATGGATTATGGTGGGGAATGAAAGGTGAACTGTAGTTCCTCTTCCTCACATTGTAGGAGAAAGGATCACACAATGACTGCCCTATAAGGGGCTGGTTTAACACAGTGGGCTAAACAGCTGGCTTGTAATGCAGAACATGGCCAGCAGTGCGGGTTCAATTCCCGTACCAGCCTCCCCGAACAGGCGTCGGAATTTGCTGACTAGGGGCTTTTCACAGTAACTTCATTGAAGTCTACTTGTGACAATAAGCTATTATTATTATTATTAAGTAATCCGGCGGGTGCAGTGTCCAACTTTGCAATATTGATGCCCACGGAGGAAGAGGCCCTTGATATTGGATGGGTAGTTCTGTGCAGGTAGCCAATAACAGTGAGATTAGTGTGTGGTAAAGATTGGCTGAAAGTTTATTGAATGCTCCATGAATGCACTTTGGAGCAACTTCTAGCTTTATGAAATTGTTGCCAAGAGATCTCACTTGATGTGCTGACAGATGCCTGATGAAGCTTCTGTTGAGATTAAGGAGCATGAGTAACTGATGTCTCACTCTGTGTTGGTTTTGCTTCTATCCTACTCCCTGTTTACATGCAATGTCAGTATCTGAGCATTGTGTGAATGATGACTTCCCTTTATCTTCATTGTTTTCTTGTGCTTCTTCCATTGCCTGCGCAGTTTCCAGTTCCAAGGGTATCTGAAACGCAAAAGAGACAAGAGGTAGGTTGCATTCAGGAGAGAGGAGGAATAATTGTCCAGATCCTCCAGATCATCAGAGACGGGTTGTATGACTCAAGACGTGCAACGGGACTCTGCGGAAGTCCTGTCCTGCTGACCTCTGAGTGAATGGCCTGGGAAGGTTGAAAATCTGATGGGCAATCCCCCTGCTATCTGGGACTCCTTACAAAAGTATCCGATTCCAAGCTAAGAGTCGAGACTTTGGACAATTTCAGTGGTACCACTGGTGTAAAATCTCATGTCATAGGAGCATAAACGCAGCTGTAGGCCATTCAGCCCCTCAAACCTGTTCCACCATTCTTTTATTTGTCTTTGACTGATATCCTTTAATACTTTTAGGTAACAGAGACCAATCACAGGGCATGATCGGCCGGCTTTGTTACGCTCTGGCTCAAGCAAAACGAGGCCGGTGAATAGCGGGAGAGGCCAAAAACGAGAACCGCGCCAGGTGCCAAACAGTTTGCGATACAACCAGTCCGCTCCTGTAGGCAAAATCAGGTTCTCGTCACAGTGTGGCGAGAAACCAATTATCACCACTTAAGCCCTATTACCATTCAATTAACGAGAGCCACCCCTTATCCAACAGCCTCCTGTCATTCAGTGGCCTCCCCAGCAAGAGGTCACGCTGGCGCCGATTAGTACTCCTTCTGATGAATGTGGTGGAAGAGCGTCTGTGGGGAGCCGAGGAGGTGAGTAGCCATCTTTTCTCACAGGCAAAGAGCCCGGGGACGCTGGGCTTGCTGCCCCTGTGCTTGGTGGGGCGTGGGGGCCCTCGGCTGGGGGGCCCTCCACAGGGGTGGGCCACCATAAGAGGGTGGGGCGAGGTGCTGGGGGGGGGCAATCGGTGTGCAACCGCTCGCGGCGCCACCATGCCAATCCCTGGACCGTGTGTACCCGTTCCGGGGGCAACCCTTGTGTCTGCCTAACTGCCCTGCCAATCACCCATAACCCCCACCGACTGCTGTAGCCTGTGGCAGCACGGCTGAACGCTATTGGTAATAGGAAAATGGCAATCGTGGTTAAGTGAGCACTGCTCACATTCCAAGTGGATGCCCATGATGGGCGGACCATATAGCATGTGAGAGTCATTACCTAGCATCCCAATCAGTCTGTGATGTCTGGACAGTGTACCCTAACACAGCGGGAGGCAACACCACACACACAGCATCCGAACACCCAGGGAATGGGACATGTCCATGACCAGAGGGTGAGTGAGTGCCATGGGGAGGGGACCAGCACCCGGTCCGGTTGACGTTGTGAGCGGGTGTCCGGGGTACAAAGTCCGGGATCCAATGAGGGGAGCCCTCTGCGGTCGGGTATGCGTTGGGGGGGGGGGTCAGTAGGGGAATTGAGAGCCCCGGGTTGGTGGGAGCCACTGCTGTTTGTCAATCTAACACCCTCTCCCAATGCCTTACAGATGTTGAACACTATGGCAGGGCTGTTGGGCGCAGAGGTTGCCCCGGTAGTGCTGGTGTTACAAGATGTGGCCAGACGCTGGAGAAGGCAGCAGCAGTGTCTGCAGATGCTCGAGGCAGCAGCCCTTGTGCTGGACCCCGCCCCACACCCTGAGGACCCGGCCGCCCATCAGGCCAGGGAGGGACCCAGAGGGGGAGTCCCGCAACAGCTCAGGGAGTACAGGTGTCACTGGTCGTTTGAACAGATGACGGACAGCGTGTGCCGCAGGAGGCTCCGCCTCAACAAGGAGATGGTGCGGCACCTGTGCCATGTCCCAGCGGACTTGGCACCGTGTGGAGGAGGAGGACACCCGCTCCCGGTGACCGTCAAGGTAATTGCAGCACTGAGCTTTTACACCACAGGATCATTCCAGGCTTGAGTGGTATCTCGCAGGTCACAGCCCACAGGTGCATCCAGCAGCTCACGAATGCCCCGTATGCCTGGGTGAAAAATTACATTGTTTTTGGCATGGACCAGGCCCAACAGGATGCCCGGGCAGCAGGTTTCTCCACTATCGCCGGGATGCTCCAGCTCCAGGGAGTAATAGATGCCACACATGTTACCCTTCGCTTACCTGGCCATCTGGGAGTGCCCAATGTTAACAGAAAGGGGTTCCACTCCCTCAACATCCAGCTCATGTGTGACCACCAGATGAAGATAATGCACGCCTGTGCCCACTTCCCAGGAGTGTGCACGACAGCTACATCCTGGGCAGTCAGTCATCCCCGGTCCCTTGAGGATCACCCCAGGATGGGCGTCTGGCTCTTGGGGGATAAGGGGTACCAACTGAAGACCTGGCTCATGACTCCAGTACGGACGCCGGAGACCGAAGTGGAGGCCCGGTATAACGAGGCCCATGTGGCCACCCGGGCTGTGATTGAGCGGTGCATCGGTCTCCTCAAGACGTGGTTCCGAAGCCTCGACCGCTCCAGTGGTGCACTCCAGTACTGCCTGGAGGGTCGCCTGCTCTGTGGTGGCCTGTTCTTTCTTCCACAACCTCGAACAGCAAGGTGGCGATGTGCTGGAGGTTGGTGATGAGGAACATGTGGCCACTTCCAAGGAAGAGGACGGGGACAAGGACGAGAATGATGATGAGGCGGCCGGATCAGCAGGAGCTGGAGGATGAGGCAGGGAGGAACCTGAGCCCCAGCCGGAGGCTGCAGGACAGGCGACAGCGGTGACGGTCCGGCAGGTCTGGAGGGCCAGGGAGGCCCTCATACTCGCCCGAGTCACTTAGGACATGGTCTGGTCCATCATCACAACCTTACCCACCTCCCACCCCCATTTTCCACCCTCCCAGGGTATGTGTAACATCACTCCAGGATGCTGGAATTGTGTCTGCACTGTCAGCGGGTCATTACTGAGGGCAGGGGGTTGATGATAACCTGCAGAGAGCTGGTTCTCCTCAATCTATGCCATAGTCTGACCACTGTCTGTCTGTTGAGTGCTCGCTCACACCCATCACCAGCACACAGTGATGCATTGCGGAAGAAAGTGACAGAGGCATCCTACTGGTTGTGCACAAAGGTGTTTAATGTTCAGTACAGGTCCCCATTCTCCCGATGGTGCCCCCCTAGCCCCACCCTCTACACCCCCGTCACCCCCCACCTACGCCCCCTCCCCCCACCTCGTCCGCCCTCCCCCGGTGCCCTCAGTGATCCTCAATGTGCTTTGTCCTCCTAGTTCCACCACTACGGCTAGGTGTCTCCCCAGGGTGCTCATCTGAGGT